>NC_142031.1:104841490-105161735 GCF_982192425.1 Myodes glareolus | reverse complement strand
TCCTTTGTGATTTTATTCATATTTAAAAAGAGACTACGGTCTTTCTTAGGTAAATAAGGGAGAACTGTTTCAGGACCCCTCATTAAACCACTGAAATCCAAATACTGAGGTAGTGTCTGCACATAGTCTACACATATCCTCCTGTATGCTTTAAGTCATCTCTAAGTTACTTAAATATCTTATACAACACAAACTGTATCAGCAATTATTAAACCATGTTGGTTATGGAATAGGATAAGGCAAAACACCTGCACACATTCAGTACAAACAAAATATTTTCCAAATCGTTTCAATCTGAAACGAATCCAAATACATGAACGTCATGGGCATGAGGAGCCTACTGTGTTTAATTGATCCATGGCATCACTATAAAACAGACCTGCCAATCTGACATATCAGCCACTTCCTTTGTCCAATCCTGTGTTCACCCTGGTGGAATTTCTCAATATAAACAGGAGCCCAGGGCTGTTTTTCTGACAAAGGTGACGGGGAAACCACTTTCTACAGCCACTACTGCTATCAGTATATTAAACACTGAATCAGTGCTTGCTATGCTCTCAAAGATTACGCCAAGCATTTGCACTCAACAACCCACTAGTTTCATACTACAAAAATACACTCTTTGCAGATGACGAAAATGAGGTGTGGAGAAGATGAGTGACTTATCCAAGGCTCATTGTAAATGCCAAGACTCACAAGCAATCAGTGCTTGGTCAGTAAATCTACGGACAAGTCCTATATTCCCGGTGGGCAGGACCAGGCTGTAGCCAATGTCAACATAGACAAGCAGAGTGCAGAGCAGAGCAGAGGAAGAACTTAAAGCAGGACACTTGTTAAATGGCTTAAAAAGAGATTTGGAAATTCAAGGGTGCTGTGATTTTGCCTTCCTTAATTCACTGCGCCTAGGATTGCTTCAAGCACCTGGGCTTCCAGCTGCAGCTGGAGGGAGAGAGAAAGATGCAGGACAGGTGGAACTGTCTTCCAGCAGGATGATCCAGAGCGATACAGTCTCACATTCTTTCCTCGGGGGCCAAGAGGAAGGAAGCTTTCAGTGTGAGGGTCAAACATCTAGGGAAATCTTGGTGATTACCTAAACAGCGAACAAACACTGGGGCTTGTTGTATACAGTCAACTCCTTAGGAAGCACGTATTTCAGAATTCCAAGGGCTTTCCTGGTAATATCACCCCATTCTGTGGTGTGTGTGTGTGTGTGTGTGTGTGTGTGTGTGTGAGAGAGAGAGAGAGAGAGAGAGAGAGAAGCGTGTGAACGTGGTGTGTGTGAGTGTGATGTGAATGTGTGTGTGTGGTATGAGTCTGAATGTGGTATGTGTGTATGTGTGTACAGTGTATGTGTGTGCTTGTGTGTATAGTGTACCTGTGTGTATTTCAGGGTCATTGTACAGATTTTTCCTGAACAACTAGCAAGGGCCAGCATTTCCCAGTACTGTAATCATGGACCAGGATCCCATGCCTTTGAAATGAACTTTTTTTCATTCCTCTCTAAATTTAAGTTCACATTCCTATAAAAATGAGCTCTCTGCAAGTTAAGTAGTCGTGTCTTCCTCCCTCCTTCTCCCTTCTTGTCCTGCTTTCCCTTCCCCCACCTCAACTCTCCTGTTGTCTCTCTACTTCTCTCTTTCTCTCTGTTCGTCAGATGCTCTAACCCAAGTTCGGTAGGCTTGGGCACACACCCAGACTTGCACTGCATTTCTTTACTTTACTTTTTTTTGGATGTACTTTGTCTTTAATTTTGAACTAGGCAGTATCTAGAGAGACAAAACTGTAAGTAATTAAAATGAATACAATATATTATATTTTGGCCATAGCTTATCTACATAGCCCAAAATGGTTAAAAATAATTAAAGATTAATAGTAAGAGGAAATAATTGATTTGGGATTGTCCCGCGCTACCATCTCGCCCGCAAGAATGACACGGGACACTTAGGATCCTTCTGCAGCAAAGCTTTAATGCGTCTTGAGAGGGAGAGCATAAGCTTACATTGCGGAGACCCAGAATGAGGGTAACCCAGCCCTTATAAAGGAAACAGTCCTCGCTTCTGACGTGTCACTCTTGGATTGGTCCGCTGCCCATTATCCCGGATGATGCCTCGGTAGTAGGCAGGGACGCAGCAGTAGAGAGTTACCAAGCATGTGCGCTAGGATTAAAGGCGTGTGCTACAACACCTTGAACTCACAGAGATCTGCCTGTCTCTGCCTCCCAGGCATTGGGACCAAAGGCGTGTACCACCACACCTTGAGGTCACAGAGGTCAATCTCTACCTTTGTCCCTTGAAGCAATGGAGAATGTGGTTGCGGCCCTCCACATGGGATGCCCTTCTGTATGTTGTGAATATGTCTTATTATCATTGGTTAATAAAGAAGCTGATTTGGTTAATAGCCAGGCAGAATAGAGACAGGCGGGAAATCCAAGCAGAGAGACAGGGAGAAAGACGACCGAGTCTGGGAGACACCAGCAGCTGCCAGGGAAAGAAAGATGTGAGGTAGCAAGCCATGAGCCTCATGGTAAAATATAAAAAAATAGAAATGGGTTAATTTAAGTTGTAAGAGCTAGTTAATAATAAGCTTGAGCTAATAGGCCAAACAGCTTGTAATTAATAGTAATCTTCAGAGTGGTTATTCGGGAACTGGTGAGCAGGAGAGAAACCTCCAACTACAAATAGTGTCAGAGAGATAAGGCAGGTAAAGAGCTGACTTGGCCAGTAGACAGTTTTCATTGTACTGCATTTCTGATGTAGCGGATGTGTGTGGGGGGGTAAGTTCCTACTTCCTGTTCCTGGAGCAAGGATACCCTCCATGCAAGGAACCTGCCTGACTCCATTTTGAAGGCAGGAGCCATTTTGCTATACTGTTAAAAATGTTTCTATATGCTTTAAGAGTGAGTTGCTGTCTGTTTCCTGGAACCTGACCCTCCTCAACCCAAGACTTTGGCTTGTTTTTGTGAATACCCTGACCCTCTCTGACTCGCCTTGACTCCTCCCTAACCACATGGTGACCACATTATTTTTCTTTTAGATATTTTGCATTTCCTTATTGCCCAATTGTCTTCCTTCTGTAAAACTATTTGTGGTTTTACTTCTAAAATGGTTCTCAAGAAACATATTCAGGGCTGCACTTTGCAACTACACTTAGGAGGCAGTCTCTGGCCAGTTCTTGGGTGCACCCCCCCCAAAAAAAAAATTAAACTTGCTTCAAGTTAGGCTCAAACCGTGGTAGTGGTCTTATTCTTATCGTTTGGGACATTCTCCATCATCACACTGGGGTGAGAGGCAATGTACTACGTCTTTCCTGGAAGCACTCCCGCAGTTCCAGGGTCTTCGGCAGCTTTTCTGAGCTCTCTCAGGCTAGGGCTACGGGAAGGCAGATTTAAGGTATTCAACATATACACATTATGGCTTCTTTCACTTTATCTAATCTGTTAAACTTGCTGTCATGATTCATTTTCTGTAATTAGCTTCTCTAAGGATAAAATCTTTTCAATGGAATGCTTCCCAGAATTTATCAATTAAAAATACCTTCCCCTTTTTTTTTTCTTTAAATATATCAGTGCCTTTGCAGAGAGAGAAGAAGAAGAAAATCCAAGCAGGATAAAAAGGATACAAGCTTCTGACTGCTTTTCTCTGCCTCCACCCTTTTTGGTAGAGTAACCCTGTTTAACAGTTTCCTCTAAGTCTTTCTAGAGAACAAAGACTCTGTTGTTGGGGGTTGTACACACCACAGCCATTTGCATCTTTTAGCTCTGCCATCAAGTATGGGGGAGGGTGTGCCCACTGGGACCCATCTGCCTGGGAGTGGGACAAAGGTGCACTTTGCTTCCATACCCTGCTTCCTCCTCTTCTCCCCTTTGTCTTTTGGTGATACCTGAATTCCTTCCTGAATAGAAAGGCCCAATGTACACAGCTTTTGCCAAGTGCCCTGCCCTGCCCTGCTCTGCTCTACCCTGCAAGCCCTGCCTGCTGCTCTGTTATTCCAGGAGGAACCAAGTTCCGGCTTTGTCCCAGTTTTGCGTGTATCTCAGTGAGTGTTGAACATTTTCTGGGTGGGGGGGGGGGGGACAATTGTTGAGGTGCTTGCCTCCTGCTGCCCTTGCTCCCTGACAACACAAGACTGCATTATCAGCCTCCCTGAATGCTTATCACATAGTGGGAGCACAGTAAATGCAATAAAGAAAAACAAGGCATCAACAAGAACTTCTTAAGTGGCAGCTAGAATCTCTCTGAGCTGTGATTGAATATGGGAAGTGAGCCTGGCTGGGACCTTTTCAAGAAGTACTGACTTTCCTATTGTGGCTCTCCAAAGGGGCCTGCTTATCAGAGGCCTAGTGCATGGTCTGGAATCATATGCTCTGAAATATTGCAACATGGTATTTTAATGATGCCTTAGGTGGGAGGCAGTGCTGTCACATGCAAAGGGGTGGGGAGAGAGGGTTTTTCCTTTCCCAGTTTTGAAAGTTATACGATATTTTGGAGAAAGATGCAAATATCAGATCCCTCTCAGACACAGACACAGGCAGAGACAGATATGCACTGGGAGACGCTGGGCTTTTGCTAAATATAACCCTTTGTAGCGACAGTGTCTCAGTAATTTTCAAGTGAAGAGATAAGGAGGGGAGCCAAGTCTCTCATAATGAATGCAAGCCTATAGCTTTTAAACAGGGCTAACATATGGGCCACTGATGTGAATGCGAATGCAAATTAGGTAGTTCTGATTGCTTGAAATAAAGTCAGCAGAATCAGCCTCACACAGCAAATGGCGAGGCTTTAACCGCGTCGGTGCCAGGCTGGAGACGAGAGCTCTCAACACATACTCGGAAGAAAAACGGCTGTAGGCTGGCATTGTGGACAAAGGCCTTTCTACACAGGGCATGCTATTCTCATTATTGCCAGTATGGTTCTTTCTTTTTTGGAGTCTTTCATTTGTGTTGCTCAGAAATAGTTAAGAGCTACTTTGATCTCTAACCTTTCTGATTGACTGTAGGTTGTGGAAGTCTTGGTCTGGTCAGAAGTCTCTAAGAAGTCATTTTTATGAGATCTGCTTTACCTCCTGGTAACATCTCACTATGGCACACCCTGTCCTATGTTGGGGCAGGAGCTGGGAGGAAGAAGACCAAAATGGGTACTTTGTTCAGGGACACCACTGATAAATAAAACTAAACCAAAAATCTCAGGAAGATGTCACATGATGCCATGAAAGAGGCAGTCCTTGAAGACCATGGGAACTCATAGGAACTTACAGGTGGGGCTTCATGTCTCCTCTCTCTCTCTCTCTCTCTCTCTCTCTCTCTCTCTCTCTCTCGCTCTCTCTCTCTCTCTGCATGTATGTGTGCATGTGTTTCATAGAAAACTACATGGAGGAACAGCTCCTGAGCTAAGCACATACAAGAGAAGCAAGCAGCAGAGGGTCAGGATCTAACCTGCCCCAGGCTCTCCTGTGGGAGAGCACAAATAAGGACAATGAGAAGTGTTTCTTTCAGTCGGAGTTGGAGAGTGAGCAGCTAAACCACTGTCTAAGGCAGCCCTGATGGCTGCACAACCAGATTGGTCCCTGACATGTTTCCCAAGAGTTGTTAGCTGCAGGAACAAGATCAACAGGAAACCTTTCATGGGAAGCCTTTGCTCCCACTTAAATGATCAGCAGAGTATGCTCTGCCCAAGCTCAGACACGAGAAACATACAGGCTAGGGCTCATCCCATGGCCTCTGTACCCTTGGTGTTTGTCCCCAGACCCCCCCAGACCTGTATCATGCCTCTGTAGCTCTCCACTTGTAGGAAGTCCATTGTCAAGCAGCCCAAACCTGACGCCTTCCAGTAAATACAAGGCCCTGCCTGGCCCTCTATCCTCTACTGCAGTATTTCTCAGCCTAGCTTCTGTGTGGACCAGAGTAAGGCTCTCAATGAGGGGGTGGGTGTTCCCTCAGCAGACTTCTGGCCACTGAAGACAATTTTGATTGCCACAGTCAGTGAGATGAGAGGCGCTGCTGACCTCTAGTGTGCCAAAGGCAAGGGCACAGTTAACATCTATTATGAGAAGAATAACCAATCAAGGTTGAGACTCTTAAAAGACACTTTGCAACTCTCCCCCGCCCCCGCAAAAGCCACAAAGAGATGGGAAATACTGCCTATTGCTAAGGTGGGGGAAAGCCATGTGACCCCTCAACTTGGGTTATGTTCCCCTTCACCTGCCCTTGGGGCCATGACCTCGCTGATCAGAGCTAGAAGGAAGCAGTTTGACGAAGACAGAGTTTGAACACAGAGAGATGCAGCTGTGCTCTGGCAAGAGGAAATCCATTGAGCATCAGGTAGAAATCTGTTTTCCTTCTTCTGTCTCCTGGCCATTGTCACGTATGTCATAGCAACCATGAGACAGACAGCCCAACCAACCTTCAGAGCCTTCATCTATGTTTTCTCAAAGCTTTTTGAAGCTCGGAGTGGACTTGTATCAGATGTTGGCACCCTTGGGGAATTTACAATTTATCAGAGCAGAGAAGTCTATCGTAGGTTTCCAGTTTCAAGTTTTAATTAGTTGAGGCTTTTAACTTAGTTCCTTAGTAGATATGGTGTGCATTAAAGGATAATATGCTCCAAACAATGTACATCCAGCATACTGATCCCATCTTCCCTGTGCACATGTAGCCTCTAACTCTGATAAAAAAAAAAGCACATTGGAGAGGAGCCTTTGTTTTTGCCCTGATCACAGGTAAGTCTTGGGCTGTGCCTTGGCTAAACAAAATCATACTGAGTTCAGTGGAAGCCTCCCTTATACCTCCATTTGTTCTTGCTTCCCCCACCCCCGAACATAACTATAGTGTCTAAAAGAACATCAGCCTCCCAACCGTGGCTAAGAGACAGGATAAAGAAAACCAGTAGATATTAGCTAGCTCCAGGCTGCCTACTTCTTTCTGCCTGACCCATTCAAACTGGCTTGCAGGTGCTGTGATTAGGACAGGGTCTGCTTTGATTCCACAAACCACCACACTTTTGACTGCCCGTGTTCCCTGATGTGGGAAGTTGCCCAGCAAGACTTCAGCTGCATAGCTGCTCAAGGTTGCTGGCAAGCTGTTCTCATTCCCTAAACAAATTGCTATGCCTACTAATACCAGCTCCTGCCTACTAAACACAGGCTATGGCTCACCAGGTCTACAAACTGCATTTTTGTGAAAGGGTGCTCACGATTTATTTTAATTAGCTACAGTAAGGTGTCCAGACTAAAGTGATTGCCATGAAGTTAAGACATCTATACTCACAGTTTCCGAGAAATAGGAGCAGCACTTAATGTGGGGACACATGGGAAGTAAAAGGGTTGCTTAGAGGCTGAGGGACTCAGCAAGGGGCAGAGGAAATAGGCGCTAGCACTTTCACTGTGGTTTTAGCTGGGAAGAAGAACAGATCTAAGTAAGACACAGAGGTTTAGGATTGGCTTGTTGGAATCATATCAGCTAGTCCTTGGGTATGAGAACTGTTTGTACTGGTCTGTTCCCTAACTCTGTGGTGAATAGGGTTGGGGTGGGGGTACTGCCATGGTTCCATGGTTTGTTGCGGTTGGTTTGGTTGGTTTCACACAGAACAGAAAGGGAAAGTATGCTCTGCTGTCCTGTACTATATCTTACTGTCTTCTTACTATGTCTGCTTTACCCAGTTGCCCAGCATCAGATATAGAAAAGAAGAGACAGGCTTCATACTGTCTCCACCCAAGACTGTGAATGGTGAAGTAGCTCTCAGCCCTCCTGGGGTTTGCTTTAGGCTATATAGTCCTTTATTCAAACAAAACATTACTGATTTGTCCAACATATGGAACTGTCACCACCAAAGATTGCTCTGGTAGACATAAGGATCATTGCCCAGAATATGAAAGATCCAGTCTTCTTCCATTTTCCTTAGCGACTTTGCTCTTTAATTAATGCTATTTATTTACTTATGTATATGTGTAAGTGGCTGAGTGTGTATGCAAGCAGGGGTCCATGATGACTAGGAAAGGCATTAGAACCCCTAGAACTGGAGTTACAGATAGCTATGAGTTGGATATGGGGTGCTGGGAAGTCACCCTGAAAGAGCAGTCAATGCTCTGAAGAACTGAGCCATCTCTTCAGTCCTCCACCCTGTTTTTGGAGACAGAGTTTCACTGTGTAGTTTTGGCTGACCTGGAGTTTACTGTGTAATCTAGAATGGCCTTAAATCCATAGAAATCTATTGCTTCTCTCTCCCAAATCCTTGGACTAGAGGTGTAAGCCGTCACACCTGGATTTCTGGATGGTTTTTAAGAAGAAGGTGTGAACTAGCTATCTGTGGATGATGTCGTGGGGGTATATACAGAAGGCTTCTCCTCATGCTAGTTTTTCTGTGCAGTGTGGGACAGGGCTGCCCACATTCCGTCCTTTGGTCTGAGGAAGTTTTCCAGAAGTCCCACTACCTGGGGCACCATCCATTCAGAGGACAGGCCAGGAAGGAGACATCTTAGTTGGACTTTGGATTTGCCTCAGATATTGCATCTGGACCATAAAGATGTCTTAGGGCAGGATAGAAAATGCAAGTGTGATGACATGGGGAGGAAGGGCTGGGAGAGAAGAGAGACTTAGCTCCTAGGACCTGATCTACTTTCATTGAAGGTAAGGGAGAAACTTCAGAACCTATAGATAAGAACCTCACAGCCCACTGAGACACGTGTTTCCCAAAGGATGCCTTGATCAAGACAATAGATAAAGTGCACCCCATTAGGGCCAGGCAATGCCTTCCTAAAGGCACTCGGATGCCCATGATAGTAATTAGTCTGTTCTTACTTAGGGCTGAAATCATGTATAGCCTTATATTCCTAGAACTCCTGCTCCGAGACCCGGATGATGCCCTCATCCACCTCCAACTTTGTTTCTGAGAAAAATTCTTTACCTTTGTTATAGATTACACATTGGACATTGTCAGAAGTGGAGAGTGGTTCCTTAGAAAGCTCTAGAAATGTAGCAACGTAGCACGAGAGCAACTAAAAAGCCGAGAAGACCTTCTGAAGATCATCCTCAGGTCTGCCTCATCGCCCAAGCAAGTCCGGGAAAGAACAAGCGGTTTTATCATTTTCACAGTTAATACTGCTATCATGATCAGCATGTCAGTTTCTTTCGCCTGTCTGATTTTCCACACCAATCATACCCTTTTGGTTTGGAGGCAGTAATCATTATCATGGTTGAGACTGGGAGACACTGCAGCTCTTGTCCCGTGGATCTCAGTGTTCCGAGGCCCGCTTCTGTCATGTGGTGTAGTGAAATGACATCACTTAGGTTGCTTTCTTTCTTTCCTCTTGTTGTGTCCATAGTTCTAGGTTAGCTGAAGCATAGTCAGCCGGGAAGGCTTCCTCATGGGCTTGCTTCACGACCTCTGTTGGCGCTCATCTCATTCTACTCCTGTGTGAGAGGAATGGAGTGTCACTTGTCCTTGATTGTCCTTTTGTACTAGTTGTTGTATCTCCCGCTTTTTCTTCTGGACACAGAACCCTTCGGCAGAAGACAATGTCTTTCTGTTTGGAATTGAATTACTGAATGGTCACCATTCCCTTGCCCCATGGAGCCCCCAGATACCCAGCCCTTGGAAGCAGTGGCATTGGCCATACCAACTGATGGGTTACTGGAGTAATAGTATCACTTTTGTTTGATTTTAAGTTTAGAATTTGGTACTAGGATGTTGAAAGTACCTGCCAGGAGTCTAATTTTTGAAATAGTAAATAACATCCTTAGACTATCATGGGTACATAAGAAGGTGCCTAAAATGATACTACCTCAGGAGACACTTGGTGTGGCAGAGACAGGTGGTGTATTAGAGCACTGAGCAAGGATGTAGAAGGCTGTGTTTATAATCCAGATGTTTCTACTTACTGACTGCCTGATTTTAAACTCTTTCTTTCATTCATACCAACATGAATGCCGAATATTCAAGTGAGATTATTCATATAAAAATGTTCAAAATTTACATACCATGCTCCTTACACAGTCTGTTATAAAGTTATCTAAAACCAAGACAGCAGATGTGAAACTCTGAACTTGTTTTCTTGGCTTCTTAAGGTCATATAGAAAGTTAGAAATTACATTTAATTCTTTGGTATGGGCAGATGAATTTGAAAACTTGATCTGTGGTAAGGATAGGACCCTCCCAGAACAGGTGAAAACGTTGAAATTGATACAAGAAAGTAGTTGTCAATGGGCTGTGGTGTGCCCACAACCTTTCCATGATTCAAGCATGGCTGCCGCGAGTCCAAAATCTAGGACCAAACATTTAAGTACATAAGAGCAACAGGCAAAAGGCATCTGAAGAGTATAATGAGATGACTTCAACTTAATTTTGCAATTCTTAAATGGATTGCACGGTTGGTCTCACTTAGTTTTTTGGAATAGTCAATCCCTGAAACTCATTGCTGTAGAAACTAACTCAGAAACCAATAGATCAGTAGTGTGAAGAAGAGACTGTAGCACACTCCACTAGCTCTGACTTCACACCTATGAAAACAAAACAAAACAGGAACAATAGAAACAAAACCTCTGAATAGCAGAGATCAATTGGCTCAATCATTTTCTGATCTACATTTGAAACTTGATCGTCAGGGAGGAGACTGCAATCTCTAAGGTCACATTCTAAATCTGCACTGCGCAGTCTGGTAGAGCAACATGGCAGGCGCTAACCTAGGTGGCTATTGAGACCTGGGAATGTGATGAGCGTAACTAAAAAATGAATCTGAAATTGCATTTTATCTAAGTGAATTCAAATTTAAAAATGGATAGTTGATTCAATGGCTGGAAAATCATGAGTACATTTAGTGAAGTTTGGATGTGTTAACCTACTTTTTAAGCTGTAAATCTAAATTCAGATCAATTATTTCTGAGAAAAATTTAGCATCTGAATTTAGGTTGTTGCAAGGATAAGATGGGAGTCAGATTTCTAGGACTTGGCAGAAATTTTAATGTGAGTATTTCAACAACAATCTTATATTGATCACTTAGTAAAATAATACTTTAGATGCATCAAACTAAACAAAACCTATTAAGATTAATTCCTTGTTCTGTGTTCCAATGAGGCTACTGAGAATTTCAGTACATATGTGTCTCAAATCATAATTTCTTGGACAACATTAATCCAGAGAATAAAACAGTGAGATTACAAACATAGATTTTTAATCTCTTGATTTTTATCTGCATTGCTTCTTTAGAATAGTGTTCACTCTTTTCCATTATCACAGGAGAAACTTATATAAGGGTGTTCATCACAGAGAGCAAGAGCAATAAGCTCATGGCCCACTAGGCTTAGGCCCTTCCTTGGCTTGCTCATTCTCCTGGGCCCTTCCATCAGTGACATCTCCATCGTGCTCTCGGTGTGGCCTGCAAACTGTGACTCTTCATTGTTCTCTCTATTGTAATCTACCAACTCTCCTCATCTTCCACTCAAGTGTGGTCACGACATTAGCTTTCTATTTCTCACGAGTGGAGGTAATAGAGTTGTGTGGGCTGTGACTAACTTTGTTTTGTTTGTTTGCTTTTCTGCCAAGAGCCCACATTATCCAGTTATCCCAGGTGAAGCCGTTACGTGAGTCTGGGATCTGGAGTGATGAGGAAGGCACACAGTAAGCCCACACGAGTGAGAACCGCGCTCTGAGTGGCAGCCCCTGAGCTGCAAGGGTCATGTATTCTTGTCCTATAGCCTAAATCTCAGTGTTCATGAACTTTGGAGATGTCAGGAGGTGGGAAGAAGAAAGAGGAAATCATGGATGTCAAGTAGTAATTCCAATTTTTCCTTTCATAAAGGCTTTCGAGAATTTCAAAACAAACAAGCAAACAATCCATCTAGTGTTTCCCTCAAGGCCCAGAAAAGAGTTTTCAGTGGAAATGAGTCTTCTTCAAGGTGACAATTGTTGGGTCAAGTTTTCCTTTTGGGAATAAAGACACTGCTTCTGTCTGCCCTTGTGTACCTAGAGTTAAACTGTTGTAAGTTGGATGAACACTTGTTCCTAGCTAAGGGGAGAGAGGTGAGGCCTAGTTCTCTTGATTATGGAGTTATAGATGGCCCTGCTTCATGCTCTTCCACAAGTATCTGATGAATATATTAGACCCAGATATAGAAATGAATGTGTTTAAAGGTCAGTTATATTTGGTTTTTCTTCCTAAACATCTATTGGCAGGGGCTAGAGAGACCTACCAGCAGATAAAGAACACTTGTTAGCCTTGCAAGAGGATCAGGGTTCTATTCCCAGAACCCACGTGACAGCTATCAACTGTCTGCAACCCGTTACAGAGACCCTGACACCCTCTTCTGGCCTCCTTGGACACTGTACACATGTGGCACATAGACATATGTGCAGGCAAAACTACTTATACATATAAAATAAAAACATAGAAGTTTAAAAAAATTAAAATCCACCCCATTGGTATTATAGTCTACAAACTATTCTGTGGCTTGCTGAAATCATTCTCAATGATATTTTTGTCTTTCTAAAATTAAAAGAAACCCACATCTCTCTTCTTTTAGGTACACAAAATCACTCCATAAGTACAATCTAAAATTTATCTAATACATTTCCTTTCATGGTGTATTTAGACCTTTATTATAAAAATATTACAACAGACACATTTCTTTCTCCCCTAACTCTACACTGTGATGCTTGGGTGTTTAAGCATTTATGTTAATGCTTAACATTGTTATTATTTATGTTAATGCTTATTATAAACATAAACATTATTTATGTTAATGCTTGTTTATGTTATGCAAGAAATTAAAGGAAAGGAGTTCAGTAAAAATATCTTTAGACATTTTAATAAATGCTATATTTCAAAAGGCAAATGAAAGTATCTGCTTCTGTCTGTCTTAGGTTTCATAATTTTGGTTTTAAATTTTCTGGCGCTGGTGAACAGTGGTATCCCAGCTGATATAATTTACTTTGTATCATAAATGCATTTGTGTTTTACAGAACTCTGTGATTAGAAATCAGAGGGCACAAGAGTGACATGGTTATCTCCACGGAGCCCAAGTTCTCTGGAGAAGAATTTTAGACTCTTAAAGGATACATTCATCCTTGACTTGTTTCTGTATGTCCAGCAATTAACATGGGTACATGTATGTGGCAGCCATGCTTTCAATGGTTGTTGAATGAATACAAGCTAGTACAAGAGTGTAAGAACAAACTTGAGGAGTAAATAGAAGAGTTTCCAAAGAATTGGAAACACAATATCATAGTCTATAGAATCAAAAGGTAACCTTGTCAGAGTTACAGGTTGGATCTGCTTAATGGGTGGTAGGGTGCAATGGTAGGGAACCCCATATTTGGAAGGGTCAGACACTTAGTTTAGTGCTTGGTTACTGCTACTTCAATATTCTTGATGCTTTCCTTACCAAGCTGTGTCTTCATTTTGCTCTGGACCCTGTGAATTATTGAGCTGCTGCGGTAGAGATGATGAAAGAAAAGCCAAAGCTTCAGCACTAAGCGGGGAGCAGTGGATTCTAGAGGAGAAATCTGGACCCCTCGGCAGGAGAGAGGGGAAGGAGGTGGGAATGAGTCTTATTTTGTGACTCTGAGGCAGGAAGGAGGAAACATTAGGGATGTCTTTACCTGTAGAGATATGGGTGGGTGTGGAAGAGAGATCACATGCAAGCTCCCTGGTGCAGTAGGTCCTCTAGCTCCCATATGTTAATTTTATTTACCAGGAGGAAGCATTGTACTCCCCACGAAGTGAGATAACAGAATCTCCAAAACTATCTGGTTTAAGTGTTAAATCAGAGGAGGGTGAGAGAAAGAAAAGAAACCCAAATCATTCCTTAACATGTTTGGGCCTATTCCCTTCTCTTTTATTCTTACCCTTCCTTCCTTCCTTCCTTCCTTCCTTCCTTCCTTCCTTCCTTCCTTCCTTCCTTCCTCCCTCTTTCCCCCTCTCCCTCCCTCTTTAAGATAGAGGCACATTCTGTAGCCAGGCTCGCCTGGAATGCACTATGAAACACAATCTGGCCTAGAACTTGTGGTTGGTGATCCTCCTGCTTCAGCTTCCTGAGTGCTGTGCTTACAGAAGGGAGCCCCCTTACTCAGAGATACCTCATCATCTATGCTCCATTAAAGATGCGTCCTATTGTGCCGTTGTTGTTGCCCCCATATCCATACCTGAGTGTGTTCTGCAGCTACTCTGTACAGTTAGAGTGGTTGTGAGTCTCTGTATCAACCACTGTCTACTGCACAGAGAAGGATTTTTGAGATCTTGTCCAACAGTACAACAGTAGTATCTGTCTACTAGAGCCAACGGGCACCCAGTCACAGGTTCTTAACTGGGTTTACAGAATGAGACAAGAATTATCTCCTATGGTTCAAGCCTCAAATCTGAGAGTGGCTGGTTACCCCCACAACAATAATCCCACACTATGCTGGTGGGCATATCTTGCTAGGCATGACTATTATGGGGGTAACCAATAATTTCTCCTCTCAGCAATTTTCACCCTTAGGCATTGTGAAAGCCAGCCATAAGGGAGGAAACTTGTAGTCAGATTCAGCTTGATTTCTCTGTGTCCTGCAAACCAAGTGTGTTTGTTCTGCAAACCAAGTATCTTCAACAACAGGGTCTTACAGTCCCATTTAGATGAGTAATCAAGAGCATTAGCAAGAACTTGTTATGCTTTAGGTGCCTCTGGGGGTCTCTCTGACCAATGGCTCTTAAGGAACTGTGCCACACCAGCCTTTAGGACTTTGTTTATTAATATTTGGCTTCTGAGAGGAGCATTATTCAAAGGATCAACAAAGGTGCTTTTAATCAGAGAGTTATAAAATCAGATTACATGGCAATGGCTGAGTCTGCTCCATGGGTTAAGAACTCTATGCAGTTGAATCTTCAGTTGAACTAACTATAATCATTATATTTCTATTACTCACTATATATATTATAGTGAGCAATATATATATATATTACTGCTATAATCAACTAACTAACTGACTGAAATCCAAAATTCAAAGTCTCTTCTGAGATTCATGCAATCTCTTAACTGTAATCCCCTATAAAATCAAAATTAAAAAACAGATAATATATTTCTGAGATATAATGGTGCAAGATATATATTACCATTCCAAAAAGTAGGGAAGGGAGCATAATGAGGAAGTACTGAACCAAAGCAAGACCAAAAACCAGCTAGACAAACCCCAAACTCTGCATCTCCAAGTCTGATGTCTAAACACTCTTCAGAACTCTAACTCTTTCAGTTTTGTTAACTGTAACACACTTCCTCTTGGTCTGGTTTCATTCCCTGTTAGCAGTTCTCCTCAACAGGTATGCCATGGCCCTGGCATCTCCATCATCTTGAGGTCTCCAAGGCAATCCAGGCTTCTCCTTCACAGCTTCACACATGGCCTCCATAGGTTTTCATTCAGGAACACTCCTGGCACATGCTTGGTCTCAGTGGCTTTCTGGAGTCCTGGAGGAATATTCCATAGCCTCCTTTCTTTTTCCTCTAAGGTCAGAACAATAAAACTGCCAAATTGTGTTGCTTCCTGGGGCTGAAACATGGCCCTCTTGTTCAGTTACATCTTCATGAGTGTCTTACGGTTTAACTTTGCTGTGAAGAGACACTATGACCATAACAACTCCTATGAAGAGAATATTTAATTGAGGGTGGCTTGCTTACAGTTTTAGAAGTTCAGTCCATTATGATCATAAAGGGGAGCATGGTAGCGCATAGGCAGATGTGGTGCTAGAGATGAGAGTGCTACATCTTGCAAGCAACAGGAAGTTGACTGACTGTCACACTAAAGGAAGCTTGAGAAAAAGAGACCTCAAAATCTGCCCTCAGTGACACATTTTCTCCAACAAGGCCATTTACCTTGTTGGTTACCATTACCTCCTAATAATGCCATTCCCTTTGGGGGCCATTTTCTTTCAAACCACACAACCAACTTTCTGTTTTCCATCACTGTCTAAGCTTGGCTGTCCTGAAACTGGGTTTGTAGACCAGACTGGTCTTAAACTCAGGGGTCTTTCAATTACATCTTCACCATCTTTCTGCTTTCCATGGTTAACTTCACTTCCTCAGTTTTGCTGTTCTGGAACTTTTTCTGTAGACCTGCTGACCTTATACTCAGAGATCCACCAGCCTTTGCTTCTAGAGTTCTAAAATTAATGGCGTGCACTACCACATCCAGCTTTAAGTTTTTCTTAAATTTCTTTTCATAAGTTGGAAACTTAGCTGGGTAGGATTTTATTCTGAGATCACTACTCCCTTTATTCCATTTCTTAATCTGTTTATCTCCCTGAACATAGGACCTAGCTGCATTTTACTTCTTGGTGCTCTTTTTCTCCTCAAATTGTACATTTTGTACTTTTACTTTTTCAGCTTTCTCTTTATCATTATAAAATCTCCATTAGAGTTAGAACTAATAACTACCTGGCAGAGTCTACACTAGGTTGTTTTGAGATTTCATCTGCCAATGGAATTAATCCAAAACCGTTCACTTTAGCCTCAGACAAACTCTTCAGCAAAAAGCAGCCACATTCTTCACCAAAGTATCACAAGAACAATCTCTAGGCAACATACTAAAATTCTTCTCTTCTGAAACCTCTTGAGTCAGCCCTGACAGTTCAAACCATCCTTAGCACTACTGTCTTCCATGCTCCTACTAGGATGACCCATTAAGCTCCACTTAAGGCATTTAACTGCTTTTCTAATCCTCAGTTTCAAAGTCCATATTTCTTCTAATAAAAACTTGGTCTGGTCTATCACAACAAGAGCCCAGTCCCAGTATCAATTTCTGTCTTAGGGCTTTTGGTGCTGTGAAAAGATACCATGACCATGGCAACTCTTATAAAACAGAACATTTAATTCTGTGGCTTACAGTTCAGAGGTTTAGTTCATTATCATCATGATGGAACATGGCAGTGTACAGGCAGACATGGTGCTAGAGAAGGAAGTGAGAGTTCTACATCTTAATATGGAGGCAACCAGGAGTGAACTGTCTCACTAAGTGCAGCCTGAGCAAAGGAGACCTCTAGGTTCACCCCACAGTGACATACTTCCTCCAACAAGGCCACTCCCTATGAGCTTAATTGCTCTCAAGCTACCACATTTTAGCTTGATTATAAAATGACACAATTTATTAGGCCAAAAATGTAATATAGGAAATTAGAGTGACAATAAGACATTTTTTTAAAAAGCTGAAAAGAACATCAATTCTATAACAATATCCTAAAGATTGCTATAGTTTTGACTATGCAATGCCCCCTACTGGTTCTGTGTTGAAGTCTTGGTTCTCAGCTAGAGGTACTAATATGGGAAATATCAGCTGGGAGGGCCCTAGATGAAGTAGTTCGGTGGGTCTATGAGGGCCATCTTGTCCCTGTATCCTCCTCACTTTCCTGCCCCCACTTTCCCTCACTTGGCTTCCTGTCCACATACTTATTGCTCTTTTCCACCACTGTTCAAATGTTGGTGTGTTTCCTTCCATATGCTTCTCCATTATATGTAAATATTTCATCAGAAATAAAATTATACCACATACATTATTTTTCATTATGCATTGTTTTCCTCCACATTACAGCTACAAAATTATATGAAAACAATTTAGTAACTAGTTTTAATCAGTTTCTCTAAATTGTGAAAAAAATACTCATGTGTAAGACAAGTCAGGGGTACAGTAAGGTCTGCCTCTCTGTCCCCACACGACCCTGTGTGTTAAAATCTCTGCCAGGCCAGACAATAACTCCTGCTGTGAGAGTAAACCTTTGATTCCAGGACCCTTTTCTTGCTCCCAGCACACTGAATGTACAGAAATAGGGGAATAGGGGCAAGACTCAATCTAAATCTGAATTTCCTGCTGGGCCAGGAACTTATCTTTTTTGATAAAGATTTTGCCTAACTCTAAAACAATGTCACCTCTGGCTGGTATCGCAATTGCCAAAGTCAGTTTCTATCACTTTGTCATTATTCTAACCCTTGAACCCTTGAAACTTGTTCTCTTGGAGACTCTGTCTATATGACCAGTCTTTTTTTTTTTTTTTTGGATCTCAGGACACAGAGCCCATGTGTGGAGGCTCTATGTGAGTCTTATATGCATACTGCTCATGCAAGCTGATAAAAACAAGCTCCAAGTAAAAGTTCCCTGTACCATTCAAGCTTGTGCACCTACCCTTGTCTTTGAACTATTGGCACTGCCTGACTTGACTCACTGGCTCACTTCGTTTCTTGTCTCTGGCTGAGTCATTCCTATGGTTTTCTGCTCTTATTTGGTGTCTTATATTGCTTCTTCCCTGACCACAGTGCCGTACACAGTTTCAGCCTCAGCCAGAGCCAGCCTCTGTTCCTCTTTCTATTGTTAGAATGGAGCAGATTTCGATAATTTTATATGGGCATTACTGAGAACTTCATGCATCACACCGAGGGAAGTACAGTGTCCCACCCTCTCCCACTGCCCAGATCCTAGGAATTGAGAATGGTGGGGGAAGGACTGTCACCATCATTGTCCAAAACAGAGACTGTTGTATTTACAGTAGCCATTACCTTCAGACTACCACCACCCTCTCGTATCTCCTATGGAAGTAATTCCTGGATAAGGTCAGTGGATTTCCAATCTTTTAATCTCACAAGGCAGAGGCAGAAGAAACAAGCAGACTGCCCTGTTGAATAAGGTGGAACTGAGGCCCTTCTGGGAAGGTTCTCCACAGCTATAATGCCTTTACTTTCATAAGGGGACAGTATTGGTAAGTTGTTCCCGCACAGAATTGCGCTCCAGTAATAGCCGGGACATTCTCAGAGGACTTCACAGGGTTCGTGCAAGGAGATCCCTGGGGTCTCTCCTGTTCCCTAGTGCTATGAAGGCAATGGGGCAACTCTGCAGAAAGCTGTTAGAATGAAAGCCTTGGTGCTTTGGATGATCCTGTGTCCACTTCTAGGAATGTGTATTATAAGAACGTACTGGCCGAGTGCACAAAGAGCGTCTGGGTAACTGTGAGAGAGCTTACATTGACCATACAAGCAAAAGACGCTTGAAGAGGGAGAAAGGGAGAGGGGGAGAGAAGAATGACAGACAGGAATTTTTAATGTCTCACAATATGGAATTGGTTAAATAAACCATGGTCCATCTGTAAATGAAATACTATAATACTATGCAGCTTTAAGAAATGATCTTAATGTGGCTCCTACCCTGGAAAATGTTCTTGTTATATTGTTAAGGTAGAAAAAGCAGGTTACCAAACAGTATCCATTTAAGGAAACACAGTAAATGTTAACAGTGGTTAGTCGTGGGTGGTGTGATTTCAGTTGACTTTTAAAAATTATTTTTGTTTATATGCTTTTTTTTGAAATCATCCACAAAAGCACACGTTACTTCTGTAGTTACAAACGACAGTCTGAAGACTAATAATGCAGGCGCTGAACACCCAGCCACTCTGATATTGTTTTGTGTGAGACGCAAAATCACCACAGAGACCCGTGTCCTGTCTTTGAAACATTTTGATCCGCAGTTAGAGTGAGCAGAGACTTAGACTGAGACCTTGTACTCGCCAGACATTGCCTCATATAAATCCCTGGTGTTGGCAACCCTGGCTTTCAGCCGAATCCCCACCTGGGGCCACTGTGAGAAATGAGGTTACAAGAGCTTGGTGCCCGTGGGGGAGGGACGCCTTCTGTTGAGCTGATGCATCTACACAGCGCCACCCAGAGGGCAATCGAGGAACTCAACTCTTCAATCTTCTGTCCTGCCAGGGAGCTGTACACAGTTGTCTATGAATTCTAGTCAGGGTCACTATCTACTTTGATCAAGTCAAGCCCTGAAGAACATCTGGAAGCATCTTAAGGTGTGGTTTTGGGTGCTACTTCCTAGTGGGACTCAGGATCTCTGAGGGAGGTGTCTGAGGGCTTTTTTTAATAAGCTGTTCACAGACTGCTCTGCATACTAAAAGTTGTCAGGAAGCCAGGGTACCCCCCCCCAATACCCCCTATCATGTCTCTGTCAGTACCCCGCACTTCTGGACTCATTTTTTTCCCTTCTCTCTGGAGGAGGCGGTGGGGTAGGTGGGAATTTAGACAAGCTACTTCCCATCAACGATTTATGAGTCTCTTTCTTCATTCAGTCTAACATTAAGACACCATTGGCAAACAATTCAGCCATAGGCACACTCCCTGAAAATTTATGTCTAGAGGGGATGTGGGCAGCTGAACACAAAGTGATCACACAGTGGGAGAAATCACCGTGGGGCTTTATCCCAGCACGGAAGAGTCCCAAGAATTGAGAAGCAATAGGGAAGTCCGCATGTCCAGAGAACCAACTTCAGGAAAAGGCAATTCGGCAGAGACCGTGGGAGAGGCAGAGAGCCCCATTTCACAGCTGAGAATACGGAGGAATTGAAACCAATCATTTTCTTGCGGTAACACAGAATATCAAAGGAGAGCTAAATCTTTTCGTCAGTAGAACATTGTCCTGCTGCCCAGCTGGGTGTTCTGTTCAGCTCTGTAGCCAGAGAGAAAAAGATATCCCCCCCCCCACTCACTTTGCTGTTGTGGAGCCTCTGAGGAGGATGGGAAGTACAGGTGTGTAAACACGTCCCTCTGAAAGTGCAAGGGGTGGATGGGACCCTCCAGTGTATCCAGAATTTATAGAAGGTGCATGCCTAGCCCTCCATAAGAAGCAGAGATAGGCCAGGAAGGGTGCAAGTGCAGGGAGCTGAACTCAAAAGATTTTCATCATTTTGGAGAGAAATGGCTTCGTGAAGGGCAAAAGCAAAACAACAGAGCGAGGAGGCTGCGCGGTGTCTCTGTCGCTGCCAGGAGGGCGTCCAAAGCGATGGCAGCTGACGTGAGAGCTGTATTTTAGGGTCTTTCACCCACTTGCACATTTGTCACTTGGAGACACTAACAAAGGCCCGCAGTGGAGATCTGCTTTCTTCCCATTGAGCCAGACGCATGGGAAACAAAACAACACAAGGCTGTCTGTCTGTATGACGGAGGTCAGTGCACACTAATGGACTCACTCAGTGCCATTCATGTAGGATTCCAGAACAGTCTCATTTTCCTCTTGGCATAACACTCACTCTCTGGATCCCCATTATCTGGGATGGCAGCGACTATCAGGATCTGCCCTCCTGGGCCTCTACTGTCAGGGACTTGTTCTGTTCAAGTAATGATGATAAACTCCCTCAACAAGTTCCAGAGGCTGTGGATAATGGGCCCGGTGGCCCCTCCTAAGGTGACAGTGACCCGAAGCGGCACTCTCACTGTCTCCTTTACAAGAGACAAGGATGTCACCGTGTGACTGATGAAGACAATAAAGAACAAATGACTGAAAGTCACGATGGTATCATCCACCACTGCCAGCAGCAGTGTCCATCTTAAAACCACATTCAACAGTACGTAGATCCAGACTGAGAAGGTTTTTGCAATATCTTGTCCATTCAGAGCTTCCCCCAGACAAAGCCTTAAATGGTAGGTTCTCCTGGGATCACAGGAGCCTGGGAGGGACCCTGGGAAGGCAGCCTGGCAAAAGAAGGTGAGCCTCTGCAATGTGTGTGTGTGTGGGGGGGCGGTTATAGCAGGTGCTGATCTTGCAGCCTCCCGGCTTTAAGTTTCTTATCTGCAAGACAGGACTATAAGCCTATGCCACCCAACTTCCTATAGAAATTAACTAGACATTCAGTTAGCCAATATAGCATCAGGTAGACTGTAGTTGCTCATTGTTTTCCTCTACTTTTCCTCTTAAGCAAACAACCTTAAGTCACTCTCCAGGAAAATGGCAGAGGCAGGTGTTCCTGTGGCCAGTCCAGAAATCTTTCCACAGATTTCTTCCTTTCTTCCTTCCTACTTTGTGTCTTCTCAAAGGCCTGGCGAAAGTGTTTCCGATCCCCAGGTGGAGATCTGGTGACTCACCTTTCACGATAAACATTCCTGCCGAATTAATTTGAAGCGTTGCTGAGGTGAGGTGCTGGTGGATGTGCGTGAATTTTTTTTTTTACAGTGTTACAATAATTTATCATCTCCCCTCCAGCAGCTCTACCCTGGCTGGCAACTCTTAAAAACCCCACAGTCGACAAGAGAGCAGTGAACAGAAATATTTTCAAGAGCAGATGGGACATACCTTCAAAACGCAGGATTGTCCCACTGAAACTGGGACATCTGGCAACCCTAAAAAAGCCCAAACTAGATGAAATAAAAATTATGAGATGGAGGAACAGAAAAATATGTCTTTGCATTGATTAGCAGGGAAAGTAATTAATCTCCTTCAACTCCCTCCTCCGTCCCGCAGTGTAGAGCAAGGAGAGCTTGCAGTCTTCCTGGGTTCCCCTGTGACAATTCTTACGTGATCGTTGCAAAGTCGTAGGAGTTTTTAAACTTCCTAGTAATACCTGCTAGCCCTACTGCTGGCACTGTCCAGGGAGCAGGAAATTCATCCCTCGACTTCCTCAGCATGAGGTTTTTCTTGCTAGGCTGGGCAAGAGTGATGGAGAGGGATTCAAGTGGTTGAATTGAGCCAAATTTTGCAATAATATTAGAACAATGGAAAGAGGGATCTTTTTTGTTAGATGGTTTTTATTCCGGATCTCTCCCTTTTTCTATCCCTCGCTGCTGTCCTCTACTAGGCATCAAACCAGGGACCCTTACAAGCCATGTGGCAGGCCTGAGAACGACGCCAAGCCACGAGATCTTCCCAGAGTGATCCGTCCGCTCTGACTAAGACAGCCTCTCCAGTTGGCGAGCACATCACCCAACACTTGTCTTTGTCGTGTTACTTCACAGCTCTCGGACTTTTGGCTTTAGCCACCTCCCACCCCTTTTGTCTGTACCCAGGGTGCACAGCGACCCTGTGCAGAGTAACATAGCTCCATATTGAGGAGAAGCAAATGTTCTGTTCTAGAGTTTGAGACTCAGTCTCCCACATGTCAGCTCCATGCTGCATGCTCATGGGGCAGCATATGCTCAGCTTCTCCACAGGGGACAAACACAAGTCATTCTTTCATATGCTCCTTATCAAAATCATTTGAAAATAAACCCTGGTCATCAAACCACTACAAGCATCACCGTGAGCACCATGATAGGAAACACAGTTACTCGCTGTTATATTATTATTATTATTATTATTATTATTATTATTATTGCTGTGAATCAACTTCCAGGCCATGGACAGAGAGACCTTTCAGTTTAGTAAACGGAGGTAGATGTGGATTTGCTTTCAGAACTGGACTCTGCCTAGCAATGGGAGTTGGGAGGAGCACTTTCCTGGAAGGAACTGGACTTGGAAGAGGGCAGAGCATCAGGCTGATCAAGGGTTACATTTCAAGAGGGATTTGGAGGCTTAGTTCCAAATGGTAAGGAGTTAGGAGATTGGAAAAGACATTAGAGACCAAATATTGGTCTTTTCCAGGAATAGGTGTGTAGTATGGGAGAGAGAGAGAGAGAGAGAGAGAGAGAGAGAGAGAGAGAGAAAGAGAGAGAGAGAGAGAGAGGATTGCTATGTTTGGGAATTTGCCTTTTTGCTGCAAACTGAAGTGTATACTACAGGAAGATCCTGGTGGTGCGTTTGGAAGAATGGTGAGGGGCATAGGAGTGGGTTCTTTCCTTAGTCCACTGGCTGTTCCTTTGGTTCATTTTTTTAACCTCGAATCCTGCCACTTGGGCTCACCATGATGCTTGAGCATCCTTGCTAGCTGATGAAAATTCTCATTTACCACCTTTAGTAGCCAACCTTCCTGGCCTGTTGTCTACAATTATCCCATCAAGTCTATTTAGCCAGAGCCCCGTCTTCCTCTGATGTTTTCACTTGGGAATTTTCCATCCCCTGAGCCCCTACTCAGGGCCTTGATGATCATTCCCTACTGTCCTAGTTGCATTCAGACGAGAAGCTTCTTATCTCCTCCATGGCAGCTGATTCGTACATATCATGAAACGCATCACCCTGAAAGATGGTTTTTATAATGACCTTAGCATGTGCATACAATCATCTTCCCTTTAATGTCAGTCAGCAAATTGTGAATGCGAGCTGGAAGGGCTAGGACTGCATCTCAGGCAGTGGGGCACAGAGAAGGAGCCATGGGGCCAGAAATGTGAGACTTGAGACTTGGCAGGACTTAGTGACAGATTGGTCGAAGGAAGAACGGGTGAGGAAAAGATTGGGAGTGATTGATTCTTGATTTTTAGCCTGTGCAGCCAGACAGATGGTGGTTATATAAGTGAAATTTGAAAATGGAGAGAAGGGGAGTTTTCTGGGTCCCTGGGATACATGTGGGAATACCTGAGAAAGGGCTGAGAAGAATGCGTGGCTGTAGGGCTCAGGGGGAAAGACCTAGGCTGGGACTGAAAGGTGGGGGACTCTTCATCCTATGCAGATAACATCAGAAGTGATAGCAGTTGGGAGCCCCAGGCAGAGAGGGTAGAGTTAAAAATATGGAGGTATGAATAATCAAATCCACATATCCCCTTCTCTGGTTGGCTGTGCGAACTCACAGGCCAGAGTTGTAGTTTCCTTGTTTCGTTCTTTGCACTGAGTTGGCTCCCCATTCTGGCTCAAGGAATCTGCAGCTATGCTGTCCAAGGGGTATAGATCAGTGGCAGAGCATGTCTAGCATGTGCAGAGCTCTGTGTTTAGTACAAGTACTGCCAGAGAAATAGATCAGCAAATAAAGAAAATGGTCCTTAAAGGGGAGTGATCCTGAACTCTTCCTAGGACCCTAACAAAGTTAATCTTGTTACAACCTTGTAGATTAACAGACCTTTGGCTTAGGGCTCCCAATGTACTCCTGACAAGAGTCCAGCCCTTTGGCACTGGCATATACAGAGACAGGATTCTTGTTTTTGTGTCCAGCATATTATGGATGGAAATGAAAGACATCTGTCACCTGCAGGGGTTCAAGCCTGGACAATTAGGACAAAGTTGGGAAAAAGAGATGGCATGGTATATTGTACTTAACTGCTTATTACTCTTCCTGGACACAGTGAGGTTTACTTTATGAGAAGAGTGTCTTTGCATTTATGTACAAGACATGGACACACAGCTCCCGAGCACTGTGAGATTACTTACAAACTGGAATGTACTGGGCTGGGAGGGAATTACCAAGAAGAAGTTTGGCTGCACATCCATGGTCACAAAAAGCTCAGTGTCCTGTTGAGAAGAGTACCTAGGTTGAGTTTAACAGAAAACGGGCTCTGGAGGAGAGAAATCATCCAGGACTACTGTAGTCTGCCTATTTGTGAGATGGACGGGAGCAACCGTGTAAAACAGAAACCTCCTGAGAGAGGTGAAACATCTAGAGACCTGTGAGTGCTTGTTTTGGTCTCATCCCAAGGTTTCACGTTCCCTGGTACACTACCAGAAGAGAAAGAGGTGAACCCCTGGCCATGCGAGTCTGCCTCTTCCTACCTGGACATATCTAATATCTGTAGCTACTTTCAGAGCACAGTCAGGGCTGGAAAAGTGCTTGTTGATGAAAAATATTTTCTCTAAGAGTTCGGGCGTAGTTCCTGATACAGAGCAGGGTGGGATCTGATCCTCAACTCTCCTTCTGCCTTCCAGCAAGACACATGCTAGGTAGGGTCTAGGTTTGACACATGAACTTCTTCCCTCTTCCACATTTGTACGCTCTGATGGGGCCTATTCCTCACTGAGGAGCTCAGAGTCCTTGTTTCCTGTGTCTTTTCCGCTTCTAATCATATCCCCGCCTGTCCCCGCCTTGTGTTCCACCCTTCAGCATTCTGCGTTGTGCTTGGCAGTAACATTTTGCAAGGATTGATTTTGATAGAGCAACTGCCACTCTCTTTCAGCTAAGAGGTACTCAAAGATCTAGGGCTGTTAGGTCAAAGTGGGGCCCCGATGCAGTGGGTCTACAGCTTCCGGGTCTCGCGGAAGGTCTTTCAGCCGGACTTCAGAAGAGGATAATGACAGGAACACCACTTGTCCTTCCAGAAAAGCGACACCCACAAGTTGTCTAAGGTGGGGGCTGGAAATCTGGAGAAAAATAGTCTTGGTCAAGAGAGCTGGCTTTAGCTCTGCTGCCGAATCGTGTGATGTAGGTAAATTAAACTTATATAGCTCTCTGAGCCTCGGGTTTGCTTCTGCAAATTGAGAGTAATGAGGATGACAGTCTCATGCATATTCTCCTTTATAGACTTAGTGAAGGAATCAAATGCATAATACTGGTGAAGAGCTTAGAGAAATAAAAGGTTTTCTGTAATATGATGGTTCTTCCTTTTTTGCTCTAAAAGTGATCGATAATAAAGTCACAAAGGTGCCTGAGGATGGAATAAAAACACTCATCATCTCTTCATTTAGATTCTAAGCTAATATTTTCTCAGAGAGATAGGTATATTAAATATATCTATCTGTGCTTCATAAACTTTTAATCAGACATGCCAAATGTCTTGGAGTCCACTTTGGCAGGAGTAACTCATTGCCGCTGTCATTACTTCTATAAACAACACATTGAGGCCTTAAATCACCACCAAGGATAGAAAGGCTATTTGCCAAGAATCCTTTGGTTCATAAGTCACACCAATTGACAGTTATCTGAATAAGGAAAAGGACGAGGCACTTGGATCGGAGACATCTGAACTGACTCCTGCCAAGTGGCAGGAACAATTTTAGTGCTGCTGGGAATCCGACTGCTGTTGCCGCCTACTCCGCCTTCTTCCTTCCTCCTGTCCTTGAGCTCACAGATGCTGCCCGCCTTCTGCTCTCTCCTTTACCAGCGTCTTGCATTTCCATGTTTTCTTGCACCCGTTTTCCTCACTGCAGACTCTCATTACTGAGTGTTCCTCTGTCTCCCTCCAACCCATACACAGTCATAGACTGGTGGGCCTGTGGGATTCTTCCCTCACCCCAGTGAACGTGTCCAGACAAGGCTTGGCTGCAGCAGAGACAATGCATCCTCCTGATGAAGCATGTTCAATGTGCCAGCATCTTGGCTTTGCTTTTTCTCCTTCTCCTGGATCATCCATTCTGCCACAGTAGTTCTGTCTGCCTGGTCCAGTTTACCCGCTACCCAGCAGTGCTCAGAGTGAGCTTTCTGAACATTAGATTTTGACATGATCACTTCCAGAATGTTTTAATAATTTCAGACAGAATCCAAAATCTCAGCTCTCTTTTCCAGGTTGTGTGTCATTTGACTTCTTAATGTTTCAAACTGATTTATCCCCAGTGGCACTTTGATGTCATGTTTAGCGAGTGAATGAATGGATTTAGGGAATCAACAAAGGGTTGCTGCTCCCAGGATACAATGGGCTACAGTAGAAGCTAGATGGATTTGCGTTTAGGGCTGTGTGGAGACTTTAGCTATATATTCATCAAGTTTGAGAAATTCACCTTTCAGTCTACTATTTTCTGTATGTAAGAGTAAATCTTATTTCCGGTCCCAAGACTACATCTGGGAAGTCCTAAGTAAGTAGTAGTTTACTGTCGACACTAAAGTTAAGAACACACACACACACACTCTTAGGAATCAAGAAAATAATAACTTAAAACTCATGATGAACAAACTTCAAAATTATAAGGAGAGACCCTACATGCCACATTCTTACCAACTCATCACTCTGGCATCCCTACTCTCATTTCCTATTTCATTCCCTGCTCCAGCTGTATGGTTTAATACTGTGTATTCCTCAAGTTTTGTTGAGCAATGAATCATAAATAATTAAATGAAAAAGTTCCCTCTTCACAGATCGCCTAAGAAATGCTGCTCTCAAGTTCAAGGCAGCCCCAGAGCTCTGTGGTTTTCTAGGATTGATTCGCTTGTTCCTGAATTGCTATGTACTGTGGGAGTCACAGGCTAGACAACACTAAAGCCAAGCCTGGGGCCATTGTAGTCTGTGAACACAGTGCCCCCTGGTGTTGAGTTCTCAGAAGCCCTGTGTGGTCCTGTAACAGGTGCTCTTGAGTCTTTGTAACACATTCCCTACCCTATTAGGTTTTTGTCTTTTCTTTATGCTCTTCTCTTGCTGTTGCACTTATATGGGCAATGTATCCCTCTGTGTAGTTTATTCCTTCTCGGAATACCGACTGAGCCTCTCCTGGGCGCAGGATACATTCAGACATTGGAAGAATGATGGATGAGTTTGACACGGTACCTGCGGTCAGAAAGGTCAGAATAAACGCTAAAGCAAAAAGACAAGTATATCAATCAGGAATTGGCAAAGTGGCATTAAAAACGAAAATACTCTGATAAGGACTTGCAAACACAGAATGCTCAGGGAAGACCCTCTAGGGACAGAGCTCTGATGGATGACAATATAGCTGTGCGTACAGCAAGGGAGAAATGTCAGTAGGCAGAGTGAATGAGAAACGTTAAGGCCTGAGGATGGAGACAGCCGGTTATGCTCCAGTAACTGAGAGGAGATCAGTGTCCCAGACATAGGGGGACCCACAATGCCGGGCTGGTGAGGTAGTTTGCCACACTACACAGCATAGAAAGGCAACTTGTGCCCTATTTAAGTGCAGTGAGAAGTCTTTTCCTAGCTTGAAAACACAGCCTATCTCTGACTGGTGTGCTGTTTAAGATGCTGTTGTGAGCACACTGAGCACTCTGCCCGTGAGGCCTGCTATTAGCTGCACCAGGTTCTGAGGTCAACAGGGCTGCACGGTTGCTCTGTTGTCCTTCCCCACGGATCCTCCTCACATTGGCTCCTATTTTAGTATACCCTAACCGCTTGCCCTCAGGGAATCCAGACTGGGCAGTCATCATATTCAGAAAGATTAACTCATCAGTCAAGGAGAAATCTGGACCCCAGACTGAACTTGTGAGGTTATATCTCTGAAGTATCTTCTGACTGAAAACAATAGGAAAGGTTAATGCTCCCTTCAGGATTGGATGCTTGTTTAACTGCTCGTGGCCATTCTCTACCTAGAGAAGGAAATGTGTGCTCTCAGGGAGAATGGTGTAGAGAAGTCAGGTAGATGAGAGGCGTTGGCAGGGTTTGAGTCACAGTCCCTGACCGGTCCACCGTGTTTGTTCCCTCATTCTGTGTCTTGCCCCCAGAGCGTTCTAATAAATCCTGTTCACTTCCTGTTTTGGATAACCTTGAGTCTGTCTTTGAAACTTGTAACTAAATACCACTACAAATGCTGTTTTCCAGGCTCCTGGCCCCTCCAGGGCTATCCTGGGATAATTCTCCCAGTGCCCGAGACTTCTGCTCTTTTCTAATTTGCTTCTATGTTGCTTAGATAAAGCACTGGCCAAAAGCAGTTTAAGGGAGGAGATATGTTTTTCTGGTTGACAGGTTGCACAGTGCATCATTAAGGACAGTTAAGGCAGGAACTGAACCAGAGACCACAGAAGAATGAAAGAGCTCAGTTTCCTGGCTTGCTCCCTGGCTCACAGTGAAACGGCCTCTCTTACAAAAGATAGGCTTACCTGCTTAGGAAAGGCACTGCCTATGGTAGGTTAGATCTACCTCTATCAATTACCAATCAAAACATGCCCCACAAGTATGCCATCAGGCCAATCTGACAGAGACCACTCTTCAGTTGAGCGTCCTTTCTCCCAGATGTGCCACGCTTATAACAGAGATTCACCAGCACATGGTCCTTCTGGAAACCTTATATTAAATACAGGGACAGAAATCCCATGTTTCCCAAGAAGTTCTGCTGGAAGTTTCCTATAACCAGGCAACTGGAACTGGATATCTCTCACATCTTTTGGGTAGAGTGGAGAAGTAAAAGGTCATAGAGGTCATATTCCATGATGTTCCATAATATAACCTGTAACACCGTTTCTTGGGAGCCTACACATACTCTCAATTGCACATTAGGGTGTGAGCTTATGCTTATGGGGGCAATTATCAGTTATTGCTTTTAAGAAGATCCACATTCTGTAAACAAAAGGTCCCTGGGTTGTGGTCACTCTGGAGTTCTTTTAGGCCATCTGGAGCATGATTTCCTTTCTTCTTACAACGTCTCTGTGCTATTTTTCTTTAAGCTCAACGGTAGCAGAGGAGGGAGAAAAGTCCCTAGAAACCAAGCCAAAACTCGGTGTGAATCCTAACAGCAGGTTCCAAAATGCCAAATGGGAGAGAAAGAAATGGAAACATTGACTTTTTCCAGAGTCGTGTAACAATTCATCTTTTAGCAGATTTCCATGTGGTCTGATGCGTCGGAGCTCTCGGAGGCAGACGAGCCAGCAGGAGCCGTTTGTCTCACTGGCTACATGTTATCTTGTCCCCATCTATCCATCCGTTTCCATCACTCCAAATCTGGTGACCTTTAGGATTTGCTGTAAAATCCAGATGTTCAATCTGGCTTGTAACCCCCCGAGGACTGGCTATTGGAGCATCACAGAGGTGCACGCAGATATTTTAAACCGAAAATGATTAGTTAATGAGGCGGTGGCCTGTGGGAGCCTCAGGAGGGATGATCTACTGCTGGATATTGGGTTTTCCTGTGGCTCGCTCCACTTCTAGGAATAAGTTCTCTTGTTAGCCCCCCACCTACGCAAAATATACTGCCCATAAAAGCAGTTTTGTAACTACCAGGGTGTCCTCCGGCCTGAGAAAACCATTTCTACAAAGACTGTAATGTCAAAAACACAGTTTGTACATACTGGCTATCCAGATGTCAAAACCCCTGCAGTGTTTAGCAAGTTATAGACATCTTATAAATACATTGTTTCTCCATTTCCTTTGAAATAGGCACAAACCAATAGTACCCGTTTACACCAGTACTTGCAGCACTGTGGAAGCTATGTCAGATGGATTGCTGCAAATTCAAGGCTAGCCCAAATTACAGTGTGTTCCATGGCCAGCCTGAGCTACAATATGAAGCCCTGAGTAAACAAATGAACAAAGAAACGCATTCCAATAGCACATACATATTAAGGAAAACTATTTTGAGCAAAGTACAAACCTGTGTACATCCTCTGAAACAAGGGTCAGAGGTGAGAGCTAGTCACCTTTCTCCACCATAAGATTTGACAGTTGGCCTGTCCTTATCTGATCTCGAAAGGCATCTCTGCACTTCTGAGGGTTAACACCTCTCTGTAGTTGAGCTAAAGGTTCTAGTTAGAGATGGCTGGATGCTGCGGGAGCTCCTTCTGCTCCTTCAGCCAATCGCCACTGAGAGACCACGCCCCAATGGACTGGTAACTCAGCGGCGATTGGCTGAAGGAGCGGAAGGAGCTCCCGCAGCAGCTGATAGATTGTGGGCGGTTGTTGGAGATGGTCAGGTAGTTCCTAACCAATACCCTTTGATTCTCCTTACCACCTGACTGCTGGATGTCAGCAGGGATGAAGTCTGGGGCAGTATCCAGAAACCTGAGTTTATGGTGTGCTCTAGTTCCACTCACCTAGCTCAGTCCTTGGTCAAGTCTTTTTACTTCTCAGCCTCAGGTACCTTGCTTAAGTGAGAATTATATTTGTCCAAGCTCTCTGTCTGCATAAGATTTCAAGGAGATCATGTATGCAAAAGTGCCTCCCTTCTTATAAAACAACCTCATAGAAAGACAATCACCATTCTCTTAATCTTGCCCACAAAAATCATAATCTACTCTTTGTTCATAGCACCTTATCTAGCATACCAAGATGTTATCATGTCAAGATTCTAGCAAAAAAGAAAGAGAAAGAAAGAAAGAAAAATGTTATAGAGTCTAACGAATGTGTGTGTGCGGGCAGATGTGTAGGTTGGATTAAAGAATATGCAAGAAAGGCGAGAGACCTAGAGAGGTGGAGTAACCAGAAGCTATTGCTACCTCCATAGCCACAGGCCTGGGATGAGGGATGGGGCAGCTCTGTTCTGAAAGTCCAAGGAGAACTGGGGTCATGGAGGACAACTCTCTACCTCCCATGAGAGGTTCCATCATAGTATGACTGAGCATAAATAATTGGCTCTCCTCTCCCTGTGAGTGCAGAGATTGTAAGGATGTCAGGGAGGTGGAAAGAATGGAAGCATGTCTTACTCACAGTAGGTATCCCTAGGATGACTCTGGAAGCTGGCCGGCATGGGGGTGAAGCTGTGTAGCTGCACAGATAGAAAACTTTTTAGAGACAGGCACATCCATTTAGAGAGCAGGCACATCGCATGCTCAGTCTAAGGACATAGTTCAAGAAGATTAGATGGCAGACACATATTTTATGGGTAGGCTCAATTATGGGGTCAAAGCATGTGCTCTAAAAGTTGAAATGAAAGACAGAAAAACTTCTGAGCACCCTCATTATCCTGCTTTCCCCAGAAGAAAATTTTAGCTACAGTGGCAGCAAAGGTCACCTGTAAGGTGAGGGATCCGAGGAGGTTGTCTCTTCAGAGCCTTACTTTGCTTAGCTTTTAGCAGTGAGGGTGATGATCTGAGCAAAGGCTCAGGTCACAAGCAGAGGGAGAGAGAGGTCAGTTTGGCCTTGACAACATTATTGACTCCACTGGTGAAGCTTATCAGGATTCAGCAGGGAAGTGAGGCTTGATGACATTCTTTAGAGAGTCAAAGGAGAGCGTGGGCAGAGCACAGGGTGAACACACATGAGGAGTCCAGCCCACCCAGGTGGTTCCATCACCATAGGCCACTCATGTTCTTGGATGGCCCTTCCAGCTACTTAATTAACAAACCCGTCCTTTGTAGGCTATAACTCAACCATCTTCAAAATTCCTAAATTTTATTGTCATTTGAAATACACTATGACTATGTATTCCAGAAATTCTCCTGCCTCAGCTTCCCATTACAAATGTGTACCACTTTGCCTAGCCCAAATCATCTTACCATTTATTTTATTGGTTGCTTGTTTGTGTCCCCTACTAGAAGGCATATCATATGAGGCCTGATACCTCACATGTCACTTCTCTAAATTATAACCCGGAACACACACACAAAAAAAAGTTTGTTAGTTTGCCAAGTATCAAATGATGACAGAGTAACTGAGGAAGAAATAATAAGGCTAAGCATGTCATCCGATGAATACGTGGGCTGTAACTGTTTGGCTTTAGAAGAAGCTTTCACTCCTGACCCTTGGCTAAAGCACTAGTCACGTTTTTCATTTTGAAAAACACTGACAGCCTACTCCTGCCTGCTATGTGGGAGTCACCTACAAGCCTTTGAACCACCTTTGTAAATGGCATCTCCTTAAATATCATTTCCATATTGTTCTTTATGCTCTGGATACTGGATGTCCCCCCAACACACACACACACACACACACAGACACACACACACACGAAAGTGAGAAAACAAACCAAGGCCACTGCTTTCTATTCGCATCTGGACGTGCATACTCTTTTATATATTTAGAGACGTGTGTGTGTGTTGTATGCGCACATGTGTCTGTACATACATGTATAAAGGTGTCAGTGTAGACCAGAAAAGGACATCCTGGAGCTAGAATCTCAAGTAGTTGTGAGTTGCCTGCCAGTGCGGGTGTTTGGAACAGAACTCTAGACCTCTGCAAGAGCAACAAATGCTCTTTACCCCTGAGCCATCTCTTCAATCCCTCTACCGTGCCTACTAACATTCCTCCTCCTTGTTGGCAAAAATGGAATTCTCATTGTTGCATGTAAGTTATTGCCCTCTACTGCTAGAGCATGGCACAGACAATACTGGCTTATCCTGGATGCAGAATGCTGTCTCTCTTGTTGGAAGTACCTGTGCACTGCTCTGTGCTGACAGGTTCTATGAAAGCAGTTTCTTTTTCCAGTGTCTTAGTTAAGGAAACTGAGGCCAGTGAGAATAGCTGGGTGCCTAGTATGCAAATTCAAGCTTGGTCTCAAAGCCAGTTCCCCAAGATCTGTCTCCTGTGTCAATGTCACTGGGATGGGTGTGAAACATTTAGACAAGACTCTCTGATGAGAAATATCTGTGATTGTGGGCCTGGAGAGCCTTGCCTGACAATTGGCATTGGCTCCGTAGCATCTGTTGGTGGATCTGCTTGTCAAGTCCAAAAAACTTGGATTTTAGACTTCAGTTTAAAGCTTAACCCTGAAAGACACTCACTTTAAATTATAGACAAGTCTTTTCTCTCTAGACATCATTTTCTCTTCTCTGGAATGGAATTAACATACATCTTAAAGAGTCATTTCTGAGTTAAAAGTCACAGTGCCGATCAGTATTTGCCACATACTAGGCACCCAATAAGTGCTAGCTCTCCCCATTTTCCACTTTGTACTTGAATTTAGCCAAATGTCTCCCATCCCTTTATAAAAGTGCAGAGAATACAGCTCTAAAACAAACAGGCTGTTTGGTTAACATCCTCAGCATGAGCTTCCTACCTGGATCTCAGACAGCTATGAAGGGATCTGGCACCATTGCGTTCACCATATGCTACCTTTCATGCCAACACTGAGTTTGGCCCATCTTGTTCAGGGTCCATCAAGCCTATAGCCTTTCATAAATGTTACTGAGGTCTTTGAAGGAGAAAGAATGGTACCTGTGGGTAGCAGGACATGAGATTCTGACTTCAACTTTAAGTTCTTGGAAGAATTAAGCATGAACCTCTAACTTTTCTTGTGTATGGGGTGTTCTGTGGCACACTCTACACAGATCTTCATACACCACCCTCAGTGAAGCCCTGCGTAGGACAACTGACTTCACCTCTCATGGAGCATAGCTAACTTGTCATAAGCCACAATGACATAAAGAACAAAACTAGAATATGAGCCCTCGAGTTTGACTCAAGGCAGCAAAACCACCAAATACCCCTAAATCTCACTCAGCCAACCCAAGTAGCTCCCTCCATAATTAACAAAATGAGAAAAGCAAGAAAGAGTCAAGGGGCCTTACTTGGTAAGTTCTTGACCTTGGGAAGGGCTCAGCCTGCAGATAAAGAAAAGGGTTGGAAATGAAGCATCCACACTTGCCATTAAGCAACTGTGTCCTGACCTGTCCTCACGCTTGCCTCTTCTGATAGAATGGGAAGACTGTTCCAGATGATTAGCAAGCCTATCCATTCCTCTTGTGGTTTTCAGTTCTCTCTTTCCAAAGTGGGAATGGAGAACCTGTGGCTTGTTTCAGTGTGGGCTATGGGGCCTGGCATGAAACAAAAGAATGATGGCTCTTCTTGAGCTGTTCCTGCTCCCCCGCAATAACAAACAGCTCCCTGAGCCCCAAGGGAGGCAGGACTCACCGCTGACGTGAGCATAAACAGCCTGGCTTCATCCTGTAGCTAACAGGAAGCCCTTGCTACTCAGAAGAGCAAGTGGACTCTGCAGTTAATCAGGCAGCCGGGTGGACGTTGTAGTTAATCAAATCAGATATTGTGGTATCAGCTGTATTTGAAACAAAAGAAGGGCAGAGGTCTCTAGTGAGTCTATACTAACAGAATGGTAGATGAATTGTTTCAGAAATGAATTGCTGTTTAGAAAAGAAGAATGGGGGAAGAGAGTGGGTCTGGTTTTAATTCCGATCGCAGCTATTTTGGATTTAGTTGGAGGGTGCAACTGTGAGGCAAAAATGGCAATGTTAGAGAACTGGATTCAGAACCTCCCAAACTGGAATCTGCTATTATGAAAAATGAGATATCTATCATGTGGTATGGATTTAATCATTGATGATGAGTACTGATCTTCACAGAATTTCAATATTATCAAATTACTTAAACTTCTCAGTGAGAGCAATAGTTCAGCAAACACTTTCCTCATTGCTAAGTGTATAATAATAAAATAATAGTAATATACACAACCACACTTTTAAAATCAGATGTTTCCAATGCTCAGGACATTGCTGTAGACGATGCTATCATTCACCCTTCATAAATCAGTATAACATTGTTAACATATTTTCCAGAAAAGACCTCTGAGGTTCTGGGGGGTTGCCTGAACTGCCATGATCATGCAGCGTATTTCAGAGGACCTGAAGTACTCTTCAAGCCTTGGACAGATTGATTCAAAACAGGGAGGTTCCCACGAAAGCAAATTCTCCTATGTTCGCTCTGGATTCCTAATTGCCACCAGGGTTGTAGTGCGGGACATCTACACTCTGTAGTTGACACCCCAGGAGCAAAGGATAGATCGGCAGTAGAAAAGCAGATTAGATTTATTTAACCGAAGTTCTATAAGACACGGGAGCCTTCAGAGACCCAGACACTAGAGAAAAGTATTTTCATGCTGCCTGGATAAAGAGAGTGATAGCCACGAAGACCTGTGACAGGGCACAGAGGATGCCACCTAATCTGGCCGTATGTGTAATGACAGTCACAAAAGGCTCAGACTCATTCCTGACCCTCTGTGTATGACATTTGTTTTTTCCCAATGGCTATAGGGTTGAATGTCTGTCACATAAGAACATTCAGAGGACAAGGTCAAGAGCGGCCTACTAAGGGTTTGTGTCTGCCTTTGGGAAGAGATGCCATGGTTTCTGTGACTCTTGGAGAAGCGATGAGGGCAGGAAGGAAAGGAAGTCATTACGGAGAGTGTTCTTTCAGAGTTGTCAGCTTCACATAGCACATGTCACGGACCAGCTTCGGAACTCAGTATCCGAGACAAGATATAAGGAATCTTCTCCTAGGAGTCTTGTGGAAGAAATCTCAGAATACAGGTATTGTCCAAGCATGATCTTTGAAGGTCAAGACCTCAAATGTTAAATTATGGACCTAATGATCCCCACTTAGGATGATCACAAGTATTTATTTCTTAGATGGTGGCCATTGTAAGCTGTAAACCTTTAAATTAAAAAAAAAGTCCAGAGCAATGAGCATGACAGAGGTGTGGTTATCCTACCCTCAACCAGCCATTCCCAGCACAGGCATCCCAGCCAGTCCCCTCACTTGGTTTTTTCTTTTAATTGATTTTTTTTTGAGCTCCACAATTTTCTCTGATCTCCTCCTTTCCTCTCCCCTCCCCTCCAACCCTCTCCCAAAGTCCCCATGGGCCCAATTTACTCAAGAGATCTTGCTTTTTTTCTACTTCTCATGTAGATTAGATCTATGTATGTCTCTCTTAAGGTCCTCATTGTTGTCTAGGTTCTCTGGGATTGTAATTTGTGAGCTTGTTTTCTTTGCTTTATGTTTAAAAACCACTTATGAGTGAGTACATGTGATAATTGTCTTGCTGTGTCTGAGTTACCAATCGCCTGCAAAATTCAAGATGTCACTGTCCTCCGTCAGCTGTCATTCTCCTTGGGGCCTATTGATTTGTGCTGCTAATACGAGAAGCTGACTCTCCAGTGATTCAACGTGTGGTCACTGTTCCCTAGACCACTTGGTTTTTGTTGTTGTTGTTGTCAGTGCCTTCAATGCTTAACACAAATACTCAACCAATGAAATGTTCAGTCACTCTGTCAACCTTATAGAAGTCTGGAGGAGTGGGGAAGGTTTTTTTTCCCAAATATTAGCCACTTGTGGAGGATCTGTGCAATACACAGGGTCAACCAAGCTTATCATGTATAAAAATGTTTGTCCAGAAATGAGGCTCAGCTTAAAAGTGGGGCCCATCGAAGCAGAGAGCAAAATTAGGGTATTGGGCAAGGACTAGGGGACAGAGGATAAAGGGGCGATTTCGTGGACACTGGGGCACAATTGGCTAGAAGGAATAACTTCTAATATTGTACATCACAGGAAGAGAATCAAAATTAACAACAATCAATATAGCTACTAGAGAGATGTTTGAATGTTCTCAACATAAAGAAATGGCAAACAAGACAGATCTGCCTACTATGCCAGCTGAGCTATCACACACTTTATACATATGTTGAATGTCACTCTGTACTCCATAAACACTTGTAACTATCAAACCAATTAAAAATAAAAACATATCTGAAAAACATAATGAAGCTTCAAGAGAAAGAAGGAAATCATTCTGCTAGATACTTGAGTGGAATTTTTCTCCATCCTTAGAACAGCACAACAAAGTTTGTATTACTATTGACAAGCATACAGAAAATGAACTCGAGGCCGGGCATAGTTTAATATCTGGTTCTCTGTCCTGTTTACAGAAGCCAGGAATGGAAACAACCTAAATATGCTTCAAATGATGAATGGGTAATGAAAATGTGGTCCACATACACAGTAGAATATTATTTAACTGTAAAGAAAGGTAAAATCATGAAATTTCAGGTAAATGGAGAGAACTAGAGAACATACTGAATGAAGTACCCCAGACCCAGAAAGATTCTGTATGTTTGGTGTGGTCTGTAGTTGTTAGCTTGGAATCCTTATTTGTGAGCGTGTAACCTGGAGTAACTGAAGAAATTAGGAAAGTAAACAGGGACCATGGCAAGGGGTGGGGTATTGGAGAAATAAAGAGGAGAATAGCAGGACTCATTTACTGTGAAGGGGCAAATGGGAAAAATGCACAGGGGAGACTTACTTGGGCAGGTGGGGAGGAAGGGTACCACAGAGGAAGAAGGAGGGTGAGGGATGAATAACAACAGAATGTTTGTAAAAGCTGTAGGCAATAATTTATGTAAAAATTGAATTATACATGTTGAAGTTTTGGAACTTGGGGTGACAATGATCACCACAAATTACAGACTAGCAAAAACCCTAGTGTCTGACATGGGGAACTTCCTTTCAAGTCATTTATCAGGGAAGTTCAACAAATCACTCATACAATATAGGTTATTGTCCTTGCCCATGGTGCCTTCCAGAAAAAGAAAGAAAGACTCTGTTATTTAAGATGTCATTCACTCTAGACTCAGGACTGGAAGCAATCAATCTGGTTCTGATCCAGAAGCCTCCTCCCAGAGGATTAACTCTCATAATACAGGAAGATGCTGTGTAAGCTGCCAAGGAAGAAAAGTAATCAATAGTCCTTTCCAGCTGGGATGCCTTAGAGTGACTTGCTTGACAAGATAACTCCAAAGGTTCAGTAGCCACACTTATATCCTAAAAGTAGCCAACAGCCACTTAATTGGACATAAAACCTGCTCAGTAGAAAGAAATTCAGGCCTGCTACTGTTAATTTAGCCAACTACTCACGGCAGGTAAGGCCATGAGCCTTAGAACAAAACCTGTCATTGTTGCCTTTCCAAACCAGTGTCATCTCCAACCGTGTTCTAAGTACTTATCTTCATACGCACAGGTGAGGGGAGATCCCACCTCATCCAGGAAGCTTCTCTTTCCAGCAAACAGAGATTGTTACAGAGTTCATAACTGGCCACAAGTCAGAGACCAGCTAGCCATGGGGTACCCACCCCCAACTCATACATTTACAAAACAACCTCTACCCTTAGGACTCAGAGTACACGTGGAAGAGTGGATGGGAAGACTGAAGGAGCCAAAAGATCCAGACATCTGCAAGACAGTCTCTTCTTGAAAATTGATTGTAAATAAATAATAGTACCCAAAGTAGGGGAGGGTAGATATTTTCCAGAGAGCATCGAGAGCGTAAAAGAAGAGAAAAGCAAGGAAAATAAAGGTGATAAAACTATCTTTAATCCCAGCACTCGGGAAGCAGAGACAGGTAGATCTCTGTGAGTTCAAGGTCAGCCTGGTCTACAGAGCAAATTTCAGGACAAGCTCCAAAGCTGCAGAGAAACCCTGTCTCATAAAAACAAAACAAAACAAAAATCCCAAGACAAGCTCTTGTTATACTTTTTGCTTTTATGCGAATACTTGGGGGAAAACAGAAAAGCAACTAAAATCAAGACTCTTCATCAAGAACACACTCTGCATACTCCATGAAAGCTTGAAGAAGATATTGAGACTAAAACAAACAAGTCCGATAAAGATAAAAATCACTTTTGCACCAAATAAGGAAAACAGGATTTCTACAAAAAGAAACAAGCATCAATTTAGCTCAGTTTCTTCCTTAGTACCCTAAATGCCAGCAGAAAGAAATTTAATGTTCTTCCTCTTTCAATGAGGTTTCAGAACTAACTGTTTTAAGCTGAGTTAACTGTAAGAAAGCAACAGAAATATATTTTCCGGTAAACAGAAGATAGCATACAACCATAAACTATGCACCATTACTGAAGAAATTACTTGAATGTTCAATCCATTTGACAAAAGAAGAAACAAAGTTAGATCAAAAAGAAAGAAACTCTAATGTTAAAAGAGTTGTTTGGCCAATTCAGCAGTCCTTTGAGCATGTGTAAGTGCACACACACACACACACACACACACACACATGCTTCATGTACATTTGTTACATAGGAACTGGAGGCCCAAACCAAAAAAGTAATGTCTTATTTTCCACATTATTATAATTATGACTATTGTGATATAAAGAGTATTTGATTGGTCTTAGTCTCCATTCCCCGACAGAGCTTCTAAAGTACTTCGAGTTTTGCAAGGACTGCGTGCATCAAGGGTAGTCTGCTGCCCCTAATAAGCCTCTTCCAGCCACACCTGAGTTTCTGCTGATGTGGTGACTCCTGAGAACATGTCTGCCCGACTCTCCATGGAAACCAGCTCCATGATAAGCAGGCCCAAGCGTTCCTCAGTCTGTCCCTGCTCAGCTCTGCAGAGGAAAACAGGCTGAGCCTGAGTCAACCACCAGTGGTCATTGCTCCAGTTTCTCAGGCAAATGTAACCAGGCCTCCACAAAGTCCCTAAGTGACAGGGTTCAGAGAGTTTCTGGATGGCTGAGGAGGTGCTGATGAGGGAGTAGAAGCCTGTCTCCCCTCACATACTTGTGATAAGCATGTCCTCCGTGTGTCTACTCCTGACTCTCAGCCTCTGTGATAAAACACACGTAGCCTATACACTTATCCCCGAGCTCTGAGCTGCGAGAACGATTCTCACACCTGAGGAGGGTTCAGGAGTCATTCACTTCATAGCTCACAGGCCTGCGTCAGGAGACCTCGTTTACAAGTGCACTGCAGCTTCAGTCTCAGAAGCAGCTGGGTGTTGAAGAGAATCTCACATTGACAACTTAAGGGAGGTTATCTGTGAAGTTTAAGGCTAGACTTTTTTTTTGTTGTTATTGTTAAAATGTCTTGTATCACCAAGTGGTGCCTCACCCTTCAGATCTAATGATTTTTGTAGGCAAGGTAAAACACTTTGTAAGCCTGAGAGAACTGGGACATTAGACATTCAGAATGTCTCCTGAAGAGAGCCTAGTGAACCAGAAACACTACAGGTCCATTTGTACTCACTGGCTGTCCCACGCTATCATCTCACCAGCAAGAACCACGCGGGACACTAGGATTCTACTGCAGAAAAGCTTTTAATGCGTCCTGAGAGAGAGAGAGAGCATCAGCTAACATGGCCAGGGACCCCTAAATGAGGGAACCCCTCCTTTATATAGGAAACAGTCCTTGCTTCAGACGTGTCACCCTTGGATTGGCCCGCTGCCCCTTAGCCCAGGTGAAGCCTCGGGAGTAAGCGGGGACAGCAGTGGAAAATTACCAAGCACATGTGCGTTCACCTGGCGGTGAAACCGGATGCCAGCGCCATCTTGTAATGGAGCATGTGGATGTGGCCCTTCACATCTCCCCCCTTTTTTTACTTCTTTGCAGAAAGGCAACTCCCTCAGAAGGTAAAGATAGAGGTCGCACTTCCCAAAGTGGAAACATTAACATGGGCTTACACAGAATCTGCCCCTAGGTTCATGACACCTGGAACTTATTTGGCCTGCCCTCTGCCATTTTTCTGGGAAAGGGAATATGTGGCAGGAAACCCTTATGCAGGGTGACATTTCTCTCAGAGAGGGCCATTCTCTGTGTGATGCTCTTTAGCTCGACAACCTTCAGGGCTAGCTAAGCCAAACACTCCACCCTGTGCCATGGACCACTGTCCTAGGGGTGCAGGAGCTGGTTGACATAAACCTTACTGCTTCAACATAGAAAACCACACATAAGTAGAGGCTCCCTGTTCCAGGGCAGCCAGCGCTGGTGCAATAACCACTTTGTCCCTATGACTTTGGAATTTGAGTCAGCAGACCATCCAGAGGAGAAACACTATTCCACAGCATAGGGCTGCTCCAAAACATTTCCACCCCCACCCATTCTTTGAAGTAGGGGATGAAGGACACGATCCAGGACTGGAATCCTACGGCCAAGCTTGTAAATCATCTCTAGGAAGGTAGGGGAGCCCCAGAGTCTTATTGGTTGTAAGAAACCGAGGAAACACCGCCACTCTATGGCTGACTGGTGTCGGCTTCGGGAAGGCTGAGAGTATCCCCCATCGGTGCTTCATCACAACCGCTGTCATCCATCCGCAAAATGGCAGGAGGAACAGCAGCCAAATCCTCAGGCGAGTCCGCGTGTTGTGGGTCACTCTTCACCGTTCGGGTCAGTCTCTCTGGCACCCAGAATGGGCTTTCTTGATCCTGTGGGAAGACACAAACAGCTCCCCTGGATCTCAATAGAATGGGATCCAGGCCTTTCCATTCATTAGAAAGCACATCTTTCCATTTAAAAAATTTATAGTGAACAGAGCCATGGCAATAGCCATTCTTGGCATCGGGGGCAATTCCTTTATTATTCCCCCCCTTTTTACGATTTTAACAAGAACTGGTAAGTCCTCCAGTCCAATTACCTAGAAGATAACTAGACTATTGCTTAATCTACCAGAGGCGTGTTGGAAACTATGGGCTTTTTTTCTCTAGGCCGCACTCTGCAGGCGTAAACCTCGTTGGACATTGTCCCTTTAGGGACGCGGCTTGCCAGCCTCCATTGAGATTCGGGCTCCAGAGCCCGCCCTGCCATCCGAGGGCTGCGCATGGCCCTGGGCCTGCTCGCTGCGCGGCTCCGCGTGTCCCGGGCCAGGAAGTGGCGGCTCCACCCCCAGGCGCCTCTGCCTTCCCTGCAGGGCTAGCCTAGTTTTCCGCGGCTGTGTTGGTGGGGGAGTGTGGTGGGAGCCGACATCCGCTGCAGCTCAAGGGGCTGATGGGAGAGGCGGCGCACAGGGCCGCTTCCTTATTAGCAAACTCTCAACACCTGTGCCACAGTAAAAGCGGCTGTAAATTCTCACAGATTTAGCCAATGACCCAATCACCTTAAAATTCAAGGGCTTTTCCCATCCACCTCCCTGCGGATCCTGAAACATTAGATAAGCCAAGCGTATATACAGTAATCTTTCAGGAGGACTTGAGGTTTTTTTTTTTTAAAAAAACAAACAGTTGTGAGCTGCCACGTGGTTGCTGGGGACTGAACTCAGGACCTCTGGAAGAGCAGGCAGTGCTCTTAACCTCTGAGCCATCTCTCCAGCACCCCTATTCAGATGGAAAATCTCTAGGTTTAGCATTGTTTGTTTCACCCATTGCCCCAGGCAATTGATCCGCCTTTGTTACCTTATCATAGCCACCTAGCAAAGCTCCACTTCAGCAGCCCTCCAGCCCCAGCTGCACCCATTCTGAGCCCAAACCGGTGCATGGAGCAAAGCGAAACTCAGAGAAGCAGGCTTGCTGCTCTGCAACCATTGAAAGGACCTCATTTAATCTTTCAGGGAATTTGGGCGTCGTCAGTCTCTCTGGCTATTTCCTGCTGAATTGGGACGTTGCATTTCAGGAGGTCTCGGTGATTCAAACCACATAAATCCCAAGTACACCTTTAGGTTCTCATTTTCTGTGGAGATGAAAACAGAACCTCTTTTCCAAAACATCATATCCTTAGCAGTTTCTAAATTTAAATATCTTTCTCCTGTCCGGTACACAAAAGACAACACGAACAACATAACATGAAGCTTTTGACCTTGTAGATCAGTCTTCTCCCCCATTTTTAGAATCACCGATGGGTCATTTTTACTTATTTCCTTTTCTTGCGCTTGCGCCTAACCTCTCACTGCATCCAGTTTCTGATATGCCATCCTGAGTCCAGGAATAATCATACCTCTCTGAACATGCAGACCTGCAGTTCTGAATCCAAGGTGAATTCAAGAGATCCCCGTTGGTGTGAGTGATGGTCAGGATTTCCCGGGTATCAGCACCAAAAGTCCCACGCTATCGTCTCGCCAGCAAGAACCACGCGGGACACTAGGATTCTTCTGCAGAAAAGCTTTTAATGCGTCCTGAGAGAGAGAGCATCAGCTAACATGGCCAGGGACCCCTAAATGAGGGAACCCCTCCTTTATATAGGAAACAGTCCTTGCTTCAGACGTGTCACCCTTGGATTGGCCCGCTGCCCCTTAGCCCAGGTGAAGCCTCGGGAGTAGGCGGGGACAGCAGTGGAAAATTACCGAACACATGTGTGTTCACCTGGTGGTGAAACCGGATGTCAGCGCCATCTTTTAATGGAGCATGTGGATGCGGCCCTTCACAACTGGCTTGCCAGCTGTTCTGTACACACTCCACTCTGCCCAGCCAACACAGGAAACTCCGTGGATGTGTCACATGTGGGCACTAACTCTGACAACCCTCTTGTTTGGGCTGTTTGTAGCAAAGTCATATCAGCTACCGGCCAGTCTTGACTTTAAGTGGAAAAACCAGTGTCTTGAACACGGGAGAGGTCTCCAGAAGCTCCAGCTCCAGCTTCTGTCTCATTCCCAGGTTTTGCATGGCAGAACTGCCTGTGGTCTGGACCAAAGGCCTGGGCGACATTTCCTTTGCTATGTTCAAACCCAGAGGCAAGATGGCTTTGAGAATACAGGCATTTGCTACCATGTCCAACCGAGAGCTATTATTTTTTCCCTCAATTTTTGTTTGAAAAGTTCTGGTCATTTTGGTCTGGTTTGTAGGGAGCGAGAGGGACGGAAGCTTTGGGCGTGTTGTGAGTCTGTGCGGGGCGGCACATGTAAAGCTGGTAAGATGACGTCATGAAAATTTGTTCGCTTTGAAACCGCAAGGACCCAGATTCAGCCCCTGCCTTCCCAGGCATCACTCACATGGCCTTAGAAAGAGTGTTTCGAAAGCTGTGAGAATCGTGTCTGTGGCTGTCATTATGGGAGAAAAACGAGGAGTGGGGCGGGAGAGACATTACAGATTACGGGTCCTAGAGCGGAGAGTCAGAAAGCCTTTGCTCTGCCAGCATTGCGTCTGCTGTTACTTTCAGGTGTACACAAGGCAAGCAAGGTTGGTAGACCGTAAGATGGAGAAAGAAATTCTGCGGTGTCTGGGAAGGAAGTGCTTCCTGTCACTTCCTCTCCGTCAGCAGCTCCAGGAGGGTGTTTTCACTGTGGTCTGTGATCCTCAAGTTGTAAATGCAGTTTATATGATGCCACTAACCGGCTGCAAAGGTGGAGGATGCATCCGGTTTGGTGTAAATGAGCAAAAGGAGCTGGAAAGGGCTGTTGCCTTAGGGCGGTTCTACTCCCTTTCCCCAGAGAGATCCTGGGATGACCAAAGACCCAGGTAGAAGTTCTACTGAATGTGGCCAATGTTCGGGCTTATTTTGTTATCGTTCTCACATGGAAACTGTGTTAGCACTGGATCAAGCTGGTCCCTACCTGCCTGTAATAGAGTCTTACATTCAAGCTCTTCTGCCTGTGCTTTTTCTTCACTGCCATGCTTGGCCAGTGGCCTAAGCTACTTGGCTATTTGGCTGTATCAGAAGTAAATTAGATTATAACTGAGGTTATTAACCCAATTCTCTACTTGGTTAGTAGAATTACCTTTGCCTAGGTTTGGGCCACAAAGGGTAGAGGTTGTAATGGCTACAACACCTTTGTAAGCCCTGAAGAAGAAGTTAGCAAATAAACATGGGTCCACTGGTCAGATGTTATTAGCAATTGAAAAACAAAATGCCAGGTCCAATTATGAACACAATTAGGATTCAATGATTTCCTGAGATTTCCTGGGCTGTTCTACACTATACTTTCCTTTCCAGAGGAATATCCTTCTGAGACAGATGCTCCGGTATCCATGTAATTCATACATACCGACTCACAACAAAGCAAGCAGCCATTGATATTTGCATGGTGACTACTCCATGAGCTAGCATGGCATGATTATCCTGACTGGCTGATAAGGAAACTGAGGAGGAAAATATTAGGCGGCCAATTCCACACAGCTACTAAATGGCTTCCCTGTCTTTAAATCCATAGAGCTATCAAAGAACGAGGTTCCTGGTGGCCCCACTGACTGTCAACTTCTGGCTTCTTGCCAGTGCTCTTATGGCCATACCTCAGAGTGCTAGCTGGGCCTCAACCTCAGTATCAACTTGAGTGAACACTGCCTTGTAACTCCATGAGACTGACACTCGGAGTCATCAAATCTGCCCACAAAATCATGCAAGAGCCGTTGGCGCACTTATAAATGGATGGAGCTAGAAAACATTATTTTGAGTGAGGTAACCCAGACAATTATCACACGTCCTCACTCATAGGTGGTTTTTAACATAAAGCAAACCAGTCTACAAACCACAATCCCAGAGGATTTAGACAACAATGCAGACACTAAGAGAGACTTACATAGATATAATCTACATGGAAGGTAGAAAAAGACAAGATCTTCTGAGTAAATTGGAAGCATGGGGACCTTGGGGGAGGGTTGACGAGGGGAGGGGAGAGGCAGGGAGGGGAGCAGAGAAAAATGTAGAGCTCAATAAAAATCAATAAAAAAACTTTTAAAAACTTTTTTTTCTGAGACTTTGCAGTCACTTTCTCTGTGCCAGGTGGTTAAGGAATCTCGAACCAGAACATACTGAAACTATTTTGTGTTGTCTATGAAGTAAAAGTCCACATGGAATATATTTTGTGATTCTTCACTCAGCATGGAGATGCTAGTGTAAGAGACTTAATTTGTATCAAACACAAACTCTGTTAGAAAATTAAAGATTATCAGTGAATGTCATGGCCACATAATGCTAATAATGTCTACTTGCTTTTTAACATTTTAGTCTCCAAATGATTTTATATAGCAATTAGTTTTAATTCATTTTTCCTTTTATTTTTTGTTTTGTTGAGATAGGATCCCACTCTATAGCCCATGGTGACCTGGAACTCACTATATGCCTTAGGTAACCTTATACTCATAGGAACCCTACCTCAGGATCCCAAGTGTTGAGATTACAAGTGTGAACTAACCTGATTTATAGTTATAGTTAACCTTCATAAAAACAATATACAAGATATAAAACTAATATGGCCTTTGGGTCTTGTTGTAGTTAAGATCTTTAATGTCTCTCAAAGGTCAGTGTTTTGGTGGCTCAGTCCTCAAGGAATTGTTAATAGCGGAGAGTGGAATCTTAGGTGTATGAACAGGGAACAGTCTTTTCAGGCCACTTGGGTAATGACCTTACAGGAAACTGTGGGATCATAGTCTTTCCTTCCTCTCTAATTCTTTGCCATGAGAATTAGAATGTTGTTCTGTCCTGCCACGTTTTCCTCCATTAAGACATGGCACCCACCCTAAGACTTCAATGTGTCCCTCTACTAATACAAGGTACCCACCCTAATACACCTGATCATGGCCTGGAGCCCTGAAAGCTATTAGCTGAAACAGTGCTCAAAATCTGACTAACATGTCTTCTTTTCCAGAACCCCATCCTAGAAGTTCTCCTAACGAAAGGCAAAGACAGACCCTGCCAATTTTATAAAACACACAACACACCTGAACAATCAAATGACCACAAGCAAAAACTAGGCACTTGGGAGGGAAAGGGGGTTTACATGTATATCTTTGTTCCCCATATTCCTCAGGGAAGATTACTATTTACCCTTTCCTCTGAAAGTTAAGGCTAGCAGCACAAGATATTTACCAGAGGAACTCTGAACTATGCTAGAGAACATCAAAGAACAGCAAAGCCATCTTAGACTTCAGACCCACAGTAGCATTTAAGGCAAATGTGCTGTTTCGAATGAGAAAGGTTCCCATAGGTTCCAGTATTTGAATAGTTAATTAGTCCCCAGGTGGTGATGCTATTTGGGTAGGTTTAAGAGGTGTGGTCATGCAGGAGGAAATACATCACTAGGGGTGAACTTGGAAGTTTCAAAGCTTTGCCTCATCCCCAGTTCACCCCTTTTGTGATTCTTGCTTGCAGTTCAAGATGCGAGCTCTCAACTGCTTCTCCTGCCATGCCTGCTCTTTGCTCTCAGGAATCCGTGGCGTGATGAACTCTTACCTCTCTGCAACTGTAATATGAATAAGCCCTTCCTTCTGCAAATTGCTGTGGTCATGGTGTTTTACCACAGCAACAAAAAATAGCTAAGACAGCAAATCTGAGGACAAAGGAGACGGCTTGCCATCCGATTAAAAAGATTTACCTGCAGACTTCAATAACTAAAAGCAGTGAGCTGGTGGCTCAGACAGGTGAGCAAATACAACTCAGTTAAAGCAGAAAGGGTCTCTGATTTTAGAGAAATGGAATCAAACACATAAATAAAGGGAGCAGTTGTAGTGCTAGTTCATTTGGTGGACTGTATTCAGAAAGCTGGCTTTTAGGATACACAAAAGGTAAGTGTGGGTCTGGATTTTATGCCATATATACAAGAATAACCCCGGAGGTGTGCAGGGACTAGGTATAAAGGTAAAACCATGAGACATAAGGTAGAATACAAAGTTTTTAAAAATCATTAGGGTGAGGAAACATTTTTTAATATAAAAAAACTCAGAGCATAAGCCATATAATGAAAACTGATTCTGAGAAAATCAAAATGAAAGAGCTCTGTTCAGTGAAGGTTTCTGTAGAATAGAGCAGCATATGGGTGGCAGATTAGGGCATATTTGTACCTGTGAAAACCAAGAAAGAATTGATTTAGAAAATACAAGGGACTCTTAGGAACTAAGTAGAAACACAGATAAAAGGTTGAAGTCACTACATCCACCCTAGCCCACCACCAGATAGAGTGTAAATCAGTCTACAGTAGTCGGCCTGTTGGCAATCGTGTGACATTCAGTCTTTGAGACTTCCCAAGATCTCCAAACAGTCTCTTTGAATTAAAAGAAGAACAAGGTTCCAGGGTGTTATGTACATTCACAACACCACAGATTCCCAACTATAAGCACGACTTTGCACAAAGCAAAGTATACTCATTGATCCTATGAGTTTCACCAGCTGACTATAATTCTGAATCCCACCTATAGGGGTATTTCTCAGGCATTCTTACAAAAGTTCATGAGGATCAGTTGTGAAAAATTGTGCTCAAACTGAAATTGTGGGCAAGTGTAGTACTGGAGTCTGCTAAATCTCCTTCTGTCTTGGAAAGAACAAACAGTCAGCTGAATGTCCTGGTTCTTAAATGATGTGTAGAACCATAAAGGCAGGGAATCAGATAAAGTGCACCTTCCAAAGAGGAATCAGGATCCTCCTGGCTGTGGTGTGTGGGAGAGACAGCCCTTTCGTGTACTTGAAAATGGCACATGACATGTCAGATCACTATTCGATATTGGAATGGATGAGAGTGGGAGGTTCCCAGAGAGCAAGAGGACCAGCAAAGTACAGCTTTGAAATGTCCAGACTTGAACAGGTAGCCTAAGTCATGTGGATAGAAAAAAACATTTGGGAGGACTTAGGAGGAAGAGGTGAGAGGACTTGGTTATGATGAAGATGAAGAAGGCAGAAACCAAGGATAATGCAGCAGAAGGGTTTGGGTTTGGATTTAAAACAATGGTCACATTATTAATTGGGTCTGACAGAAGAGGGGGCATTTCCTGCAGTTTATAATTATATTGGCAAATAAAGAAAAGTCATTGGCTTTTATGTTCGGAGCCTTTAATTATTTCATTTTATTTCTTTATTTGACATTCCAGCCACCGTTTTCCCTCCCACCCCTCCTTCTGCTGTCCTTTCCTCCTCTCCAGTCCACTCCCCCACCCAATCCTCCCACAAGTAAAGGCTCCCATGAGGAGTCAGCAGAGTGTGGCACAGTAAGTTGGGCCAGGACCAAGGCCCTCCCCACTGCATTAAGGCTGAACATGGCATTCAGCCGTAGGGAATGGGCTCCAACAAGCTGGCTCATGTACCAGGGATATATTCTAGTCCTACTACCAGGGGTCCCTGAGGTAATACAGGCTTTACCACTGTCTCCCACATGTAGAGGACTACATGTCCCATGGAGGCTCCGCAGCTGTCAGTCTAGAGTTCATGATTTTCCACGAACTTGGTTCAGCTGTCTCTGTAGATTCTCCATCATGAACTTGACCTCCCTTGCTCATATATCCCCTCCTCCCTCTCTTTGAATACCCCAACTCTAATCATGGAACCTTCATCCAGTAACTGATGAAACCAGAGGGGGAGATCCACAACAAGGGTCTTTAATTTTCACCAATAAGAAAATCACAGAAGCAAGTATTTCCTATTGACTAGCGTGTTGCTTCCAGTGTAGCTGGATCCTGTAAACCTCGCTGGGAGCAGTGAGGGAATGAAGAAAAGACAGAAATACAACACACATACAGTAAATTTGGGATCAGGGGGCCATGACCATTCTGATGCAGTGACATGAACTGCGGCCACAACCTGGAATCTCATCAGGTTTGTTATATATGGCACAGGAGGAGGAGTAAGCCAGTCTTGGTAGGAGGTATCTATAGGGGTGTGGTCTCAGGCTGTAAACACTGAGAGGAGGAAGCTGGGGTTAACAGTTCTTGCACACACTGGTCAGTTATTCAGAAATACTCAACTTGCTCACACTTTCAGCAGAAGGAAAGTTTTGCCAAATTCCCATGGCTCTGAGACATTGATCACACCATAACCACACCCATGTTGAACAGGGTACATTCAGTTAGGACTTCATCTGCAATTGACATTCCCTCGAGGCTTCCTCCATCCCTTTAGGTGTGGTAAATGATATTATGGGATATATGTAAGGCACAATAATGAGATGAAGTAGGATACATTAGCATTATCTTGAGAGAAACAGAGTAGAAGTTAAAATGTTAAACTCTATACTCGATTAAGCGGGTTTGAATCTGGTTCTTACTCTGATGATCCCTCACCATGGGCCCCTGTGCCTTGCCGATAAAACAGGATTATCTCAGTAATATGACTGATATGTTCTTTAAATCAAAATGCTGCTGAAGATCTAAAACAGGTGAGCAAGGGATCAAGGTGAGAGCTATAAAAGATATTGGAAGCTCAACCCTGCAAACATTGAGACCTTGGTGACCCTGTGATCATATTAAGAGGTTGTGGAACCTTTAAGAGGTGGAGCCTAGCAGAAGATCTTCAGGTCACGGGGAACACTACCTTTGGAAGAGATTAAGTTAGCTCTTCTGAGGCTTCTGAGTTGGTTCTCAACAAAAGATTGAACAAGGCAACAAGCCCAGTCATTTTATATATCCCTGGCTTCCTATCTGGAATCGCCTCTCCCATGCTCCCAACCTTTGATCCCATACAACACAAGGTAATCTAGGCAGGAGAGGCCCCATTAGATACAACACCACACTACTTGAAATTTTGATCTCTAAAATTACTGACTAAATAACTTTCCTTTTAGCAAATTGCTCACTTAGGCATTTTCTTATAATGACAGAAAACTTTCAAATATATGGGCTAACCTGAAACTTGTCAAACAGGAAGACTGGTGAAAGAGTACATGCAAATTCATGAGGCCAGACAGAACAGATGAGCTGGGGGAATTTGATTACTACAGGATCTCTGGAAAGTACAGCGTGTATGTCTGGTGTCAGAGACAGTTGGGGCTGGGCCTGGTGCCCCGTGAAGTCTTGGTTTCTGGCCCTTCCTTCCATTGCCTGCCACTGTCTCCTCCAGGCTTCCTTTCCACTCTTTGCTTTTTGTCTTCAATAGTTATTCATCAAATGACAATCATGATAGGTTAAGATTTTGACCTATGCAATTCTGCCCACATCAGTTATGTTCTCTAAGACAAAAAAAAACAAAATTTCCTTGTTAGGACATCTCTGAGTACCCACGGCACCCTACTTCACCTACCAAGATGGACCTCACGATGCTCAGGACTCATTCTAATCTTTCGATGTGACAACCTGCACTCTCAGGCAAACTCTTGGTTTTCTTGTAATCAGTGTTCAGATTCTTATGTGCCTTGTCTGTTCCATGTTGTATCTGAGAAGGTTCTTTCAGACTCCTGAGCCCGTTGATCCAAGGATGTTAAACAAGTACTAGCTAACAACAGTTAGGATCTAGCTGCACTTTTACGGGTATGAAATGGAATGACTGCTTCTGTATCCTGCTCGTGTTCTTTGGGCTAATTGACTCTAAGCCTCTATTACCAAGCAACTCACCTCTCTGGCAGGTAGCTGGAAAGCTCAGATAATGAGCATGATACCATTTGTTTAATAAGCTGAAATCTTTCATTTTCCTTTAAACAGGGTCTCACTATATATACTTGATTGAACTGGGGTTCATTCTGTAGATCACACTGGCCTTGAACTCACAGATTTTCAGTCTGCCTCTGCCTCCCAAGTGCTGAGACTAAAAAGCACACATTACTCTCCAGCAGAAGTCAATAATATTTATAGGAACAATTCAAGAAAAAATATTACCAGTCAGACTGAGGACAGATGGACCACCTGAAAGGGAAATGAAACGTCATGTGGCTAGCAGGAAAAATCAAGTGAGTCTAAAGAAAGAAAGGAGACAGGAGCTATAAGAATCAAGTTTTCTTTACAGGGCAAGAAAGGTCATGGTCAAGGTCGCCCGAAACAAACTAATTTTAAGATCATGACTTGACCACTGGCAGAGGCTAAGAAGATGGACACATAGGAAGTATCGAAGGAGCCATCCCAAGTTATAGCAAACTGACCACAGGCAGCTCTTCTGAGGAATTATTCTCAAGGGTCTATAACCTTGTCCAAAGGACAGCCAGGCTCAGAGACAGGAGGAGAAGTCATACCTGCTGCCATGTGGCTTTTTGGCAAAGCGTACTGTCTTTTTGAGCCTTAGATTCTCACATGTCCAACACAGGTGAGAAAACAAAACAAAACAGCTCTCCTGCCTCGGGTACCCAAGAAAGTCCTTACAAACAAAAACAAACAAAGGGGGCAGTGCTGCCTGAGGCGTCAAGGCCACCCATTGGGCACACACTGCGGTCCTCACTGCCATGGCACCGGGAAGAAAATGTCAACGGGAGCATGTGCTTCATTTTCAAGTCTTTGCCCGTCTGTGGGAACCGGGAAATATCAAGGGCAGAGGTCTGACCTAGGGATAAAATTACCGATTCATTCCACCTTCCTTTCAGGGTTCTTATAACAATTAACTTGCCAAGTTTCAACCACAAGACCATATGTTTGCTAGGTCACGTGGAGGAACGGGGTTTATTCTGATATTTGTTTGCAGATTCCAGCAGTGCAGCAGATATCACACTGGACAAACTCAATCTGTCAGGAGGCTTCCCTGCACCAGAACGTGGGAAAGTATTCCAAACGCATGTGAATTAAGAAAAAGTTTTATTTGCTGTATTTTATGTGTGTGTTTTGCCTGCATGCACTGTATTAAGTGCTGCCTGTGTGCCTAGTTCCCATGAAGCTGGAGGAAGTGCTAGATGCCCTGGAACAGGAGTTATGAACTGGATGATGCCCTGTGGGTGCTGGGAGCTAGACCTACTCCTCGGGAATAGTGGTGAGTGCTCTTGACCACCGAGCCATCTCTCCAGCCGGCCATGGGAAGTTTTCAGAGGAGAACCCCACGCTTGAGTCCTCCCCAGAAGACTTGTTGGTAAATACCTTGGCCCTTTCCAGGATGGTGTTGCTGTAGATGATAGGTCAGCAACTGAAAAGTCTTGAAGACCCTTCTGAACTAGCAAAAGAATACTCATATATGCCAAGGATGGTTTGGGTGTTTAATGGGCACTAGTATTCTAATATTTTTTTGACACTTGCTAAGCAGAGATGTCATCCCGGCTAGGTTATTTGATCAACCAAACCATTCATCCATCGGAGCACAAAGAATAAGCAAAACACAAAACTATTCCCTTAGAAACTTTTCTTCATAACTACACGTAACATTACTAAGTTCAGATACTAATGGGATGGGGACGTGGCTCAGTGGTTAAGAGAGCTTGCTACCCTTCCCAAGGACACAAGTTCAGTTCCTAGCACCCACATTTTGTGGCTCACAATTACCTGTCGCTCCAGCTCCAGCAGATTCATCACTCTCTTCTGGTCCCCAGGGGCACCTGCACACATTAGCACACAAATACACAGACACATAGCCACACATAAGTAAATAATGTGTGGAACCATTAATCTACCCAGATTTTTATGTGGGATTTCTGAGTTGTAAGTTAACCCTCTAGACAATATCCCCTTCTTCTCCGCCTTCACCTCTCCACCTTTTATACATTTATATAGGGTTATCCATTTATATAGGGTTCTTTTTTTTTCCCCATAAGGGTTGCCCCAATGGCAGCATCCTATTCTGGTATCGTCGATGGTGCTCTTTGCCTTCACATTCTCCAAGCAGTTGAAGCAAAGTTTAACTCTCCCAATTCAGCTCCTTAGAAGCGCACTAATGATTTAAGAGTCATAGAGGACATCATCCTACAGAACCCTGCCCCCCACCCCCCACATACACACACACACACACACACACACACACACACACACACACACCAGATTAACTCATCCTCTGTGGATCTGGCCCTCAACCTTTCTCAGTGAGATCGAATAGCTAATATAAATTTCTGATGCCCCAGTCCTCAGACTCCTTCGCTCATCTTCATAGTCCCCTTTGCCAACCTTGGGTCCAGCATGAAGTAGAGGTCAGGACACCTTCAGGGAACAGAAATGCCAAAAACCTCCTCCTGTCAGATTCATTTCTGACGGGGCTATGCTGTTCAGGTCCCCTCTTCTGAGTGTCCCTGTTGGCTCAGGAAAACGAGTTTTTCCTTAGAATAAATGGGCGTGGAGTATGCAAATATCCTGCAGGATTAGTCAAATGCTGGACTGCTTCCTCCAGACACTGCCCTGACTGTGACTTTCAGACAGTTTAGGAGTGGAGCTTGGGGAAGGTGGATGGGGCTGGGGACCCTGAAGGGGTCTTAGTGAGCAGTTGGGAGGTGAATAGCTGGGGGACTGGTGAACAGCTGTAGAGGGGGCCCTGCTGAGCCCTGGCTTTGGAAAAACACTGCTTGTCCCCAGAACTCCACTCCAGCTGGGAAGGTAAGAGTGTTTGCCAACTTTGTGTGTGAGTCACAGTGCCTGGCAGGTTCTTGGACTACTTATTGCCCTCTATCTATTGTGGGGACTCTTGGGACTGTAACCTGAATAACAGGTTCACATGGAATGTAGGTGAAATCGACCAAACCGGGGTTGCTAGAAACAGAGAGTATATCAATGTTGTGGGTGCTGAAGGTGTTGAAGAGTTCACTGGGGGAAACACTAATTAGAGTCACAGGTGAGTGCTAGGTGATTCTAGGGAAAGAGAAGAAGAAACGGAACGAGTGTGAGGGGAGCAAAAGATAAGACAGACAAACGGACAGACTCAGGTACACACACATACACTACACATACATACACACACACACACACACAACAAAAAGCTCAATTTCTAAGTTCCAACTGGTGATGTTTGGTGTGAACATGCCATTCTAGAACAATTTTTAGAATAATATTTTGATTCCTCTTTAACTAATATGGATTGCTAATTAATTAAACACCTGTTAAACATTAATGAAATTGAATGTTCCAACAAAGAAGTAGAACATACTTGTGTATATTTGTGTGTGTGTGTATGTGTGTGTGTGTGTGTGTATGTGTGTATTACAGAGGAACAGTCAAAAATGTGGAGTGTAGAATTTGGAGACAAATTTTTGTTTTGTTTTGATTTGGTTTTATAGAGAACCATTTGGAGATAACTTTTATTCCATTTTATTGTTTCTCAATAATTTAAAAAAATCATAATGTTATAAACGCAGTGAAGGCAATGCTCTGCTTCTCGAGCATCAGTAAAAACTAGAGGCGATGCAGAGGACTACGATGCAGTCACTAAAATGAAGCATGTGTGAGCTTGAACATACAAGATGCGGCGAAATGAAAATGCCCGGAGGACAGTGTGTATGGCTCGGGGCTAGGCAAGAATCTAACCTAGTCACTTAGCTTAACCTATATTCTGCTGTCTTACAAGCTCGCCGTGAGCCAGTCTCATCTACTTCTTACATAAGGAACAGTGCTAAGAGGGAGCCTACAGGAGAGAAGGAAAACAGGGAAGTAGAGAACAGACGCCAAGGACAACCCTGAGCGAGGGGAAGGTGTGAGTTGACCCATTTCATGGGTTGAGTAGATGAAGCCAGCACACAGCAACCTGGACATTTTCCAGAGAATCGGGGACACAGAGCTAAGTGGGGTGTAGGGGCTGAGAGCGTAGAGATAACACCTTCCTTCTAAATCACCCATTTATCTGTTATTAATTTCCAAATTAGAGTGCAAAAATGATGGGTTTCCTTGCTTGTTACATAGATATTATTGACTTTGCATATTTCATGTCTTTATCACCCCCTTGTCCTTCTTTACCTCTCCTATAATCATCTTTCTCCACACCAAATAGTTCTCTTTCTAATGCCATGTCATATGTATTTATTATTATATATGTTAATATAGATGCATATATTAAAATCTAAAGCTTGCATAGGAACTACCCTATTTGTGCAACCCTATTTGTGCCCCTCCCCTCTTCTTTTAGATTCTTTTTTTCTCTCTCATCCTCTTTTCTCCTTTCTACACACACACATTACACAACTGAATCTAGAGTCTGTGTATGAGACGAATATGCAGAATTAGTCTATCTGAGTTTGACTTATTTTGCTTAACATGATGTCCATTTTCCTGCAAATAGTACAATTCCACCCCTCTTTATGGTTGAATAAAATTCTTGTGAATATATGCCATATGTTCCTTTTCTGTTCATGTGTTAGGCATTGGGTCTGGTACTGTAGGTTGGCTTTTATGAATAGTGTTGTAATAAACATGAAGATGTGGATATCTCTGTGATATACTTTCTTAGAATCCTTCAGTTACACACCCAGGGACTGTATAGCTCCATCATGTGGGATTCCTATTTTTAGCTTTCAAGACCCTTCTTATTGACCACCATTGTGGTTTGTATTAATTAATAGTTTGCATTCCTACCAGTATGCTGTAAAGTTCCCTTTCTTAAATTTTTGCCAGCACTTACTGTTTTGTTCATGACACCTACTCTAACAGGGGTGATATAAAGTTCCAAGGTAAATGGAAGTTTCTGTCTCACCCAGGTCTGCAAATGTTCAGTCTCAAAGAAACACACAGAGGTCTGTATTAATTATAAACTGTTTGGCCTATTAGTTCAGGATTATTATTAATTATCTCTTACAACTTAAATTAAACCATAATTCTTATCTATGTTTAACCACGTGGCTTGGTACCTTTCTCAGTGCAGTATTTTCATTTTGTTTCCTCTGCATCTGGGTGGTGACTGAAAACTGAGCCTTTCCTCTTCCCAGAATTCTCCTAGTCTGGTCACGCTGCCTATACTTCCTGTCTGGCAATCCGTGCTTTATTGAACCAATACAAGCGATAAATTTTTACAGGGTACAAGGACATTATCCCACAGCATTCTAATGGTGTTTTAATTTGCATTTCCCCGATGGCTAAGGAGATCAAACATCTTCATGTGTTCATTGACCGTGTGTATGTACATGTGTGATCATATGTGTACGGTAAAAGTTTGCATTCATCTGTATATTCAGGTACCAGTGCCTGGAGGGGTTTTCACATGTGTGGAGGTCAAAGGTTGACAACAAAGGGTCTCTTAAGTTGTTATCAACTTTATTTATTTATTTTTGTGTGTGTGCTTTTATTTGGTTACAGTTTGATGGGGTTGGGGTGGTTTTATTTTGTTTTCTTGGTTTTGTATTGGGTTTCAATTGCTTTCTGAGAAAGAACTTAAATTGGGTGGGTAGGCACCCACTGATACAAGGGAACTGATCTAATGAGAGTTCACCAAGGCCAGTTGACTGGGATTGAGTGAGCACGTAATCCAGCCAGATTCTCTGAATGTGGCCGGATTCTCTGAATGTGGCTGGCCTGGAGCCTTTCTGAAAAGCCATTGACAATGACACTGGGACTTGTTTCCTCTGCATATACTGGATTTTTTGGGATCCAGTCTGTTTGGATGCTCACCTTCCTGGACCTGGAGGGAGGGGGGAGGAACTTGAAATTCCCACAGGGCAGGAAACCCTGACTGCTCTTAGGGATGGAGAGGGAGGAAGAGAGGGAGTGGGGGGAGTGGGAGGGTGTTGGGAGGAGGGGCGGAAATGGAAACTTTTATAAACTTATAAACTTTTATAAAAAAAAACAAAAAAATATTAAAACCAGCAAAATCATAAAAAAATATACTTCAACTTTATTTTTTAAGACAAGGTCTCTTACTAAAATTTTGGCTTGCCAATTATCCAGAGTGATGGGTCAGTGGGTTTCAAGAGTCCTCCTGTCCCCCTTGTCTCTCTGACCATGCTGGAATTGTGACCATCCACTTCCTAGCCTAGCTGTTATGCAGGGACTGGGGTTTAAAACTCATATACTCATGCTTGTGTGACAAGTATTTCAACTCTGAGTCATCTTAGGCCCTGTGTTTTTTTCTTTTAAGAACTAATTCATTTGCTTGTTTATTAACTGGATGGCCTGTGGTAAGATGTTTTTCCATGTTTATTTTATTTTTAATTCTTTTTAGACTCTGGGCATTAATTTCCTGTCCAATGGAGAGTTGTTCTTCCTCTTCCTTACCTAGCCTCTTGGAGGGAGTTTTCACAGAGCTTTTTATTGGATTTATATTTATTTTCCATGTACAGAATTTCAGGTTCCTTCTCAGCATTCATGACTTTTTGTTGAATTCCTCTTTCACATTTTACAGTCCTCCTTATTTCATTCAACTGTTTGTGTATGTAATGAGCTTAATTTTTTCTTTGATTTCTTTGAGCATATTTAAAATCATTCTTTGAGTTCTCTGTCTGGGTTTCTTAGTTATTGTTCTATTGCTGTGAAGAGACACCATGACCATGGCAACTTATAAAAGGAAGCATTTTGCTGGAAGCTTGCTTACAGTTTCAGAGGCCTAATGCATGATTTTCATGGTAGGAGGCATGGCAGCAGGTAGGCAGGCTTGGGGCAGGAGCAGTATCTGAGAGTTTACATCCCAATCCAGAGGCAGAAAAAAGACAGAGAACAGGATTGGGCCTGGGAGGAAGCTTTTGAAACCTCAAAGTCAACCACCAGTGACACACTTCCGCTACCTAAGCCACACCTTCTCTAACAGGGCCAAACCTCCTAGTCATTTCTAAACTCTCTACCAACTGGGAAGCAAACATTCAAATATAAGAGTCTTTGGTGGCCATTCTCATTCAAACTACCACACTGAAGTTTTACACCAGATGCCAGTACTGTAAGAGTGATAGTCCTTGAAGGAACTAAAGTTGCCTTAAATCTTCGTGTTTCCCCTGTTGTTGCATTGAAGTTAATGTCTCTGATGCTATCCTTTTTGTTTTTGGTTTATTTTATATCATAAGTATTCTTTTAGTTGAAAATTTTTAGTGGGTCTTGAATGTAATGTAGCATAGCTGAGTGTGTTGTTTAGAAAATAGTTCCTCAGTCCAGGAGCTCAGAGAAGTGGTATAAATGTTCATCAAGAAAGACTTATCTGCATTTATTGAAATGATAAAGAAATTTCTTCTGTGAGGTATATTTATGAAGTATATTATGCTTACTTATTTATATACGTTGGCCATTATTGAATCCTTGGAATTGATTATGGTTCATAATCTTCATAATGTGTTTTGAAATTCTATTTGCTAGTATTTTTTTGAAAATTTACATCCGTATTCATCAGTGATGATGGTTTATAGTATAAATATCACATGTCAATGTTCATAATATTCCATCCATTTTAACAATCATGCTATTCAATCTCCTGAACATCTTATTAGAGGAATTCAGGTGCTATTTTGAGAGGGAGAGAGAGGGAAAAAGAGAGGAATATTCTGGAATGTGTCAAATATGAAACATTTTCAGAGAAAAGAATTGCTGTTGTACATAACCTATGCACACTCCTTTTGGAAAGCTCTTTGAATGACTTCTTACAAAGTGTACTCAACTGGTATGATCTTGTTCCTTTTCTTAGTTATGTTTCTAAGTCTGTGAAATTCAGTTGTGACTATAACACATCTCAGATGGTTCAGATCTCATATAGTGGTCTCAGGGGTTATAGGGTACCTTGTAAAGGGGACAGAATGCTGTAGCTTAGTCAGAAATGGCAAGACTTGAAAAAGAAATAGATTTTGTTAAGGGACATAGGTAATAGAAGATGGAGCTAAGATTCGAATCTAAGTCTGTCTCACTGAAGTTTATGCAATTGAGGGAAATAACAAAATTTGCCTGGATACAAAAGCTTTGTGTTCTCAGATAGTCATGATTAGAGCCTTGCATGTTCTTTTTCACATGCAACTGACAAAACAGTGACTTGTGGAAAATGTGTCTAGCACCCAAGTTACTTTACTCAGTGGTACCTGTGAAACTAGCAGTGTCTACTCTGCTGAATGATAAGAGATGAGCGTACAGCATTGTCTTAATCGGGGTTACTGTTGCTGTGATCAAGCACCATGAGGAAAAAAGCTTCTGGAAAAGAAGGGATTTCTTTTGCTTACACTTGCAGATCACAGTTCATCACCAAAGTAAGTCAGGACATGTTCACAGGGCAGGAGCAATGCCACCCACAATGAGCAGGGCCCTCCCCATCACCCCATCAACCACTAGTTAAGAAAATGCCCTATAGGCTAGTATACAGAATCTTATAAAGGCATTTTCGTGTGTGTGTGTGTGTGTGTGTGTGTGTGTGTGTGTGTGTGTGTTGGAGTAGATTGTCTTACATTATAGAAGCTGGTAGTCCAGCAATGATTATCCTCATGCTGAGTAAGGAGATAAGCCAGAATAAAAGGCTGAAGAATCTGGCATCTAATTCAGGGAGAGGAACAAAGGCAGGAAGGTACAGATTACTCTATCCTCAGGTCTGTGCGTACCTAAACTGGGAAATGGAAAGTGACACCAACTTCGAGAGCAGATCTGTCCCCTTCCTTTCCTTTCTAGAAATGCTCCCACAGACATATCCCAAGGTATGTCTCTTAAGAGATTCTAAATCCCATCAAGTAGGCAGTGAAGTCTAATGTCACAGCCTGAGAAAAATTTCAAGATGCTCTTCTGCAGGTTTGGTTGAGGGCAGTTTCTTAACACGAGAAAAGAGAAGGATCTGCATTTCCTTCCAGATTCTAAGAAAGAATGTAACCTGTCTTAGTCAGTGTTTTATTGACTTGAAAAGACACCATGACCAGGGCAACTCATATAAAGGAAAACATTTAACAAGGCACTTGCTTACCGTTTCAGAGGTTTAGTCCATGATCAGTTTGGTTGGAAACATGAGAGCATGCAGGCAGATGCTGGAGTAGTAGTTAAGAGCTATACTTTGGATAGACAGACAGATAGATAGATAGATAGATAGATAGATAGATAGATAGATAGATAGATAGGTAGATTGATAGACAGATAGACTCTAGGCTTGACATGAGCTTTTGAAACCTCAAAGCCACTCCCACCCCAAGTGCTGCATTTCTTCCAACAAGGGAACACCTCTTAATCCTTCTAATTCTATCAAAGGATTCCACTCCCTAGTGTCTAAACATTCAAATGCATAAGTCAGTTGGGACCATTCGTACTCAAACTACCACAAAGTGTTTCTGAGGCCTTAATTTAGCTCATTATACTAATTTGTTCTGACTTCCATAACTATGAAATAATTTCATGTTGTCTTTAGCAATTAAAGTTGTCTCAATTTCTTATCTCAGCCACAGCAAGTGAACAGAAAATGGACTTGCAGGTGAGCTTGATGTTGCGAGCATAGAGCATCCACAACAGACAGGAGTGGAACGGCTGAAGCAGGTTGCTGAGTGAGGGTCATTATATGAATCAGGCCATTATATGAGGCTTGATACGCATGGGTCAAAAATTGTTCTCTTCTCTTATTCTTCCTAAATTTTAGGGTCACAGAAGAAACAAGATGCTGCAGTTACAGACAGTCAGGAATTTTCACGCTCCATAGGACATTTTCTGCACAGTGTAGAGAATGACAGAACACTTGCACCAGGGTAAAAGGAGTAATTATGCTTGCATTTAATCTATATTTGAGCTGTTCTTGTTTGTTAAGCCTTTGTAAGCCTGCAAGGACAAATTCAACTGCACACAATCAATTATTTAGAACTATGGAGAAGGCTTTCTGAACCAATTCCCACAGAGCACACATTTCCTGAATCTGAATTTTCCATCACTGTCCAGGGGATGTGAAAGAAGTTGGACAAGACGCAAGATCTCCCTGAGGTTCCCATTTGTGAAATTTTGCCCAGTTCATCAACACAAGCTGCTAGAGATACCGGTTCAGCTTTCTCATTTTATCTATAGCAAGCACAAAGACTGAAGCAGCTCCTAATGAAATGACAGCTGAGCATGGGTTGATCTTGGAAGATGTGTACTTGTGGGCAAGATTGTGGTGCATTTTTCTTGATTTGGTGATTGACACAAGAAGGCTAAGTTTATTCGCAGTTGTACAACCCTTGAACTGGTAGCCCTAAGTGCTCTCAAAGAGCCACCTGAGCAGGTCATGAGAACAAACCAGTAAACGGTATTCATCCACAGCCTCTGCTTCAGTTCTTGACTCCAGGTTTCTGCTTTGAGTTCCTGCCCTAACTTTCCTTGATGACGACTTTAATGTATAAGTTTAATCGAATAGACCTTTTCCTTCCCAAATTGGTTTTGGTCATAGTGTTTCTTCACAGCAATAGATCCCTATCAAAGACCACTTTTGCCAGGAAGTTCTGTAGTTGAAAAATAAGAGGTTTGGAGCTGAAAAACATTCGTGTTTAAATCCTGCCACCTGCATGGTATAGGGAAATACTCTTAATTTAAAATTTATTTATCTATGAAAACTCTTCGAGATTTAGGGGCAATGAGTTTAAAATGGGTTGTTGGCCCTAAAGCACTCAACTTAGCAGCTTGTACCCCCTCGATGCTCATGTTGAGTTCTTTCCCCTGGCCTTTTGCTCTTTGTCACTTGGGACAAGCAGGCTGATGGAGTAGATGCTGTGGAAGACTGCAAAGGAAGCAGACTGGTTCAAGAAGTTGGGAGAAATTCAGACATTTTGACTTCTTCTTACAGAACTGAAATGTATGCATTTGACTGGGAGGCTGATGCCCAGAAAATGAATACAAAGTTTGCATTCTGGTATTTCAGATTAATCTCATTGGTTCTTTTGACATGCTGGCAAAAGAGAGATGTCACATAACAAAATATCTAGCTGACTCCCTAAATAGTGGGTACTACAGTAAGAGTGCAAATAGAGGCTGAATGGTGATCTACGCAGAACCTTCCATGCTTTGGGGAAGGTTCACATTGAGGATTAATCTGGAAAAATTCACTCCTAAGCTACTCTTCATTAGGGTTTTGGAAATCCTTCTTGTCTACCTAATTGTTTCAGATTTATTTTTGGATAGCGTCCTAGCTTTGTTGTTGATGTTGCTCTGATAAATACCATGACCAAAGGCAACTTTTGAAAGAAAGGGTTAATTTCATCTTACAGATCTAGGTCACAATCCATCACCAAGGAAAGTAAAGGGCAAGAACTCAAGGCAGGAACCTTTGTCTGGAACTGAAGGAGAAGGCTTGGAAGAATGTGGTTTACTGACTTATTTCCTCTAGGATGTTTGACTGGCTTTGTTTTAAAGATTTATTTATTTTTATTTTATGTGTATTGGTGTTTTGCCTGCATGTATGTAAATGCACCACACACATCCCTGGTGCTTTCAGAGTCAGAAGAAAAGGTCCTGCATCCACTCTAACTGGATTACAGAAAGTTGTAAGCTGTCGTGTGGATACTGGGAACTAGTACTGGGTCTTCTGCAAGAGAAGGATGTGCTCTTAACCACTGGGTCCTCTCTTTATCTAATCAACTTGTTTTCTTATATACTCCAAGCCCACCACCTAGGAGTAGCACTGACCCAGTGAGTTGATCCCCCCTAGATCAATTAGTAATCACAAAAATACCCTCACAGACATCCCCATATGCCAGTCTGATGGAGGCAATTCCTTAGTTCTTCTTCTTCCCAGGTGTGACAAGCGGACGATGAAGATTAGCTATCAGAGGTAGGATATGTATCTCAGGCTAACCTCAAATTTGAGACTCTTCTGCCCTAGCCTCCCAAATGTTGGAGTGATGACATGTCCTATCTCATTTGATGATTTCTTACTAATTATGTGGGGCTTGTTGGCATCAGTGTTACTTGTAAGGGTGTCGGTTCTTCTGGAATCACAGAGGAGCCCCTTGGGTCAAAATGTCAAAGAACCACAAAATTAGCAATGCTGAATACACTCTAGCTGAGGTAGTTCATGGAAGAAGTTAAACAAAAGGCAGTTTAGGAAGCAGGCCAATATGGAAGTAGCTATTCAATGACCCCGATAGTGCGGAATATCCAAGACAAAGTGTTAGAAGTTGTGTATACTTGTTCTGTTCACAGGAAATGTCCCTGGACTTTTGGCAGTGGACTTTTCCATCAGACATGAAGGTTTGCTAGGAAAGCAGACCAGAATTAGTACCTCCCTACTCCTTACTACAGAACTGTGTGAAGTCAATTTAATCCCATCAATCATACGTTTATTGAGCAATTATTTCCTATGAGCCAAGTAAAATGAGTATATTGTCCAAGTGCCTGAAGTGTTCTAGGAAACATTCCCTACAATACTCATTTGCACTCAGAGACATTTTGTACTTTATTTACAGTGACAAACAATGCATGCACACGCACATACTTCAAGGCGTGGCTAGTGGTTCCATTCCAGGATTGAAGAGTACAATGTTGTTTGCTTTGTTCTTTTACGATAAGGCAAGATTTAACAAATCCATTGTTAAAAAGCAATTTCATTTTTCTTACTGCCTTTTATCTATTTTACTGGATGTTTAAGCGGTGTCATAAGAATGTACATTTTCCCCTTTGGGGATCAATATAGCAAGGTAGAAAAGGAGATAATTTTTGTTGCTAGTTATAATGCTGCCTATAAATTTTGTATATGTCTTGAATTGACTTGTTTTGCAAACATTTTATATCTATCTCCTGTTAGCTTCTTTTACATACTATTATAGCTATTTGTTTATGATTTTACTGCCATTCAAGAAGATCCTTAATGCAGGAAATATCTATTATTTTTCATGCCCTGAGCTCCTTGAAGAATGCTAGACCAAAGATGCTACTTGATAGACCATGTAGAGATGAAATAAAAGTGAATAATATTCAGGTTCATATTTGAAAGCCAGAATCCTCAACAAGCTCCGGGACTCCGCATGCATTTTCATTGCCCAATTACTGTTGCCGTCATCATCATAAAATGATGCCAAAATCACATAAAATGATTGCATCAACCTTAGGAGCCATTCTTCATGTTTTATTGCTTTGATCCTTAAAATAATTCTGTGTTGGGACCATCAGTAAGAGGGTATCTGTTCTCTAGTGAGTTTGCAGGTCACACTGAGACCTGCTTAAGCTCTCAGAACTAGGCAGAGCCTGAACTGAAGCTAAACTCTGTGGGTCCAAGTTCTGAGATGTCTGTGTCTTGTTTTACTAGACCACTCAAGGTCTGGCTTGTGTCACATCTTCAGTACTGCTCAACCCAGAGTGTTTGGTGTTCAGTGCAGAAGGTCAATGTGGAGTGTTCTGTTGTGCATTGCCCCTGCTGCTGTGCATTGCCCCTGCTCTTTAGATAATAAAAATGTTCTACAGCCATTGGCAAAAGTCTCTTGCGGGGGGGGGACCGTTTCCAGGTGAGGCTCAATGGTATACTCGCAAGCACAAGGCAGAAAAATGTTCCAAAACAGTTACGAAGAATGAGGAAGTCCTCCCTCACTTCTGCTGGAGGCAGCACTGAATTGACTTATAAAGCTTATTGTGATCAAATACAAAATATTTACGGAGCAGGCATAAAGTGTCAAATCAAAATCTAAGGAGAACAGTATACAGCCTTGTTAAACATTTTCTTAAAATGAAACACCATCTTAAAGTCCATCTAGTGGAACACAGAGCTATTTGGGACCAGTCAGTCTCATGATGGGCACTTAGCAGCTAGATTTACCATATTAGTTTCTAAAGATTAGTTAGAAAGGAATTGCCTCTTTTATGTTTGTGGCTTGCTAACCAATAAATCAGTTCCAATCATTGTTTAATTGTATTGTCCATGGCGATTGTGTTGTCAAGTAAGTTTCTGGCTCCTTGGGACTGTTCAAAACATTTTAAGACATAGTCTTTTTGCATGAAAAAGGAGGAAGGAACATGTAAAACTCCAGGACCTACCTAGATCTTCTCAGAAAACATAGGACAGAACCATAGGGCTAAATCTTTTACTTTCCTGTTTAAATTTATTGGAAAGTGGAGACATCCCCATATTTACTCAACAATAGACTTTTCTGTGTTGCAGCTTTGTCATACTCTAGTTTTTTAATTCTGAGTATGAACATAGAAGTCCAATAGACTGTTTCTATGTGATCAATTTCTGTAAACGTGAAACAAATTAGAACCCCCTGAGAAGAGGGAACCTCCAGTTAGGGATTACCCTCATCAGATTAGCCTGTAAGCATGGTAAACGGAACTTCTTCCTTAATGCTTGATGTAGAAGGACCCAGGCACTGTGGGCAGTGTCCAGCCATTGCGGTGCTACGAGAAAACAATCTGAGCAAGTCAAGGTAATAGAGCCAGTAGATAGCATTCCTCCATGGTTTCTGCTTCAGTCCCTGCCTCTAGGTTCTTGCTTTGAGTTCCTTGATGTCCCACAATGATGGACTATGGTATAAAAGTATAAGCCAAATAAACCCTTTCTTCCCCAAACTGCTTTTGGTCAATGTTTATCATATCTACAGAAAGCAGACTAGAACAGTTTAGGATTAGGTGTGCTTAGCCACAAGTCACAGGGTGACTGGGGATAAACTGTTTAACATGTACGACCCTCATTTTCTTCATCAATAAAATGATGCAGAATAACTTTCACCTTGATTTTTTTTTGGGGGGGGAGAATCACATAAGATAATGACATAAGTCTGCAGTGTGTGTCTTAGCACAAGTGACTAATAATGGTGGGAACTCTTTGCTGTATTTTCCATTGAAACGGGAACAAGAGGTTTTTTAAAGCTGTTTTGACGTTGTCACTTTGTGCTGCAAGAAAAAGAATAACTTTAATTTGTTTTTGTAACGAATTTCATCTGATGAAGGTGATAGAGACGTGAGCTCTTCTCCCAGCCCAGGATGTGTCTTGAGCTAAACACAAACCACTGCTCCACCCCCATCACCATCCCAATTACCTCAGCAGAAAGGTTTATCCTGGTGGCGGTGGGACCAGCAGCATGGCTCTCCCATTTAACCATGATATTATGTGACTGTGTCCTGTGAGGGAAGGGTGTGGGAATAAAAGACCAATGTCAAGACACGGGTTGGAGTCCATCCAGGAGAAGAGGCTCACACCCAGAAACAAGAGTTTTGAAACGTCATGGGGCTAGCTAGAGTAGATTCACAGACCTGGCCAGTTCGCGTTGTTAATCCTGCTCCCGGCTACAAAGAATCAGGACTTTGTGTGCACACTATGGTTTGGGGAATACTGAACCAAAATTCTCAATGATCTGTTCTCTGAACTAGCTCTTCTGCTATCCTAGAACTGAATGCTTCTCCTTGATAGTCTGAAAGCATTAGCTAGAGAGCTCAGGAACACAACTGGGTCCATCCTAGACTTGTCAGCAACTGGAGAGTAGCAGTTTGGGTTTTCGTGTGGATGAGAAACCCCAGACTTTCATGATTTGAAGTCTTACTTTGGTATTCTAACCGCCCCTCATTTGTTCTTCATGGAATGGGATCTCCTTGCCAAAGTGAACTCATTTATTTCCTTGTCTTTATTTCTGAGCTGTTTTTGTGGCTGGACACACAGGTCAGCCAAGATTTCATCACTCAGCTTCGGACACCCATATCTAGACTGCCTCTCTTTCTTTACTCCTTGATACTTTGAAGGAAAACCAAACTTTATATTTTCATGACAAAACTCTCCAGCTTCTTCCATGAGTTTTTTTTTTCTCTAATGCCTATGAGACAAATAGAAACACTTGCTCATGTTGGAAACCTGAGAGCAGTTTTTTACTATTGCTTCCCCCTACAAAATGGATCAAAATAAGACTTACTGGCTTTTCTTTCCATACAACGCTAAAATACCTCACTTCTCTGCGTATATCTGTGAATGGTCTGTCACTGGTAGGATTGACCTGCTCTCCAGATACCTGCTTTCAGTCTTGTTGATGTCAATCACTCTGTTCTGCATATGCCATCTATAAAACACTTTTAGGATAAAAATCTGACCATGTCATTTCCAGCTGCCCTCCAAATGAAGTTCAATCTCTTCCTGGCATATGAGGGACATCGTGTGTGTTCTAACTACTCTTTCCTTCTTTGATTATGTTACTTGACTTGTCCGTTGCCTTATTACTGATGCTTGCATGTCTTCAGCCGGACCGTTCACCCTTTTGCATTTAGACGTAGGCACACATTGAGGCTCTCTCTCATTACCCTCATCCTCCCATTCTTCTTCCTCCTGCTTGTTCCTCTTCTTCCTGTCCTCCATGCAGAAGAAAGGGGATTATGCTTAGTTTCTCATACTCATTTGAAATCTATCCTAGACAAATATATGGTGCAGGTAAATTCAGCTAAGTAGGATTCATTAGTAGTGATTCTTCCTTTACCCTGGTTTCCCAGAACAATTCACTAGTGGTAGAACCATTTCATGAGAGAAGCCCTCTTTCAGGTTCCAGTTACCTTACACTAACTATGGAGCATTCCAAAATTCTGTTTTATGATACTGTCAGATTTCTGAACTCTGGACTGGAGCTTTGTTTCCTCACCTCATTATCTGAGTATAGAATTACAAAGTGAATCCCATGAGGTCAAAATAATGAGAATAATTTACTTAGTGAAAATGTGGGAATGTGTGGCATCACTGCCAAGCTTCCTGTTTTTCTCTGGGCTACTAGGAACTGGAGAGCCCCTGAGTTTAGCTCTCACCCCTTCCCACCACATCCTCATCTGACTCCTGTTCTTGTTCAGGACCAACAATAGAAAATGGAACTAGCAGGTTGCTTTATGCAAACTTCCAATCAGGCAGTGTTCTCACTCTCGAAGCAACTATATTATCATTTTGGATTCACTTCTTTATCTCTTCCTTCAGACAGTTAACAAACTTACCCAAGTGCATCCCAAACACTGAAGTCCTACGGAGAGTAGGAGCCCTTGGGATGTCCTCTTAACCTGATCCCCTTTCCAGGACTGGAGCAGTGTATGCTTATGCTTAGCTCCCTTGGAACTTTCCAATTGCTGTTTCTGTGTACTGAAGCCCTCAGACCTGAATACCAAGTCCCACTGTCCTTGTTTCCAGGGATGGTTTGCAATGCAAATCACTGGATTGGTAGCAGGAGGTACCATAACTATGGTAACCAAATGAAGACAAGTTGCTTGCCCTCCTCAGGAAAGTGCTCTCCAGCACTGCATTAGGACCAGGTGCCACAGCCAGCGTGTCAAAGGTCACTGAAGGAACAGGCAGTTTCATAGAAACAGAAAGACAACAGAGCCATTGTATCATTGCCCACACTCTTCCTCACAGCCCTGGATTTGTGACTAATAACTCTTGTCATTTGTATTTTCTGCTACTATTTTTTTTCTTGTAGAGAGGAAAAAAGAGGGAATGAATCACTGTGGGTTTTCATTTTGAACTTGACGATGACTTTTGGCAAGCAGATCATTCTGGGCATTCATAAAGATCATTTTTTAAATAGGAACAGATAGCAACCGGGGCCACTTTGGTCACCAGGATTTTTCCATCTTAGTGATGCTGAAGACAGGAAAACAGAAAGTACCAAGACCTCCATCCACATTCTCAGAGAAACCACAGCAAGCTCCAAGCCTGCTTTTCTGCTGATCTGCTGCAGTAAGTCTTACAAACTGTGTTTTCCCAGCCTGTGGGGAGATGCAGTGCTCTGCTCTTGTTTCCTCTCTGTTGGAATGAGAGGGCCGCTTGAGCTTGTTCTGAGATTCCTTACCTGCAGCTGTGGGACTGGGCGACTCCCAGGGAGAAAGCCATTAGCAGCAGGTAAAGTGATCTAGTTGTCAGGGAGTCAGGCCTGCAAGCCTTCATGCCCACTGCGTGGTGGCCACTATTAACATGGAAAGGTCTAACGCTCTAGGTTCAAACGTATTAAGTCCTATCCCTTAGTCGCGCAATACTGTTTCCAGCAATGTGTTCAAGGAGTTTTGCCGAAATGATGTTGTCTTCTTTTGGTAGCTCTTCTTTGCTTATTGGAATTTTTTTATTGATTCTTTTCATTTTTAATTAATAGATGAATTTATTAAACATAAGAATGAGGTTAATGTACTAAAGCCATGTGGAATGTGTGTGTGTGTGTGTGCCCACCCTGCACTTGCATGGGCATGTACACACAGCATGCTATGGAAGGTAAATCTTAATAGAGTAGAGAATGTTCCTTCAGGCCAGGTTTACCAGATAAAATGGAAGAGTCTTAGGTACAGTTGACTCTTGGATTCACAACTTTTATTTGATTGTTTGATTTGTTGAAATCTGTCCAAAATAATTCATTGGCCACGATAATGCTGTAAATTGTGTGGGTTTGTTTTCCACCTGAACTTCAAATGTAACTGACTACTCTGTGTTTAGTGTTGAACCAGGCTCCTTGATAGAAAGAAAAGAACTGAAGAAGGCTGAGGGGGAATGAGTGAACATAGACATCTCATTATAAAATTTTTACCAAAAAATCACCCGTTTATCATTGCCTTAGTACCACACGCAGGAAAGGAGTTCATATTGGTATTCAGACATTACGATGGGAAGCGAACATCAAAGTGATTGGAACAGTTCAGAGCTGAATGATTCTTGCCTCACCATGTTGACATGAACCCTTTCTTTTTGGCAGTTTTTGAACGATCCTGGTGTTAAGCTCATGCATCTGCTAGAGTGCTCTGCTCTCTGCATTCATCTCTTGGCTGCCCCATGCAGCTAGTCACCCCTCAGAACAGTCTCCTCGAGGACTCTGAAGAGCCAAAGGGAGTGGGGCACAGATAGATTTTGCATATTCAAAAAAAAAACTTTGGAAACACTGTTCAAAATACCAGAAAAAGGTTTAGGTACATTGGGAATTCTTCTGAGTTCACTAGTCAGAAGGTTGTCCAGATGCATTGTGACAGTAGCTCAAACAAGTTAATATGCATTTAGAAAAAAGAAAATGATGGACATAAAATTAGCATCTTATAGCTGGGCGGTGGTGGCGCATGCCTTTAATCCCAGCACTCGGGAGGCAGAGGCAGGAGAATCTCTGTGGGTTCGAGGCCAGCCTGATCTACAAGAGCTAGTTCCAGGACAAGCTCTAAAACTACAGAGAAACCCTGTCTCGAAAAAGCTAAAACAAAAACAAATTGACATCTTGTTTGCCAATACATAATCCTTCCTATATGTCTCCCATGGACATCTCAGCATCTCTGTGACCTGACCATGGGAGACATTAGGAACTGTGTCTGGAGGCTACAGGAAGGTTTGCTAACTGTTGAAGCTGTAGTGAGGGAGAAAAGGAACCAGGGATAATGAAAACTGTGGAGAGATGGGAGGAAGAGACAGGGAGAGAATGGAAGGAAAGAAGGAAGTAGGGGAAAAGAAAAGGGGTAGAGAAATGGGAAAGGGGGGAGAAGACAGGAGAGAGAGGGAGACACACATACACACACACACACACACACACACACACACAGAGAGAGAGAGAGAGAGAGAGAGAGAGAGAGAGAGAGAGACTGTGGGTAGTGTTTTGTGGATATTATCCATTAGGCTTTATTGCGGACATTGTGAATTGGCTTCTTTAAGGAAAACGTATATGAAGAGAGAGTGTGACTCTTCCTTAACCAAGCTTGGGTTTCAAATGTCTATGTGGCTTGTCATATTTTCATCTCCAGTCTGAAACATCCTTTATTCTAAAGCAGAGATACTTCTCCTGCCTCTTTATCTGGCTATTATTTTGCCTCTTATTCAACATGTACCTTGGAAAGTTTGAGACAGTTTCTCTTATTTGTCCTGTCCTATCAAGAGTCTTCCAACAGATTCTGCATGGTTGAGCATAGGGAGACTGCATGGCTCTCCTGAGCTTTCTCCAGTCATAGCCTCTGTCTTAGTTAGTGTTATTGTTGCTATGATAAAACACCGTGACCAAAGCAATGAGGGGAGGAAAAAGTTTATTTGACTTAGACTTCTACATCACACTGTTCATCACTGAAAAAAGTTAGAACAGAAGCTCAAAAAGGGCTGGAAACTGGAGGGAGGAACTGTGGCAGAGGCCATGGATGGGAGTTGTTTACTGGTTTGCTCTTCATGGGTTGTTCAACCTTAGAGAACCCAGTACCACCAACAAAGGGGATTCAACACACACAATGGTCTGTAGCCTCCCATATCAATCATTAATGAAGGACATGTCCTGCAGGCTTGTCTACAGCCTTATCTCATGAAGGCGTTTTCTTAATTGAGGTTTCCTCCTCTCAGATGACTTTAGCATGTGTCAAGGTGACATAAAACTATCCAACACAGCCTTCTACTTAGGGCAGTATGGGGAATGTTTTCTTAGGGCTTTTATTCATAGCAGAGACTATAGCAGATCCAAACATCTGGACTACCAGGAGAGCTGATCTTTTAACTTGCATAGGAAACACCCACAAAGCAGAGAGGGAAGCTCTTCTTCATCACTCTGTGCATATTAATCCTGTTTGCCTCTACTCTCTGGTTGATTATCTTTGTATTTTATGCAACTTCTTTGCTGTAGCATCTTGCTATTCACAAACATTTATATTTTGATATAGTCAAATTCAGTCATCTTTTGCTCTAAATAGGTTTTCATTTTTATCTTGATTAAGCAGGGCACTTCTACTCTAAGTTATAAAAATACTTTCCTGTGTTTCTTATAGGCTTGTTCATCTGTCTGTTTGTTGCCTCTTACATCATGATTTCACCTGGAATTTATTTTGGTCAACTGTATGGAGTAGAGATTTAAATAGCTATTTGCTCCCAAATGAATAGCTTCTTGTTCCAAGAGAGTTTACTAAATTGTTTGCTTTTAACATTAACCTGATATTTCTTCTTTATAATTTTCGATTAATTGCAAACTGGTGTGTGATTGCTTACTGATAACTTGACATGGAGAGGAGGAATGGGAGGAATTTAAAATTGTTCATTCTCTTTATTGGGAGTGCTCCTCGGGGAGGAGGGGAGCAAAGGCCTGGCTGACTGACATTCTTGACAATTTAATTCAAGAACGTGGCCACCTCTCCTTCCCTTTTCCTCCTTCTCCTCCCAGAAACTGCTGAGATCACCTTCATCTCTGTCCTATTGAAATTAGACTTTTTTCCCCTCAAACTCAAGTAAGATTGTCCTTGAGTTTCCCTTGAGTCCATTTCAGCTTTTACTTTTTATAGGTGTGTATGTGTATTTGTTTGAATATGATGTGCTTGCTCATATCCGTGCAGTTGCACATGTGTGCATGGACATGTACATGTTCTTATGGCATGCACATGTGTGTATGGGTGTGCACATGTGTGTGGTTGCCAGAGGACAACCTCAGCTGCTACTCCTCAGCTTCTTCCAATCTTCTTTTGGACATAGGATCTTTTACGGGACCAGAATTCAGCAAGAAGATGAGGCTGGTAGGCTAGTCAGTCACAGAGATCGGCCTGTCTTGACCTCTCCAGAGCTGGGAGTACAAGTGTCTGTCTATACTACTTTACCTAGTTTTTTTTTAAATATTAAAATATGGGTTTCTGGGATCAAACTCATGTCATTGTCCTTGCCAGGGAAGCAAGTAAATTGTCACCCCAAAACCTGAGTCTATTTTTAATTTTTCCATCTACAAGACTAAGAGCCTCAAAGGAGGACCTTGTGTTGTAGTGAAATATGATGCTCTGATTACAAGTATGTGTTGAAATATATTTTCCCAAAAAACAATATGTTCATTAAATATATTATTTGTATTTATCTGTTTTCTACTTAATCTATCAGTCCTCAGAAGGTTGTATTAGAAATTTTTTTAAATATGATTTGCAGTCCCAATTTCTACTTTAATGACCTCTTCTGTTTAATGTTTTCAGAAGCTATATACTAGGCACAAGTGTTCATAATCTGTCTTCCTGTAATATGAACACAGTCATAGGCTACAAATGACACATTGACCTAGTGGAGAGAATGTATGCCAGTGACCCACAAAATGACATAGTACTGATGTCACGGCTCTGCTAGTTTGCATGTGTTCACTCTGCATTGTTCACACCTTGGCGAGAGCCACCTAATGAAGTCTTCTAAGATGTTCTCTGTTGCTATGCAACACATCATTATGCCTTATAAGGTGATGTATGTATATGTCAAGCTAATGCCTTTACCTAGAGCTCAATTTTGTTTTCAATTAATATTGACATAGCTGTATTTACAAAGCATTTCTCTGGGGGTATACTTTCTTCACTTAGCCTTCTGCTATTGTTCCTCTTTCCCATAAGTCTTTCTCCTCTAAGTACCACCAGAACATCTCATCAGAGTTTGTCTATTGTTTCCTATGAAAATGAAACACAGTTGTAGTATTTTCACAGAGATATAGATGGAAATGACCCCAGTTTGAGTTTCCTGTCTCTTTAACTGCCTTTCCTGACTCCACTGAACATCAACTGTTGTTTCTAACTGTTGACATTTCTTTATTTTAGTTTTAATCTTCAAATGGCTGAAATAAGCAAATGTAATCTTAATTTTTCCAGAAGTTAACCTTTAACTTTTTAATTTTCTTTTTATTTATTTTTTGTGTCTTTCACATTGTGTCTCCACATCATGTCTCCTGGTCTCACTCATACACCCCAATAAAATAAAATAAAATAAAATTTAAGACAAGAAAGGGGAAAGGAAGGGAAAATCTCATCATGGAAGCTGCAGTGTGATACAATGAGTCACACAGTAAACCCTTTCATCCATAGATTTTTTTTATATGTAGACATTCATGCCAAGGAACCATTGGTTTGGTTTGAGACAACTAATTTTTGCTACATCATCAATGCTGGGCCCTCAGTTCTGGGATTCCTCCTGGACATCCATTGCTGCTTTGTGTCATGGAGCTCTTGCAGCCCTGGGCCCACAGGACTGAACTCTGATCCTTACTCCCCACCCCTGTGCTCCAGAAGATCACAGATGGGGTGGAAATTGGGGTGGGCCAACATGTAACTCTGACTCTGGGCCTGGGTAGACACAGGGTTGGTCAGTTTGAGAGCGCGTTCCTGTCTTCACCACCAGGGGGAGCTCTCCAGCATTGCCCCGTCTAATTCACCTCTTGCAGCAATGAGCTAGGGGAGGAGCCCTTTTTCCCTCTTTAATGCCCTCAGAGTAAGTTCTCCCACATTTATACCTTCAGGGCCAGCTCTACTGTGTTGCCCAGGCTAGGTGTAGGTAGGGTACACTCTCCAAAGTGCCGCAGCTGTTGAGGGCCAGAAACAGTTCTCCAGCTCTTATGACTTCAGGACCAACTCTCTGGCCTGCCTCAGGCTTTTCTGGGTGACATGGTGGGTGGTAATATCTCCCTCACTCATGCTTCCAAGAGACAGATGAGTAACGGGGACAGTTCTCCCATGCTCACTACTTCGGGGCTGGCTCACCTACACCTTTGTCAACAGGCGAGGTGCAGGGCCTGCTCTTCCGAGTGTTGCAGCTGATGGGGGAGGGAAAGCTCTCCCACTCTTACGACCTCAAGGCCTCAGGGCCAACTCTCCCACCTGCTTCAGGTGTTGGTGGACATGGTATGGGGAATCTCTCCTCAACCCATGCCCCATTTGGCAGATGAGGGGTGGGTTAGGGCTCCCCCACTCATGTTCTCAGGGTTGGCTCACCGGTGCCACTGCCAACAGAGTCAGCTCCGCCATGCTGCCCAGACGAGGTGCAGGGTCTGCTTTCCCTAGTGTTGACATGGGTCAGCTCCTTTGCCAGTTAGAGGCAGTAAGGGCAAGAAGGGAGGGCATCTTTTCCTCATTCCCCTCACCACCACACTGTAGACAGGAGGCAGTACCAGCTATGTCTTTCTTGTGCCCTCAGGACTGTCTCACCCATGCCCCTGACTACAGAGTCAACTCTACTGGGCTACACATGCAAGGCAAAGGGCCTGTTCTCCTGAGGGCTGCAGCTGGTGAGGGGCTGAATCAGGTTTCCCACCTGCTGCAGGTGTTGAGGAGTGAGGGGAGGCGGCCATCTTTCCCTCATCCACGTTTCCACATGAGAGAGGGGCTTGCCCTGCTCTCCCATTCTCAGGCCCTCAGGGCCCACTTGCCCACGTCCCTGCAAACTGAATCGGCTCTATTCTGCTGCCCAGGTGAGGTATAGGACCCCCTCTCCTGAGTGCTTCAGCTGGGGAGGAGCAGCGCTACTTTGGACAGCCCTATCCTCTCTGCCTTCATCAGGGTCAAGGAGGAAGTCCTGACACTTGGCAGCAGCTCAGAGCCAGGGCATCTACACCAACCATTCCTCACTGCCCTTGCCTCTTCAAATCTGCCTCTCTCGGGGGAGCAGAGAACAATGAGGGGTTCAATAAAATCAATAATAAAAAAAATCTGCCTCTCTCCCACACGCCTGACTCATTATGCCTCTGACTAATCTTAAAAAAATTTTAAAGTACTTAATTTCTAAGAATTCTTTGTCCATTCTTATCTATATCAGTAACTATTCTCAAATTCCAAGATTCATGATAAAACATTGAATACTACCAGTGATCCTCACATTAAGAATTTGGTATGATAATATGAACATTTTTTTGCCATACACTTGAAAAGTTACATAAAACAAAAATGAAGTCTTAGAAAACCCCATCTTTTGAAAACTGATAAACTTATAGGAAATCTGAACTATACTTTAACCATGACTGGAATCTAGACAAGCATGGTGGTTCATCACTGTAAACCCAGCATTTGAACACAGAGGCAGTAGGATTGAGAATTTGTCGCTAGATTGGGCTATGTAGGGGGATCTTGTCTCAACAATAAATAAGTTAATAAAAAGAATCTGCAAATTTAAGCCTCTACAGGTAATTGTGTCCTCACTGGTAAATGTAAACTTTTAAGAAATAATTCAATACTTCTCATGCCATCTATAAATAAAAAAGACTTTTCCCCAAACAATTTTCTAGGCTAACACATCTTACTATTGAAATTTAGCAAGTAATTTATAAGAAAGAAAGAAATACTGACCAATCACCGTCATTAATAAGAAAATTAAAAACCCAAGCAAAATACTAGCAAAATAAATTTAATGGATATATAAATTGATACTACATCATGACCGAATTGATTTTTTAGGGTCAAAAAATTCATAAAACATTCAGAAAACCAGCGAATGCAATTTCTTGCACTGACAACATACAATAGAGATATGTTATGGTGGAAAAATTATTTGACACAAATCATCATTATCTTACAACATTTTACAGTCTTATCAAACTAAGAACAAAATATTTAAGCCAGGGTTGAATAATGTCTTTGAGGTTTGACAACCAAAGTATCTTATTAAAGATAAAATGTAAAAGATTCCCTCGTGTACCGTGTATAAGGGATCATGCAAAGCTATTCAAACTGTTTTTGCTTACAAACCAACTCTTCCTCCATTTTTTGCCAAGATACCCTGCTTGTACTATATCCCAAATGCCTCAGAATCACATTTCATACCACCCCCTGGGGGCTCTTATACCAGACAAAACCTTGTCTAATAGCTGTATCTTCTCTACAACTTTACACAGACAGAGTTACCCATTGACAAATATGTTGTCAGTACATTTTGGCTTCTCTTTCTGAGCTGTCTATGAACCCTTAGTTAATTTCCTATCTAACCATTTCTCTGCTATTTTGCTGTTTATAGTCGACAACAGTTGGGAAAATCTTAATTGAATTTCCTGTTAGAGATGAATGATTAAACCACGGGTCATCAAGAATATTGGGAATGGGGACATATCAGGTGGTAGAAGGCTTCTGATGGATACTTACGAAAACTCGGGGCAAGGCACAAGGATTTCAGTCAGAACAGGTGTAACTAGAACTCACTATTAGTGCTTATTTTCCTTTGCTTTTAATGAGTTTCTGTAGCTGAGGTGGTAAAGATCTATCTAGTCATAAACCAGGATAAACAACAAGCCTACACTTAAGAATGCTTGTATAAAATGAGTGATGGTGACTTTTAGGACAGAATTTACAAGTTGGAAAGCACCTTAAGGTTATCCAAATCTTCCTGTCTTCTTTGGAGGCATCAACAATACACCAGTGACCTATTTCTGTGTGAGTAAAATTTCTCTATGTCATGCTTTGTTTGCTGAATATAATCATTAAAGGAAAACATGGTGATGCTTTTACAATCTCTTATAATCATTTACCAGGAATAAGATCTCATTCCATCTCTTGTTTCCTTGATATTCAGTGGTTATGGTCAAGATGAGAAAAAAAATATGTTGGTATATTGATGGTGGAAGGATGAAGAAGGTTGCCTCTTCAAATGATGCAGGTAGAAAAGGATCTTAGGCAAAGGTGCATTCTTAGTTTTTAATCTTTTCTAATCATCATCTATTTCTTTGAGGTTTTGTTGTTGTGACTGTTTTGGTTTTGGTGGTTTACCTGTGTGTTCCTTTTCATTTGGATCACCACAATAGTCTCCTACAGGATTGAAATACGATACAATTCTACTTGTGAAACAATTATTTTAAACTTGAGATGTATTCAATTCATGATTTTAGAGTGAATTACTTGACTAGGTACTGTATATAGATTATTTTAATGCATATATATCACATTTAATGTACATACTTTACTTTTAAAGCCAATTTAGCTTCCCAACTAAATATAAAAGGAAGAGTTCACATCCTCTATTTATAGCTCTCCTCCTTGTCAACATCCCTCAAAAGAGCAGCATATTTTTGCAATTAAGAAACCATATTGAGGAAACATCATCACCCAAGGTCCACAGTTTGCGTTATTACTCATGCCCTGTGTTTGACATGAGTATACGCATAACACCTTTTATAAAACATTTTTTATTACACAGAGTCATTTCACTGCACTAAAATATCCTCTGTGCTTTGCCTATTCACTGTTCCTCTGCCCTAACACTTGAAGTTTGTTGCTATTTTTCTGAATTCTTAGTTTTCCTCCTCCTAAATTTCCTCCTCATACATTTAGTTTCACCTAGTATGTGACTTTGCAGACTGGTTTCTTCGTTCACCTCCTGTTGTGGAGCGTTAAAGGTGTGTTATATTTGTTTAGGCTGTGGAATGTTTGTTTAATGATGTAAAGATGTGCTGCATTCTTTTATGTTGCATTTGTTTAATTCTGTGAAGCTATGTTACTTTGCCTGCCTAAACCACCTGATTGGTCTAAAAAAGAGCTGAATGGTCAATAGCAAGGGAAGAAAAAGGAAGGGCAGGGTTGGCAGAGAGAATAAATAGGAGGAGAAATTTGGGAAGGAAGACGGATCAGGGAGCAAAAGGAGGAGAGGAGGACTCCAGGGGCCAGCCACCCAGCTACACAGCCAGACACAGAATAAAAGTAAAGATATACCAAAATAGAGTAAGGTAAAATCCCAGAGGCAAAAGATAGACAAGATAATTTAAGTTAGGAAAATCTGTCTAGAAATAAACCAAACTAGGGCCAGGCATTTATAAGAAATAATAAGTCTCCGTGTGTATTAATTTGGGAGCTGGGTGGCATGCGCCCAAAGAGCCAAAACGAAAACAAAAGATGAAAAAAAAAACAACAACTACAACCTCCCAAGGAACACTCTGTTTTTACCCCAAGTTTTGTCAGTTATGAAAAAGGTGCCATAAACACCCATGTGAAAGCTTTGTATGAATGCAAGTTTCCAACTCTGTGTGGTAAACAACAGCAGTGTGATTGCTGGGTCATACGTAATAAATTGCCAAGTTGTCTTCCAAAGTGGTTACAGTAATTATTACTTCTGCCTGAAGTGAATGAGTATCCTATAAATGTTCTGAAGTGCTAGGAACACTCTAATAGGTGTGCCAATGGATATTTGGTCTGTATTTCCTTGACAACATATGGTATGAACTATCTTTTTATATGTATATTTGTCATCTGTGTACCTTCCCTGGTATCCTGAAGTCTTAAGGTCTTTAGGTCACTTTTTTATTCTACTTGTTTAGATACAATGGTTCAATGGTGTTGCTCATTATGATAGTCTTTTATCAGGTATTGGTTTTTGCACAGATTTTTCTCTTGGTCTGTCTTGTTTTCTTTCTCTAAACAATGTCTTTTACATACAAAACACATAGTTTCAGCAATACCTAGCTTATAACTTCTTTCTTTCATAAACTGCTTTTAGTGTCATTTAGACATTTTTATATACTATTTTTTGATTGTTTTTATTTTGCACATGCCATTTAGGCTTCTGGTTCATGTTGACTTCATTCTTTTTCTGCATGGTGAAAGTTGTGTCTAGATTCATTGTTTTACATGTGGACTTTTAATTGTTCTGGTGCCCTTTCCTCCTTCCAGATCAGTAGGAACTGCTTCTAAACTCTTGTTTGTTCTATCACCAATTTTACTTCTCGTACAGCATTGAAAAAGGATGTAGGAAGAGACATATTTGCCTCGTTCCTGATCTTAGTGAGGCATCTAGAAATTTTTCACCAAGTATGATGCTAATTGCATGCTTTTCATAGAGATTATATGTTAGGTTGGGGATTCCTACTTGACCATCATATTTTAAAGACAACAGGAAAGATGCATGCAAGGGATGTGTGATAGAGGCAAACTGAAGGGTCACATAAGTACCATAACCAACAGCTAAGATGCTATCTGATTTGTTAGCACTAAAGAACATACGTTCATCACAAAGCCACTTTTTAACATCCTATATGTTCTACTGTTGATAAATGTTTCAGAGTCTGTGCTTGGAAAGTATTGCAATTTGTCTCTCATTATTCAAGGGCCAGAATCAAAATGCCTCCTTTCTAAGAATCCTGATGTATTCATAAATGAAAGCATTCCTCTTATAACATTAGGAAAATGGTCTTGTGTTTCTGTTAGTATGCACATCCTTCTACATCTCTCACTATAGTTAATTGGCATAATTTCTTATAATCAACTCTATACTTCTTAATTTTTTCTTGTGCATAGTAGACACTCAAATATTTAATCGAATTAAATTGGTAAATGTCATTATTGAATTCATTTACTTATAATGGCTTACTTTTACAATGTACTTTATGAGTAATTTCTGGTGTGTGATACATTGTCTGACATAATAGGGATTATAAAGATGAATAGGTTACCATTTTCACTTACTAATAATGCAGATTCCAAGGTCAGATGCACTCACTGTTTCATTCCTTAAGAAACTACAATCACATGTATCCTGGACTAAGCACCATGGATACAGAAGAAATTTCATGGGTTTTACATTTCGTTAGTTCTTTTATGTGATGGGAGAGACATTCATGAGGTGAACTCTTCCCCTTGAGTCTGGTGAGCTCTATCATAGGGTTTTTCACAAGTTGTTGTGAAAACACTAGAGAAGGAACATGCCTGCAAGCAAGTTCTATTTTGACACAATGAGACAGTGTCCGGGGAAGAGAGGGCTCTGCTTGCAGCAAGGCCTGTACCAACACGATTAGAGAGGAGAGCATGTTGGTAAAAATTAGTTCTCCTCTTTCAGAATTTGATGGGCTTGAAGGAACTTAGATTACAGAGATGGCAGACTAGAAAATGCGCCGTGTGAGCAATCACTCATGCTCCCTCATCCTTTCTTTCCTTCTTGGCAGAAGAAGCCAAAGCCAATGTAAAGAAGACAGAGCAACCAAGGGAAATAAAAAGGCAGTCATTGAGGAAGAAAAAGAAGCTTGAATGTTGGGACGTGGCTAGAACAGTGATAACGTGAATGAATTAGTAAGTCTGATGTCACCAGGCTTGATGTTGTTGCAGGTCTCTAGGAGGCAGTGTTTTGGTCTTTAAACGAATAATCTCATGCTCCTTTTCACCAGCAAATGATGATAGCTCCAAGTTCACAGAGTCTGGCATTAGGTTCCAGTTGGGGAATAAATGCCTTGTCTTTAAATCCAGCTTGCTCCTGAATGGCAAGAGTGAGCAACCTTCACATATTTTGTGGTGGGAGGAAGCAACCCACAGAATAAGTCATCACAGACTGCCTGTTCCTCTCAACAGAGTGTTGATGGAACACACTCTTCCCCAGAATCTGCCTCTACTTTCCTGAATCATTTGGAAGTCTTTACCAGTGTTTGTGGGACTTCGATACTTGGATAAGAAGTGAGAGCAGAAGGGGATTCCTGGCCTGACTTTGTTGCTTGAGATTTTGAATCTTCCAAACTTATGAGTACCAGGAACAATGGCTTATTCTTCTTGTTCATGTAATTTTGTTGAATATAATTTTAAAATATTTTCACTGTGAGCACCATTAGCCTCCTATTAAATAGTCTGTGTGGAAAATGGAAATAGAATAATTAAATTACAGAATTATCTCATCTCATTCAATTCCTCCCTATTATGTGAAAAGGAGCTACATTCCAAGAAACTTGAAACTACATGTCTAGTGTCCTACAGCCAATTGACAGCTATTTGTTGATTAATTAAACTGGAAACTACATGCTTTTCATTTCCCTGGTGATGGATTAATAGCTTTCCTTTGCTCATTAGCTGTTAAGAGACTAATATGAGAAGTGAGAAGAAACTATTCAGATAGTTTAAAACCATATTTTAGATAGTACTTACTATGATAAGAATACTGCTTGTATGTGTCTACATATAAATAATATATATAATCACATTAATTTTCTAATTCATATTTATCATGCGTTACTTCTTGATGCTGTGAACCATTCCTAGCAAATGTATAGTAGTGACACCTTTTCTAGTCCTCCCTATTTTAATCAGCTCTGTTTTGATTTGTTCAGTTGTTTCTGGTATTCATTTACACAGATGCTCATTTAGCAAACACATATTGAGTATCTTACCTATGCCAATAAGATAACAAAGATATCTGCCATGGATAATCTCGCAGAATGATTAAGTCGGGTAAATTGAAGGATAAACACAGACTTACCAAACAAAACCAATACCTTAATAGAAATTACAATGAGTAAGGGTAACCATGAAACAAATATAGACACATTTATATAGGAAGAGGTTGTAGGCAGAAGAGAGAAGTGAACACTGGATACTGAGGCATAGAAACTCAAATTTTAGAATCTAGAAAGATGGAATCAAACTTGAGAAAGATTGCTTTATACTAAATAGGAAGAAATTCTGGAAATATCATTATTAAGAATGCAATTAAAATGTGTTTTTATTAAAACAAAGTGATAAGTACAGCTTTCAGAGATTCTAAAATGATTTAAAAAAAGGAGAGAGAATGAAGCCCTAATAATATATTCAGCTACATATGGAAGGTGTGAATGATGTGTGGACAGGGTCCTCTTACTAGACCCAAGAAAGACTGAAAGTTCTTTTTGATAACAGTGGAAGTGGATGTTTGAGCTATGTGGTAAGGGTGTTCCTCTATTTTAGGATTAAATTTGAGAGATAGAAGGGATATAAGAACCAAAGAAGGCTTATATGTTCTTGAACTGAGCAGGTATGCTAAGGGAATGCAGTTTGTTGAGATGCAGATGTTAAAAGAGGATAAGATGAAACCAAGGAAACAAAGAAGAATTCACTAAGTTTTTTACAAATAGCCATGTGGAAATGTCAAGCAAATGGGAACACCCTGATATGAAGTTTAGAGAATGGACAAGATTTGGAAATTTGACTATGGAAATTGCCATCATTGTTCTATAAAACCAAGGTGAAGTTTAATTCGGATTTGGGAGTGTAGGCAGAGGATTGTTTTAAGGTGGTTCATATGATAGTTATGTTTCAAACTGGATAAAATGGCACAACAAAAGGATAAAGATGGTGTCCTAGGAAATACTGAATAGAAGCAACAGAAGATTTTTTGACTTGGGATTTGGGAGGCCATTTTCTGATTAATAAATTATGACCATGGGAATTAAGTAGAAGGAAAGATTACCGAAAGTGAAAGAGTAATGGACAAGGATTACAGGGACAAACATAATGGAGTGTCATCTACATTGATAATGAAATCTTCCATAAAGATAACGAGAAACTCCTTCTATTATTGGTAGTAAGTGAGGGTGAATACAGTGGATATCTATGACTCCATCGTCTGATTACATGTGCAGAAAAAGCAAGAGCACAAAGCAGCAAAGCAAGCACAAAATAAATATATACCACCCCCAAATATGGAGTTCAGATTGTTTGGTAGGAAAAGCAGAAGGTCCTGGCTTGAGAGGCTGACAAAGGAAAGAACATCTGGTTGCAGCTGGATAAGGGACACGGAAGGATATTCAGTGATGAGGCTGGCATGCGGGGACCATGAGTCCCTGGGATTAGGGGAGTCCAGAAAGTACAGAAGATGAGTGAGATAAGCAATGTCACTCTCTTGAATGTGACTTGGGGCACAACGGGATGATGCATATTCTCTATTTCTCTTAATGTTTCAGCTTCTCAAGAGATAGAGTCTTAGTTTTGGTAGTGAAGTGAGTAATCTTGAGAGTTTTATTAATAATCTTTTTGAGAGCATGAGCCTAGAAGTTTCTTTTACAGACTTCTGTGGGCATTGCCGGAGCTGGAAAGAGACACTGGGTAGTCTTCAAGTAACCTGTTCCTAAGAGCTATTGCTCTTAGGGGAGTCAGTGTATGAGAGGGGAGAGGAAAGAAAGGAAGTGTGGATGATATTGAAGATCTTATGAAGGGATGAAGAGCCGTTCTGATAATGAGTGTGAGAAGAAACTCAAGGAGATGGTTAAAGAGATCCCCATGGACCAAAATTATGTCAGGGTTACTCTTCCTTTATGAAGTTAGATTATGGCCCACAGGACCTATTAAGAAGGGGTGACCAAGGCTAGAAACTGCAGCCTGTTCTCATGAGATCAAGTACACATTTGAAGAAATTTCAAGACCCTGCTAAAAACCTCTAGCATATCCCAGGGACTTCCACAGTTGTAGAAATTTGGTAATCTCACAATTCCAGATATTTCTGTTGTCCAGACTGAGTGATTTCAAGCCAACAAAAGTCCTTCACAAACTAAGAGTGCCAAATTTGTTTTATACCTGAAGAACTCTTATACTGATTGGTACAATGATTAGTCTTAAATGTCAACTTTATACAACACAGAACACCTGGGAACAGAGCCTTGCTTGAGTAATTGCCTTTATCCCATAGTTGTCTGTGAGAATGTCATGAATGTCATCTTTATTTTGTGATATAGAGGACAGCATTCTTGGTAGCACTTCCCCTAGGCAGCAGGTCTTGAATTATATACGATAGAGAAAAGCTGGGTATACACAAGCAACATCTTGATCCTAACTATGGATCAAGTTTTTACATCAGTGTCCCCTCATTGATGGTCTAGATCCTAGAACTGTAAGAGAAAATAAAACTCTTTCTTCCCCTATATTGCATTCTTTTTTGGTCAGGATATTTTATCACAGCAGTGGGAATTGTCTTAGCTGGGGTTTCTAGCGCTGTGATTAAATGACATAATCAAGTGCAGTTTGGGAATGAAAGGGTTTAGCAGAAACTAAACAGAACAAGAACTCGAAGGCAGGAACTCACACAGGGGCCATGGAGGAGTGTTGCTTAATGACTTGCTCCTCACAGTTTTCTCAGCCTGCTTTCTTATAGAACCCAAGTCCAACAGTCCAAGGATGGTACCACCCACATGGACTGGGTGCTCCCCATTAGTCATTAATTTTTAAAAAAACGCCCCATAGGCTTTTCCTTAGGCAAATTTGGTGGGGACTTTTTCTCAGTTGAGGTTTCTACTTCCCAAATGATTCAAGTTTGTGTCAAGTAGACATAACATTAGCCAGCACAACACCAAAACTAGGACAATTGGTGATTTGTTTCCTTTACAGGATACTGATGAAAAAAAGACAAAAAAAAAAAGATAAGGAAGAGTTGGCAAACACGTGGTCATTTTGAATAGATTTAATAGATTTCCCATTAATCTTCCCTATGGAGTACTTATTTTACAAGTGTTTCAGATGTGAGGGAATGTGGTATAAGAAAAGTCTGAGAATTCTTTCCAAGTTCAGAAGGCCACAGAGCTGAGAAGAAAGTCGGGGCCCTCTTACCTGTCATAAGAACTACAGACCGTGATTGGGTGAGACAGGTGATTCAGTGGATAAAGGCAACTTGCTACCGTGCTTGATGACCTGAGTTCAATCCTCAGAACTCAAAGGATGGAAGGAGAGGACCTCTGAACTCTTTATTTTTTTCCCATGACTTCTGCATAACACAAAACAAATAAATGAATTCAAAATAAAAGCTAATCAAACAAGACAGGCAGCAAGGATGTTGTCCAAACTACCTGGAGTTTTCTTTCTCAAGATCATTTGCCCTGGCCCATGTGTTTCTCTGGAGTCCGTTGCATAACACAGCCCTCTTGGCAAAGCCTGTGGTGGCTGCCACTGCCTGAGGGTTTCATGTTTCCTGACATTGCTATGGGCTGATGTGAAAGGGAACAGTCGGGTTGAGGTTGCTCAATCTAAAGAAATCTCAAATAGAATCACTGTATGAAACAAATTGTTTTCTCATTTTGATTGTCTTCAACATTCTGAAAATGTGGTAACATTCTGGCACATTCATGTTTTCTTTTCTCAACTTATTAGCTTTTGCTTGTATAAAGTGAAGATTTGGTACATATAGTTTTGCACCTTTAAAAAAAATTAAACATGATGTAAACAATGATCCACATTAGAGGGTCTCTTTATAGACACAGGGTTCAGTGGCATGGCCATTAAAATATAAGGATGTAGGGAGAGAAATGACTTGATGTTTCAGGTTCTAGGGACAACAGAATCCAGATTTAAGCTTCCCCCTACAGTCAACTGAAGCTGGCTGGCCCTGGGGTTCAAATGTTCCTGGAAACAAAGTGATTCCCTAGGGGAGGCAGCAGACCTCATGCAGCACAGCATCTGCCCTGGCTGCCATGGGACAATTCAGGGCTATCATTCAGCTGGTTTATGTCCTTATCTAAAGAGGTGCTCTGAGGGTCCAGTGAACAGATGTCAAAGATGGCGATTCAAACAGCACTTGGTTACTAACTAGAAGGCGCCCATTAAGGCAGACTGAACAAGAGACTTCCTTTACCAACAAGTCCCTGGCCCCTACCTCCAGCAAGGTTTCCACTTTCTTTAGCAGATGTTTTCCCTAATTTGTAGGAAGTGCAACCTATAGGGCAGAGAGCCAGCCTTTATAGGCTGAGTGAAGCTGGGGACTGAGGTAGAATTTCCTGTTACATGGTGGAAGCCGGGGACATATGACTAAAATGAAACAATTCTTCCAGTGCTTGCCCCCAAACAATGGCTTGATTGACATGTGACATCCCAGCTCAGAACACAGGCAGCTGCCTGGTAGCTCCTGCCCCTCCATGCAGAATCTCCACATACCTAGAGACATCCCTCCAGCTCAGACCAGAAAAGGGATCGTGTTATTCTAGGGTCCTTCTTCTTCTGTGGCACACCTACTGTGAAAGCGCTCTGATTCTCTAATGAGCATCCCATCTCAGGATATCCTTGGGCAGAATTTTGGAATTCTACTTCTTGTGAAGTTCTGCATTGTCACAGACGCTGCTCTGATCCTCACTCATGCTAATAGAATGCAAGGTGCTGCAAAGACACTTCCTTTAACGAAGGAGTCGGGACCTGTGTGAAGCCAAATAACTATGATTTTAATGCCAACTGGGGGGGAGGTAGGGGAGTACTTTTTCTAGTGTTCTCAGCTCTCTTATACCAGATAACCACAGATTTGAGATACAATCTGATCTGTATCACTTGTGTCTTGTTTTATTGTCATTCCTTTTTAATTTGTACACAAGTGACCCAAAAGTTAACATTCCTGAATAAAGCATCCCCCACTTGGGGCCTTATTTTTGACTATTTGACATTTCTTGATCTTCAGATTTTGAATGTAAAATTAATGATTATCATAAGTATCTGACATTTTTACAGTCAATTTATAAACCTTAAACTGGTAAACGTACTTCAACAGAAAGGCACAATTTGAATACATAAAGCACGTAAGAACAATGTTACTGACAGAGTACTTGTCTGGACCTACCAGAGAATAATCAGATATTTGCAGTGTGTCAGAGTGTGTGCCTTTATCAGACATCCATTGCAAATGACAGTGTATGTGCCATGTGACTGGTGATGATGCACCAATACCGGGGTGCTAGGAATACTATTAAAGCCTGCCTGGCTCTTCAGTCATTTCTCTGAATTTAAAGCCTGACCTAATGTTAATTATGTTAATTATGTTAATATGTTATGACAGTGACTTAGGCAGAAAGGGTGGGTTTGAACCTGAGTTTTGCTATCTTAGATATACATTTTTTTAAACACCTATTATGCGCTCAAAGCTCAAAGACAGCATGGCATAAGTAAGGTTGGTATCAAAGTTCAATTATTCTGTTCTCTGTCCACATCTTCAGAACACAACGTTGAATCCATCATTGTGGATGTGGCCTTGTGACAAGCAGTGCCAAGTTAATTCCCAGCCTGACTGCCCATAGCGGAGAAGCTCTTCTGCCTAAATCAGGAGGAATTCTGCTCGGGTAGGTGAGTCTTCCTCAGTGAGACTTGGATGACTCCACTGCTTCTCATAATCCGCCCTCTGCCTGGTCCAAACCTCAGCTCTGAACTCATTGTCACTGATTTGCCTGTCTGTGTGTTTTCAGTCCGGCTACAGAATCTCCCTCACTATGATGGAGAAGCTACAAGGTTCTGACACCCACAGAGCAGGTCTGGAAAAGAGCAAGAGAGAGATCTTAAGACACACCAAGAGAGCATGGACACCTATGGACGGGCACCCTCTTCCTGGCTCTGAGGAGGAAAGCACAATGGTCACCATGCATGTGCAAGGTAAGAGGGGTCCCCTGGGCATCTAGAAAATGTCCAGTCATGGGTGGTGAGGGATGTGAAGTTATTGGTTGGGGGCAAGTGACTTCGAAGGACTTGAACTTGGCATAAAAGAAACAAGTGTTCCTGATGTGGTATCAAGCAGTTCTATGAAATAGACACATCTAACTGCCCCCCCCATGGATTTCAGCACAATTGAACCAAATAAGGGATAATAAATACTGTTTCCTTTCTATTCGAACACCTTTAGGTTCAAACCCCCCGGATTCTGAAGATGCATCCAGGCTGGAAGCATAAATCTTCTCCCTACTGTTCCTGCTTCTGCTCCTGCTCCTGCTCCTCCTCTTTTTCCTCCTCTTCTTCATCTTCTTATTATTCTTCTTCTTTGCACATGTCTGTAAGGGAGACAGAGAAATAAAGAGGTGGTCTCTCACTGGATGTGGAGCAGTGCAATTCAGCTGAACTGGCTGCCAGAGAGCTCAAGGGATCTGCATCCTACTCGGGCAGTCATGTCTCTTTTGTGGGGGCTGGGATATCCAAATGCAGCTCCTTATGTTTGCTCAAAATGCACTTGACCCACAACCCATCTCCCCAGCTCCAAATGAAAGAACTGTTTCAGAAAACAATTTTATTGCATGATTTTGGGGGTCTTGCATGAGGCACTGAAGATCATTTTAATAATGTACAGAGAAATAAACAAGACAGCATTCACATTCTATCCATCCCTGGTTCCACAAATGAACACTACCCAGAATCTCCCAGGATTACTGGCTACCTGTTCTGGTTTACCTGATACCCTATGTGAGGATCATTCAAATATTTTATGGACAAAGTCAGACTGAGCCCAGAGTCTGAGGTGGTAGCCAACAGGAGCTGGAGCAAATGTCTCTCAGGAGCTGCTCCCTTCATCTTCCCTTTCTCATTACCTATTTTTGAGCCAGTGCTAAAGATCCACCTTAAAAGGCTATGCCTTTCTAGCACAGGTTGCCTTTGGAAATCCTGGGAGTCTACCGCAATTTGTCCCTGGAATGAATGCAAATCTGGTTTCTAACCTGGCAGAGAACTCCTTGCAAATAAACATTGCTGGCTAGCTGCCTTAGGTAAATGTTGGGATTTAATAAGAAGAGGTTCCGTGGTGATTTAGAAGCAACAAGAGAGAAACAAAAGTCCCATACGCTTTTCTACACATTGAATTCACACTAGGTGATTTTACAGCCATTCTGACATCTCTCACCTTCATCGATTCATTTAGCTAAACCTTAACATTTTATTCCTTTTTTCTTAAGTTATAGTCTTTTGGCAAGTTAACATCCGTTCTTGGAAGAGGCTGATTATGGAAAACGGGAGGTTGTGCCTCCAGGGGAAAAAATGAATATGCTTACATGAACACGTGACTAACGATGTAGGAAACAGAGCTGCTGAGTGTGGCCGATGATAGAGTGGGTCACTGTCGCGGGTTTGCTTTGACTAACAGATATGTTTCTTTTGCCTTTACAGAAAATTCCAAGCAGGAAAGCATCCAGCAGTGGCTGGACTCTGGATACTTGTAAGTGGTCCTTTATTTCATTTTAGCCTGTGTGTGCCTTATACATTTCTCTTGCAAAGCTCCATGGAAATAATGTGGGTTAACCCTCCCTAGGATGGGTTGCCAGCCATGAATTACCAGGGTGGGAGAAGTCTGGATTTTCATATTAACTGGGTACTTGAAGGATTACTATAGTACTGAAAAAGCTATATGTCAATTTAGAAGTGCAAAAGTAGAAAGAATAATATTTGGAGTCGACTGTGCATCCACTTTTACAGGTCCTCTCAATGAAATCTAAGTCTGATTTTCTGTTCAGGTTAATTACAAAAGCAACTTGGTAATAATTTGTTTGGGCTCACGATGCTTTTGCTTCTTTTATAGTGTCTCTGTAAATGAAAACTTCCAGCAAGCCATCAACCATTCTGGTAAGGCAAGAAAACCCAGAGCAGCTGCTCTTTGTTGAAATGAGGTGGTGTTTGTGTAAAAAACGCCCCTGCTAATAGGCCTTCCTCAAGGTAGGCATAGAAGAGGCTTTCAGAAATAAGTTGATCTTCTCATTTGATTTTCTAAGAGCAAGACTCAGAAAGGGCAGCCATGTCCCCTGCAGCAGGTAGTGGGCTGAACCCATATCCTTACTGCTACCAAACACTCAGATGGCAGCAGGAAACTCTCTGGGGCTATGCGGACATTTGCAAGAATGTAATTATGATAACAAAATTGCTTAATTATTCATAATATACTATAGTTTTATTTCTAAACCTATTTTCTATCTGGTATTCTGGTATCAAAATTTTATTTCTCTCTCTTCTCTAATGATAGATTTGTTCTAGAGATCAACAAATGACTAAATCCTAAACCAAACAGCACAAATATTTCTCAGACAGAAATGTATCAGACTGTCTCCCTAGGATTTGATGGTAACGTTATTAAAATAATGAGTACAGGTTTCATGGATTCCATCTTCATTAAATGAAAATACCAGACTTCATGGATTCTAAGATTCCTCCATTATAAAATGTGCTTGTTTTATAAGTACCTCTCAGATGACCAGATGAAATCTTGTGACTAACAATGAAAATACCATTGACACCAAGACTAGATCATAGGCGGTAAAGCAAATAACATTCTGGGATTGAGCAAATGCCTGGAGAACATGTCCAAATGTGACATCAACTAGAAATATAATGATTAGGGAGAAATCTGTTGATCTTACAGCAAGTCTTACCTTGTGATCTTAATTGTTTCACATCCTCCACCGTGTCTTCAGGTAAGATTGACTACTACCTGCCAAGCAATTAAAAATGGGGCATTTTACTTTAAAATTTTAAATTAAGTCTATACTTGTTTTATATTTTAAGTTTATTTTTTTTATTCTTTGACGGTTTCATCATGCATATAATGAATTTTAGTCATTGCCACCTCCTATTACCTCCTGTTGTCCACAGTCTCTCCTCTTGTCATCTCCCCCTTCTTCCCAGAAAGGCCCCTCCTATTTGTATGCCATGTGTGTGTTCTACTGAGTTTAATTAGGGTTGCTCACATGTGCATGGGTGAAAAGTTGTTTACTGGATCATATCCAACCAATCAGTGGCTACATGACAGAACAAAGTGACACCCTTCCCTAAGTGCCATTATGTGTCAACAATCCCTCAGGAAGAGTGAGGCCTCATGAGCCCTTTCCTCTTTCATGATAAAATACTGACAGACCCACTCTTGTGCAAGTCTCTCTTCCTACAGGGGGTTCACTGAAGGCAAAGTCGTATCATTCCAAGAAAAGTCTTTTTACAATGTACCTCGCCACACTCTGGTCTTCCACTCTTCCCATCCTTCTTTCTAGACAGACTGCAAGTCTCAGAGAGAACGCTGTGGATGACCCACTTGGTGCTAAGCACTAAGCTTCTCTTTCCTCTCCACACTGACTAGTGAGATGTTTCTGAACTTGCTGCTGTTGGCTGTAACAGACACTGCTCTGATGACAGATAAGAATACTAACCTATGCATAGCAACACAAAGGTTTAGAAGGCAGTTTGATCGCATTCATTTAAAATGTTTTATTTTTAACATAAGGCTTCCATGATGTCAAAATTTCTGAACATTTTTTTCTAATAAATTAAATATGACAACCTCTCTATCCATATTAATTCAGACTCAAGGAAGAGACCAAAACATGGTAGGTGCCTCTCACAGCATAGGCCTGTCTTTGACTCTTGCTCATGACAGGTGGAGAGGCCTTTGGTCATACTGCATTAAAAAAATTACTTCCTGGAAAATACACTTCATGGCCTGGTCTCAGAGCCAAGCTCGTGAACTACAAAGGCACAGCCAAGAGGAAATCAGGGTCTCTGTGTGGTCCTGAGATCTGAGGGGCACAGCTTCTATTTGGCAGTCCCTTCGTCTTCTGCAAGGCTTTTAACAAGAGAAGAGCTTCCTACCTGTGAATTGAGCTTTTTGCTTTCGGTGTCCCTTCTCACTGATCATATTTTGAATGGTGTAAGCCATTTGGAAACAGAGCTGGTCTCATTCTTGTGTTGCAGGTGATGGGACCTGACCTGAGTTGACCTGAGTTGTCAAATGCCATGATTTTGGGTCACAGAAGGGTAGATACAGCCATAAAGATGGACTTGGAATCTCCCATGAGCCTGTCTGTATGTGCATAAAGATGCACAGAACTTTGGAAAGTCCAGAGCCACACTGGGACATGCAGGGAAAGAAAAATAGATTGCAGTGAAGGAAGAAAAGAAGCTGCTGCCCAGTCAGGCGGTGGTGGCACACGCCTGTAAGGCCAGCACTCAGGAGGCAGAGGCAGGTGGAACTCTATGAGTTCAAGGTCAACCTGTTCTACAAAGAGAATTCCAGGATAGGCACCAAAACCAAAGCTACAAAGAGAAACCCTATCTCGAAACACAAAACAAAACAAAAAGCAAACAAACAAACAAAAATTGTTACTGAGAAATTATGAGGTTAAAACTCAGAAAAATAGAGCTAGAGAGATGACTCAGTGATTAAGAGCATTGCCTGCTCTTCCAAAGGTTCTAAGTTCAATTTCCAGCAACCACATGGTGGCTCACAACCATCTGGAATGAGGTCTAGTGCCCTCTTCTGGCCTGAAGACATACACACAGACAGAATATTGTATACATAATAAATAAATAAATTTTAAAAAAAACCTCAGAAAACCCTGACAGGATATAAGTGACATCACATTATATTCTTACTTACCACAGAGACAGTGGGTTAACACACAAAGTTTTCCTTGTAACTAGACCGATATGCTCCCATGTCCCCTCTTTCCATATTGATTTTAATAATTACAGAAGGCTGGGCAGCTGCCTTTCCCACTTAATGATACTCTTTCGCCGTCTGTCCCATTTGCTCACAAATATCACAGCATTGTAACTCAAAATCACGTGACTTCCTTTATGTCTCCCCAGAGCACTGAAAGTCAGCAGGTGGTGACTTATAAGCAGGACTCGGGTACCATTCAGTTTCTTTCTCTATTCCCTTTCTAAAACTCCCACTGCTGAGTCCAGACAATCTCCCCTTACTGGTCTCTAAGTGCACATCTTGACTGCGTAGGCTTGGTAGCATATCACAGATCTGCCCACACCATAACCAGGCACCAGAGTCTCTTTGAGAACACAGTACTGAAGACCAGGTCCATAAGATCCATCTTCCCAGACGGATGACCTCACAGTCCATACTAAAACTGTAGACAGCGCCAGTGTGTGACAAAGTCATTGCCACCACCCAAGGGCGCACTGAATGTGTCCACCACCTGATGGGGAAAATATGTAGTCATTACAATATAAAGGTGAGAGAGAGGCTTGACAGGTAGAGTAACACAAGTGACATGGTGGACACACCCAGTGTGAGTGAAAATGTCAGAGCAATTTCCTGTGTCAGGAAATCAGTTTCTAGAAAAGATGTATTTAGTGACAGTTACTACTTGGTGGACAGTTAATTCACTCACAATCTACAATATTCCCATTTTTCTGCTTTTCTAGTTCTACAAACTGAACACGAGGTCTTCTGGGTACTAAGCAAGCAGCATAAAACTGAGTTCTATGTTAGACTATGTTCTTTTAAGACAGGCTTGTTGCATAGCTCAAACTGGCTTTGAACTCTATTCCTCTCCCTCCAGAGCTGTAGGATTTTAGGCACCTGCCAATCCTTAGACCGGTCCCCAGAGGAGTAAATTTGTTTCTTTCCTGAAGGAATCTTTTAAATCATAAGAAATTAGAAAATCAATTGCAAGCATGGTGTTTTGTGTCATAAGAAAGGATCAGAGTAAATCCAGCCAAAGCCCCTTAAAGCCCATGAAGAGAAAGCCTGCTGGGATAAGACTATTGTTCCCTGCTTCTTAAACAGTGGCTGCGACTTCACATGGGGTCATGTAGCTGTGGGTGTCACCAAAAATCTGGCAACAGTTAAAGGCTTCTGAATAATGACCAAAACTTAATTCCAAATCAAATATACAATGGAATCCAAAGTGTGGCAGCACTCAACCAGATTTGTGTCACATGACTTCATCTTGGTTCTCACAAGCACCAAGCTCATGAAGCAATGTCAATGATCGCTGCCTAGATCACCCTAGAATGCCATGGGACCATTATGTGTCATGAAGTGCAAGGAATTACTGCACACAGAAAGGTTTCTGCCTTTACAGCAACATAACAATTTAATTACAGAATATAAAACTTTCAACATTTTCCTACAATCTTTCCTCAGTGTGTAAGTATCAGATAATTTATCTTTGGATATGTTTGGTTGGAACATTTGATATTAAAAACTGATGTTTGACTTGCTGACTTGAGGTTTTTTTTAAACTGTTCAATGAAGTTTGGCTTGAAAATAGGGCAGAATTTCCCACAATTTCTGAAATGACTCTAAACAGGCTTCTGCCATTTTGCACTATGTATTTATGCAAAGAATGTTCTCAGCATTGATAGTTATTAAATCAGAGTGTCATTCAGCGCCTCAAAACACTGAATGCTCTATAATTATACACTGTAGCAAATATTTCAGAAAAAGTTTAGTTCTATACATAATATTAATAGAACAAATCAATCTCATTAGTATGCAAATTCTATTTAATTAAAAAAATGATATATTATATTATTATAGGAAAGAATTGTTTTAAAATAAACTTCTTTATGATTTATTATGGATAAATGTTTGGTCATGTACCTATTTGATATAACTAGGTGTCTTAGTCATTGTTCTATTGCTGTGAAGAGATACCATGACCAAGGTAACTCTTATAAAAGAGATAATTTAACTAGGGTCTTAAATAGAGTTTCAGAGGTTAATCCATTATCATCATTTGCGGAGCATGGTGACAGGAAGGTAGGAATCATGCTGGAGAAGTAGCCGAGAGTTTTATGTCCTGATCAGTAGGCAGAGAGAGAAACTGGGCCTGACATGGGCTTTTGAAACCTCAAGGCCCATCCCCAGTGACACAGTTCCTCTAGCAAAGCCACAGCTCCTTATTCTTCTAATCATTTCCAATGGTGCCACTCCCTGGTGAGTAAATATTTCAGATATCATACCTTATGTGGGGATTCTTATTCAAACCGCCACACCAGGTAAGAGGGGTTGAGAGTGGATGCTGCAGATACCCTGCTCTGGGGAGAAACACACATGTGTCCACTCTTGCTTTCAAGAATGCTACTGTTTCTAGATCATGGTCATTTGAGCATAGTCTAGGCTAACCTCACAATGAAACCCTGAAGTCTTTGCTCTTCCTGCTTCTTAATCTTTCTTCATCCAATGTCTCCTACACGTAAGTCTTGTTCAGGTGGCCTCTTGTCCCATATTCCGAAGTCCCATATTCTTTGAGAGCCTCCTCCTGGATTCTGCATGAAGATGCACTTTGTCTTCTGAATAACAGTTAGAACCATTGTAGATCCCACCAACATTGTCCTTGGCTTATACTGGCTCAGAGCATTAGAGACCTGATCCTCCTCCTTGACAAAAGGGAAATCCTAACCAGGCTACGAATCACCTCTAATCTAAAAAGGGTCTGAGTAAAACCGATCAAAGATGATACCATCAGGTTAGAAAGTTCTCAGAAGACTCATCTAGTCAATAGAAAATCAAGAAAAGCAAGAACATTTAATGTGATGGAAGTCATCAGAATTTGGATAAAGACAAAGAAATGGAAGACAGCTAAATGTATGCAGGACAGAATTTGGAAAGCAATCAGTCGGAAGAAGTGCTTTGTACATTGAAGAGACAGACATTTTTGTTTTAAGTAAAATGTACTCCGATGATAAATTTCAGAAATTCCAGAAAGGAGGAACCATAGACAGTGTTAGGGTGGCGATAGCATAGGCATGACATCTAAGGTCTGGTTTCCAAGGCATGGGCAATTGTAACTGAGGTCTGGGAACAGTAAGATTTTAATGTCATGTCTTTGCTCAGAAGATAGCCGTGAGCAATTTTTGGTGAGCATCTCTATTTGTGCGGCCTATGACCACGAGAAAACAGACGTGAGGTTCTGATACTCTCCTGGCTGTGGGAGACGCAGTTACACCTGGAGCATAGGTTACTACAGACTCAGGCTTAAGACAGCAAGGGTTGCACTGGCGTCACCTCTGGAACACGAAGAAGCACGTGCCACTCAGAAAATAAACAGCACGTAGGGTCAGGAGAGAGAAAATGATTTCAATTAGCCAGAAGATTTTGAACATGAGTGTCAGCCAATATGTAAGAGACTGTTTGGGGTAGAAATATGGATTAATACTTTGCCAAATCAGACAAACATACTGTGGATTACCGCGACAAAGTGTCCTGGCCAGGCAGGAGTTAAATTTGCCGAAAGCTGCAGAATGCTATTATTTTAGAGCACCGCAGAACTGTAATTTGATTAGTCTATTGGACGATATTCCAAAGAACCAAATGTCTTCCATGAATCAGTCAGAAATGCTTAGGAAAACCAAAATAAAAAATGCATTCTAAGCCAACAAAGGTGCTAATTAGTGCCTTCTGCATATCTGACTGCATCTTCTCCAGTAATACATTGTGCAGGGTTAAGTGCGGTATCTGCTGCTTCAGATGGCACAAGTCCACCTAACAGTAGGGAGGGTGGCTGGAGATTATATCTAGAAGGAAGCAGACTGGGAATTTTAACCACAGAAGGGAATGAAAGCAGCAGAGCGGGGACTTTTGTTCTCACTTTAGCGTCCCCCTGAAACCAGCGCTCGGGAAACTTGTGGCTAATAGGAATTTGCTGACCTTTGCTTCACCTTCACCAAATAATTTCAACCAGCATTAAAAATCTAAGAAGGGATACTGGAAGGGGGAAATGGTAGAGGAAGAATCAAAGCCAGAAAGAGATGGAGTGTGGGCCTGAAGGTGCCCAGCTAGCAGGGCGCTGCATTACGTCATAGCTGCAGGTGTGTTCACCAGTTCTGCCTCCTGCGCACACAGCCTTAAGCCTGATGCCTACAGAAGCTTCAGGACGTCTGGGGTAACAGGGGAAACTTTCCCTTCCTGTTATGATGTTCCCTGTGCTTCAGATTCTTGCTCTGATCAGAGGCAGCAAATGCTTGAAGGAGTTGGGCAGATAGATAGTCGCTAATGAAGCAGGCGGCATAGAGACTAGAAAATTGGAGTGTAGGCTGCCTTCAACAGATTGCTACCCCGAAGACACCTGGGCCTGTTCTGCTCTCGCTTCCAAGTTTTAAGGAAAGTCTTGGAATTCCAATCCCTGTGAGTCCTGGCACACTGTGGGCCACTAGCTTGCGCCTCTTCTTCAGGTTTATCTTGGAAACAGACCAGAGAAGCCCTGACCTTGACAAGTCCAACTTTGACCTCCAGGAAGCTTACCATAAAGTCAGAAAAATGTGGGTGGGAGTAATGGTTTCACATTGCCTTCTGAAAGACTCTCCACAACTGGGTCCACCCGCTAGAGGGCCAGCTGCTGCTTCTTCATATTGAAGACGTCAATACACAGAAACACTACAATACCAGCACTTGGCCTCCCAGGACTGAGGGAGATCGGGAAGATATAATAGAAATCAACCAGTGAGACTAATTAATTATAATAATTTTATAGCTTTTTAAAATAAGGCTTATCTTTAAAAGACATATCTGGTTCCTTGGTAGCAGAGTGTTGCGTGTCTGAATGCAGTGGCCAAGCTAGACTTCTGTGTCATTTCCAGAACTATCCAGAAAAGTCTCAGGAGTCCAGAAAAGCCCTCAGTAGTGTGTGTATCCACGATGATGGGATTGAGGTGATTGGGCAGCTGTCTCTTACCTGTTGCTGATGCTAAACTTTGAAGGATGCAGTTGGTAATAATGCTGAGCTTCAAAGGATGTGGCTGAGTGCTGGAAGATAGGGAAGCTCTTCCCCCACACTGGTGCTGATGGTGTAAGGTTGCCATGTGAACCAGGAGATTACACGCTCCCCCACTGTGAGCAAGCCTGGCTCACATGACATTCCATAGAACATTTACTACCTTCAGCAACCCCTTTTCCCCTGCTTGCTGCCCTTTGTATCCTGGCAACCAGCTTGCTCCTAACTATAGAGTCAGGTAGAGGGATGTTTTCTCTGGAGTGCGGCTACTAGGGCTGTGTGGCCACTGAAATTTCATGAAGTCCAGAGCATGAGGATCCAGAGTCCAGTAAGCAGAGTTTTCTGGGTGGCTGAATTTTCTGAAGGGCTATGGTGTTTTAAAATGTAGCAAGACCAAGTTAATTCTTCTTATCAATATCAGAAAATGGATCATTTGCTCTCTGATAGTTTGAGCAATTCACTGTGGCCACAGTGCCAAATCCCTACCTGGATACATGCTCATTCACATGTTCTAGGAAGCCCAGAACAGACAATTAGAAAAGGCCAAGGCTGCACAGGAGCAGCCACAGGACAAAGCACACAAAATGCCCCAGAACCAGAGAGCTCTCCTGTGGGGAGAGCTGCACAGAAAGAATCCAGAGCTCCCCTGACAAGCTGGTCCAGCAGAGCACAGGCATTCACTCAGTGGCTTGAGAAGTCATAACGGAGGACATCCTGATAGAAAGAGGGAAGAAAATCGTAGGGAAGTTTGCTTAAAATGTTAAACAGAATTCATTTTACCTTCCATTTGGCAGCAGCTTGTCGCTTAACTCACCCTGACATCACATCTTCACGGAATTGCCGAGAATGTGTGCTGTGTTTGTTTTATGATGTGATTAATAAGGTGGCAAATCAGCTTTCTTTCATGAGCTATGTCACTTGACTGTCTGTTATGTTGCGATCTTGAGACGCTCCAAGACTGAGTTATGTGAAGTGAGTGCCTGTGCCTCTGTGGATTAATGCCTGTCTAGGTGAGGGATCAGTACCAACCGGACGACTGTTTACAAACTCCGGTTCACTGGGTGTCTCAGCATAGCAAGAGAACAGCTATGCTAGAATTCTCTGTAATTCCCTAGAATACTCTGTAATGATGAATTTTAGTCAAGTTATTGATTTCATAAGATCAAATATTAGATTCCTTAAAAAGTTACCCATTAACTTTATAACAAATGTCATTCACCTCACGTGAAAATCCACTAGATAAAGACTCAGAAAGTCTGTCTAGGCTCAGAGAAAAACTGACCTGATTGATTGGTGATGACTGTCATGGGAACAGGGTTGAGAGAACGGACAGGACCCATGCCTAGCATCAGGCTGTGCCATATCCTTTCAAATAGATTTTTATTCGCCAACCTACCTTACACTTGGTTTGCTGTACATTCTATGTATTCTTCCTCTCACTGACTCTTTATAGAGTAATAGTGAATGCTTGGTTTGCATAAACTATTATGCAATTTTATTATAAATAAATTTTATTATAAAATAAAAACTCGCCTATTTAAGCTGTGCATGGTAACACATACCTTTAACCCTAGAACTTGGGAGGGAGACTTGAATGGGTTTCTGTGAGTTTGAGCCCATCCCAGTTTATAAAGTAAGTTCCAGGACAGCCAGTGCTACACAGTGAGACCCTGCAACAAATAAACAAACAAGCAAACAAACAAACAAGCAAAATCATCTATATACTCACATTTCAATTATATACTTGTAGTCTTTTTCTTTCTAGATCACTTAGCAGGATAGCTATGCCTTTAAAATCTTCTTTTAAGTATGGACATTCATTTCTTAAACAAGTACAACTCTATGTACCTGGAATCCCAGCACTGGAGAGTTTGTGAGGTAGGAGGAACCTGACTCCAAGTCCAACCTGGAGTATACAGGGAGACCCTGTCTTAAAAGCAACAGCAGCAATAATAATAGTAACATGAGTACTCCTTTTGTCTCTCTCATTTATGATGTCCTGTCCTCAGTTTCTTCTTTCTCCATTCCTCCCCACAGTTTAGAAACAAAAGAGCAGGACTGCCCGGGATACCCACCTACTACGGCCTAACAAGTTACAATAAGACTGGACATAAGCTCTCACATCGAGGAGCAATGAGGCAACCCAGTAGAAGGAAAAGGGTCCCAAGAACAGGCAAAAGAGTCAGAGACACACACCCACTTTTGAAAGCTCCACAAGAACACCAAGCAACACAATGATAAGGAATATGTAGAGGAGCCAGTTAAGACCCATACAGGGCTCGCATTTGTCGCTTCTGTCCCTGTGAGCCCCTGTGTGCTTAGTTGATTCTGTGGGCCATGATCTCATGGTGCACTCAAACCCTCTGGCTCCTATAATCCTTCTTCCCACTCTTCTGCCAGGTTCCCCCAACTCTGCCTAGTGTTTATCTGTGGATCTCTGCATCCGCTCCCATAAATTGCTGAGTGATGCTTCTCTGATGACAACTGGACTAGGCACTGATCTATGAGTATAGTAGAATATCATTAGGAATCATTTCATTGACTTTTTTTCCAGTCATGTTTGGTTCTTTCCCGGCTCTCTGAGCTGTCCTGCCTGTAGTTCCTGCCATCGAGGCAGTATCAGGCATGACCTCCCTCTTTGGTTTGGATCTCAGGCTGGATCAGTCATTGGTTGGCCACTCCCGAAAGCTATGCTCTACCCTTACACCAGCATATCTTGCAGAAAGGGCAGATTGTAGGTCGAAGGCTTTATAGCTGAGTTGATACCCCGGTCCCACTACTGGGACCTTGCCTGGTTATAGAGGATGGCCAATTTGGACTCCATAACCCCCATTACTAGGAGGCTTTGCTTGGGTCAGTTTTGTACATTCTAGGGAGTTTCTACTGCACTGGGTTTCTACACAGCCTCCCAAAGGCCCTCTAGTTCTAGTCGTCTCTCCCAGTACTTTCTCCCTCCCCCCTATCACCCTCTGCCTGTTCCCTCCTGTTCCCATTTCCATCCATACCCTACCCACCCACAAAATCTGTTCTATTTCCTTTTCCCACGGAGATTCATTTGTACCCCTTTGAGCTCTCTTTGCTACTTAACCTCTCTAGGTCTGTAGATTGCAGCATGATTATTCTTTACTTATCAGCTATTGTCCACCTATAAGTGAGCACATACCAGGTTTGTCTTTCTGGGTCTGGGTTACCTCAGAGCTTTCCTATTGCCATTCATTTGCCTACAGCTTTCATGACACATTTTTTAACAGCTGGATAATAATCCACTGTGTAAACATCCCACAATTTTTTATCCATTCTTCAACTGAGGGACATTTAGGTCCCTACATCCTTCTGGTAGGATGTAGTGTTCTTTGGTTATAAGCCCAAGAGTGGTATAGTGGTATTTCTGAGGAGCTACCATATTGATTTCGAAAGTGGTTGTACAAGTTTGCACTTCTACTAGCAGAGGAGGAGCGTTCCCCGTGCTCTACATTCTCACCAGCATGGGCTGCCATTTGTGTTTTTCATCTTAGCCATTCTGACAGGTGTAAGATGGAACCTCAAGGTCATTTTGATTTGCATTTTCCTGATGGTTAAGGATGTTGAACACTTCTTTGAAGTGTTTCTCAGCCATTTGAGAGCCCTCTGTTGAGAATTCTCTTTAGAACTTGTCTTAGTTAGGGTTTCTATGAAACATTATGACAAAACCAAAAGTTGGAAAGGAAAGGGTTTATTAGACTTACATTTCAGCATTGTTGTTTATTGCTGAGGGAAGTCAGGACAGGAGCTCAAACGGGGTAGGAACTTGACACAGGAGCTGATGCAGAGGCCATAAAGGGGTGCTGCTTACTGGCTTCATTCCCAAAGTTGCTCTGCCTGCTTTCTTATAGAACCCAGGACCATCAGCCCAGGGTTGGTACCACCCACCATGGGCTGGGCCCTCCTCATTGATCACCAGTTGAGAGCATGTTTTATAGCTGGACCCTATGGAGGCATTTCTTCAACTGAAGCTTCTTCCTCTCTGATGACTCTAGAGTGTGTCAGATTGATACATAAAGCCAGTCAGCACAACAGAACCCTTGTCAACTTGACACACAAACCCATCACTATTAATCCACAACCCTTCCTTTCTCTGTCAGCCCCAAGATCTCACATTAAAAATATAAATAACTTTTAAGTCCCATAGCCTTTACAAATTCAAACGCATTAAAACTTCAGTCTCTTTAAAATAGACAATCCCTTTTAAAACCCAAAGTCTTTTAAAATTCAAAATCTCTCAACTGTGGGCTCCAGTAAAATTCTTTCTTACTTCAAGAGGAAAAAAAAATTGGGGCATAGTCACAATCAAAGCAAAGCAAAACCAAATTCCAGCCACCCAATGTCTGGGATCTACTCACGATCTTTTGTATTCTTTTAAAGGACTTGGGTTACTTCTCTGGCTCTGCTCTCTGAAGTACAAACAGCTTGTCTTCTAGGCTCAGGTGGGCTGCACTCCACAGTGACTACTTACCTTGATGATCATCCCGTGATAGTGGCATCTACTAAACCACTGGGGTCCCTTGCGACAACTGGGCTGCACTTTCACCAATAGCCCCATCGGCTCTTCTCATAATGATAAGCTTCAATTTCTCTGTATGACCCCTTCACTACTGGGCCTTCAGTTAGCACTGAGGCTTTACCTTCATCAATGGCCTGCCCTTGCCTTTCACTGTGTCAAGCTTCAACTTCTCTACAAAACCCCTTCATGCCTTCAAAACCAGTACCACCTGGGTAACTTTTACATCTTCCCAATCCAGTCTGCCAACACGAGGTTCAGACTTAGTGCTTCCTGAACACAGCTTCTCTGTACTCTCACAAAGCACTTCTCAGAAGATTGCACCTCAGCAATGCTGGTCTCTTCTTAATCACCACTCATTTCTTAGCTCCGACTGACCAGCATCGATTGTCCCAGTAACACAAGGTTTCACTTCAGTGGTCCTGGCCTCTTTAATCACAACTGACTCTTCAGTCCCAGCTGACCAGAACAACGGAATCTTAATTCAAAACAGCAAAGGGCCCAGACAACTTCTCCAGATATCCCTCTGAAATTTCCCAAGCCAGGCATTTCCGCTGGGCACTACTCTGCACATTCTTATCTTCCAAGCTCCCCCAGATCACAGAACATCCCACTGATCTCTCCACACCCAATGGCTTTTTTGGTCTGAAGTTTTGTGCTAGTGACCTTGTCCTTTGCCTTAGCACGGCTTTTCCGTCTCACGAGGTCCCATTTACTGATTCTTGTTCTTAGTGCCTGTGCTATCTGAGCTCTGTTCAGGAAGTTGTCTCCTGTGCCAGCATCTCCTGGGTTATTCCCCACTTCCTCTTCTTTCAGGATCAGTGTATCTATCTTTGATATTCCTGGGCTTGAGTTCTGTGCCTGGGGACTGATATGGACCTATTTGCATTCTTCTACGTGCTGACATCCAGGTATGCCAGGATCATTTGCTGAAGCATATAATTATTCTTATCTTCAGTCTCCAAACTTGAAATTCACAGTCAAGTTCCTAGAAACCTTGACGTCACCCAGTGACTCACTACCTAGAGCAATCCTGGCTCCAAAGTAAAGCCCTTTAGAACATCCAACATTCTTCCCTGTGCTTCCCTCAGTCAGGTTTTCACATTCAAATCTTGACCTTAAGAGAAAAGCTTTACTTTCTCACAGTACAGATGCAACACCTAAGTTTATACATGTCACCTAACAGAACAACAAGGGGTTTTGCCCATGATCTGAATATTTCTGTTTGCAGATGTTGTTGGCAAGTGACAGTCTGAACATTGCAGTGGCCTCTAGCTGTCCCCCTATGATGTCCAACAGTTATTTTGCTTCGGCCATCCTCCTTCTTACAGCTACCAGGCACCTGAATCCTCAGCACCATCTTTATCATGCACGGTGTTTTGCTCAAAACAATGGATTTTCCTATCCTGATGCATATATGTAAATCCGGCTTTTTGGCGTCCTGTGGGACATTCTGTTGGCAGTGTGGTGTTTGGAAAAGAAAGGAAACAATAACAGCAGCAAACCAAAATAAGCTGTGACATTTTACTGGCCATGCAAAGTTTATGTAACTATGCTGTCTCCTTTCTTCCCACCTTAAGTGTGAAATAATAAGCCCCATTTTGAGGACTTACTATGAGAACATAGAAGATTGTATAAGGGCTGGAGAGGTGACTTTGCAGTTAAGGACATTTGCTGCGATTTTTCTGGGTGGTCTGAGTTCCGATCCCATCACCCACATGGTGGCCTCAAACCATACACCACTCTGGTTCCGGGACATCCGATGCTCTCTTCTGGACTCCTCGAATGCCTTGCACATATCTATATGCAGGCAAACATGCACATAGAACAATTTAAATAAATCTAAAAACTAATGAATGAAATTGAAATGGCAGATTGATCAAAGCCCTTCACACAAAGTGCAAAATAAACAACTATTGTGGCAATCAATAATAAAAGTAGGATTAATTTAACTTTGCTACACTTGACTGTGTGGTCATGAACTCATGGCTAATGTCCATGACTTCTGTTGAAAAACAAGGATAGAACCTAAACTGGAAGGTTATTGAAAGGACTAGAAAACACAAATGAATGGTGGAGCTTGGCACCTGCTGAATATTTAATGCAAGGCAGCCTGCCCTTGGCCTTGCCCTTCTATCTATGATCTCCACAGAGCTCCTCCAGATGCTAATGATCCTGTGAAAATGGCCCTAGAATGGTCCTTCACGCCTACACAGATACTACTCTGATTATCTTTAACAACGCTCCCCCTTTATCCAGGAAATTCTAACCACACTTCCAAATCCAAATGTCTTTTTTCCATGAAACCTTTGCTAGGTTTCCTGTTTGCTGCTGACCCCACCACCCCACTCCCCACACTGGGTCTCGTTCCCTCTCACACCACTTAGCATTTGGGGCACTGTATCTCTGTTCCTTGTAAAGACACAGCGCCAGGCAGCAGACATGGGCATAGGAACCCATTCCCACAGTGGCTCACCTGCAGGTGAGGAATAATTATTCAGACACGGATGACAGTCATATTTACCCCTATCTTTCTTTGTGTGATTGCAGCTTCCTTGCACGAACAAGGGATGGTACAAATGACCGTGAAGGACTACATGAGGTAGGTAGCAGAGTTGGCCATTTCACTCAGAAATTTTACATCTACATCCTTAAATGAGGTAGAAACAAAGCTAATGATTTCTTCTTAATAGTTCTATAGTTCTTGGGGTCTCATGAAATGTCCCTCTCTTAGACACCATGATTAGAGCATTTTCGATAGTCTTTGCAGAATTAGAGGCGCCGTGAATATCATTAAGGCGTGAGAGGCTACACCGACAAATGCTGACCTGCTATGAAACTTAGTTATAGCCTGCAGAAATGTATTCGACAGCAATGCATCAGTTTAGAAGGTGTACTCACGTCTGTGTCTGGCTAGTGATGTTACTCAGCATACTATCTACCGACTGTTTCGATGTTGACGAGAAGCTGTGTGTCTCTAATGGCGGAGAGGATAGATTACAGGGTGTGCTCTCCTGTGCAACTCCATGACACTGAGTCTAAAAGCCCTCCTCAGACTTACTAAACTGAAACCTTAGGTGGGTTCAGAGCTGTGCTTTGCAAACCCTCCAGACAATTCTAAGGCACAGTATAGTTTAAAAAATGCTAGCGCTGAGCTCTTTGAGGCAGGGAACTGCTTCCTGCTCTTGGGTCATTCTTGGACTTTCAGAACTGTTCCAGAAAACTAAATGTGCAGTGCTGATGTGCACACATTCCACAGTTGGTCCTCCTTTCGGTGCTCAGTTGTTTCAATCTGATGCGGTCACATTATTTATAAAGCACCAACAAAATCTCCCAGGGAATTCAAAGAGGAGATTAAGATCTGGGTTCACGGGCAAGCTCATGCCCACAGGATGGATCAAACCAACAAGCACTTATGGGTTCTTCTGGACCTAAGGCCGGTCCTGCTCAACTGAACAAAATGGATGTATCCCTCAAATTCAAAAAGCAAACTGAAATTCAAAGATAGAAAGAGTGATGAGGAGTGGCAGTCTGACTCTCCGATGTTGTGAAAAAGAAACTGATCAAAAGAACCTAAAGGAGGAGAGGGTTTATCTGGCTTACAGGATGTAGTCCTTCACTGAGGGAAGCCAGGGCAGGAACTCAAGGCAGGAACCTGGAGTCAGGAACTGAAACAGAGACCATGGAATAATGTGGCTTGCTCAGCTAACTTCCTTATGCAACCCAGCCCCACCTACCTATGGATGAGTCCATCCACAGTAGACTGGGTTTTCCTCCACCAAGAAAATGCCCTGCAGATATTCCCGCAGGTCAATGTAATGGAGGCAATTTCCCAGTTGAGGTTCCCTTTTCACAAGTTGTTTGTGTGGCAAGTTAAAAATAAATGAACAAAACAGAAACAACAACAACAACAACAAAAAAAACAACTAACTGGTGCACAAGGCAATAAATAAACGGATATATTTCCCCCTTTCCTCAAGCTCTATGGTTGTTTAAAACTAGATTCTTATTATTCAGGAACATGTTCTTTCTCATCTTTAGTGAAAAGGAAAACAATTAAACAGAGAGGCAGGGTCCAGATGTTCTTACTCAGTGTGGACAGGACTAAAACAAATTTAACAACTCAGGTTTAGTAACCTAGTCTCTTTGGGAACATTGACATCTGCAGAGTGTTGTTTGATAAACTTTAATTGTATGCCAACTGTCTAATATGATCCACGATATACCTGAGCTACATAAAACAGGATCATATTGTAATACAGTTCAATTTTCTTTGGAAATGCTTTAAAATGTTTTACAATACAGGAGTATCAGATATGGTGATTCTCATTGTTTTACATAATAAGGGACTTCATTGCTATTGCCTATGGTTGGCCATAGGAGCTCTGGGGACACAGGCCAGAGATTGCTAGCCATGAAGGATGACATCATTCTTCATTGTGAGAAATTATGTGAAGTACCTCCAGATCCTTTGCTTCATGTCTTTCATCCCATAATATTAACTTCTTCCCTCTAGTTGGAGCCTAGCAAAGCTGTGTTCCCGAAAGGTCCCCCAATGATTTGCCATCTGTCAAGAGTGAGATATTCTGCCACCTTTCTAATAAGCACTCGCAGGCACCTAACGCTTAAATTTTCACACCTGCTATAACAAGGAAAAGAAGCCCTCTGCTGCACACACCGCCTTCTTCAAAGGCATGGTCACTGCAGGCTTATTAGAAGCCAGAGGAAACACAAATGCTTGCCCCGGAAGGGAAATCATCTCAAGGGTCTCCGGGGAGAATCTGGGTTAATGTGACTCATCTTTGCTCCCCTTCCCTTCTAGATCTCTGCACCAGTTCTCAGAGACACCAACCCTGTCTAGAGGGACTAGCTTCAACTCTTGCTATTCCACCACAGGTGTACCACAAAGGTATGTGCCCTTCGTCTAGTTGATTCTTCTCAACAATTGGCTTTGTGAAATTATAGATCTGTACGTGAGAGATACTGGTTGAATGAGTGGATGAGAGGGTGAACAAAGAATTTCCAAATCTGGTTTTCAAGAGCATATTAAAATAAGCGTTGCAATTGGAAAAAGGTTAAGTATGTATCACAAGGAAATACCCAATGAATGATTAGGCCATGCACTTGCTGGAATTTCATTCACTCATTGACAAAACAAGGAAGACGTTTACAGACTGCAGCTCGACCTGTTAGAACGATCACTGTCATATTTTAAGGAAAAACCACAAGCTGCCAAAAAGCAAGCCAGGCAGGTAAAATTTACAAAATGTGTATACACCCAAAGAGAAAAATAAATTTATAGATTTAGTGGAATGAAGGTAAGGACTAAGGACAAAGATTTATATGCATTATTTTCCTTTACAAAAGGTGAATTCATTTTGTTTATTTCTTGTGCAATTAAAGATGTTACAAATAATGATATTTTCATAATGATCCAATGTTTAATGACAAGTCAACCAATAATCATCTTGGTGGCCATGACACTGTACCCTTTGGAAGTCAGTCCCTTGCTAACTGTGTGTCATAGATACCTAGACTTAGAACTTACAACACCACAGAGGTTCAAACAAGATTGGTAAAAATGGACTGAATAAAGATTTATGCAGTGGGATCAATAGATAATGAATTAAAATTTCATGTGAAATTTAGGATTCTCTTCAAACTAATTTCTCATTTGGATCTTCTTTGCACCAATTTGTCCATGGCATACAATGACTGGCTGTCACCGCAGCTTTCCAGATCATTTTAATGATTAAGGTAACCCAGTCAAGCCGTTTAGACCCCCTCAATGAGGGTTCCTAGCTTGGCTTTTCTTTCTTGATTGGGCAAGAAGGCCAACCAGCAAATCTGAAAGTGCCATCAGAAATTAGGAAATGATACTGGTGGTGTCAGGGAAGACCCATGAAACTAAGGAGATTGAAACTCCGGTGAGAAAACGATCTGCAGCGTCTCAATAAACTCCTAAGAGTAGCTTGGGAAATACAGACCTCCCTGAAGAAGCAGGAAAACCTGCTGAAACTTTGTGAGGGATTCCCGTTCCCATGGAGTCCATGGTACATGAAGTTCAAACACCAGAATGTTCTTAGGGAGAAGTGAGTTGGTATACATAAAATTCCTAGATAATTGACTCTGAATTTCTGTGCCAATACAGACTAGAACATTTTGACAAAAGAATTTCTTTTTTTCTCAGCCAAGTCAAAACAAAATACTAGCAAACAAACAACAAACACCACAGCCTATTCTAATCCTGCCTAGAGGCTTTAAGGCATTATTTGGAAACAATGACCCTATAGTGTGCATTCAGTAATATCCTTGACAGATTTGTGTAGCTAAGGATGTCCTAGACGGATGCTTCAAAAAATATTCTTCTAGGATTTTCCATGCCCAGTTTTTGTTTGTTTGTTTGTTTGTTTGTTGCCGGTTTCTGTTTGCTCTTTGGTCATCAGCTATTGTTTTGAGGTGATTGCCAATGTATGACTTCCACTCCTTAGTCTTCCTGCCCTGTCCCATTTACTATTTGCCCAGTGGTAAAGGAAAGCCAGATGGATAAACTCACGGTTTTGTTTGTAAAGCACAGGCAAGTGTCCCTGGGTGGGGTGACCAACTGTCCTTTAAGTAAGCAGTGTGAGTTCTAGCGAACTTACCTTCTGTTTGTCTGTTCAAGATCCTCCTTCACCCAAATTCTGGAAGATTGAGTGAGTAGAAAAAAAAATGACTTACGGATCTATCTTATAGATAAAGATATTCTTATTTTTTTTTAATCTCAGCATTCCTGAATGGTTGGAATTTTGGGAAAAAGACCCAGTGGAGATTCTCTTGGATCTGGGCTTTGGTGCTGATGAGCCAGATATCTGCACACAAATCCCAGCAAGATTCCTTGGGTACAGCTCAGCAGCCAGAGGGATCAACATCCGTGTTTTTCTTGAAGCACAGAAGCAGAGGATGGACTTCGAGAATCCTGACTTGTATGGTAAGTAGGAGCCCGTGGCACTGCATCTCAGTCCCTGGCATGGAGTACTGGGGAAAGCCACAGGATTTTACAGGATAGGTTTGCTGGTTGTATGTGAACAGGGAAAGGATGGGAAGGGGAAAGTATACTCAACGCAGGTCTATGCAGATGGTCGTTGGCCAAAACAAGTCACAAACTCCAAGGCAGTGGAATGTGAAATCTTGTGTAAACCCAAAGGTGACACACTCTCACTAGCAATCCAACCACATGCAAAGAGACAGATCAGGCGGCTCACTGTGAAGCCTTAAGTGAATCTTTTCCTCCACTAGTGGCTGCTGAGACTTCTACTGTCTATGCCTTAAGATGCAGGTGATAGCTACTCACTTGTCATATCTGACCGATGTGTGGTTTACCTATACTTAGTCCTTATAGACAGTGTGTGCTTGGCATGTTTCCCAATCCCATGGTCAGTGGAATAATTTTCTCTAAGGTAGTTCAGCAGATCCTCTTGGAGAAGGTGCCCATTTACAAATAAGTTAGAAGAAAGAAAACTTGTAGCTCAACAGTTTATTTACCTGGGTTGATGGACAGTCCTCAGGCTCCTAGAGGGAAGGTGGATAGTATGTTTAAACTCATTTAAATCTGCAACTCCACTTGGGGCAGCAAGGGACACTTCTGTGGAACACATGACAGAGTTTGAGAAAATTTAAATGGGGAAATCGCAATGTTCTGATTCTGACATAAGTTCTTCTAAATTCACCTGAAGGGAAGTCAGTGAAGAAGAATTATGTTCTCAATTATCGAAAAAAGAAACTTCTCTTGGATTTCTCAGTTTATTTTCTCTTCTTCTTCTTCCTTCTCCTTCCTCCTCTCCCTCTTCCTCTTTCTTCTTCCTATCTATCTATCTATCTATCTATCCATATATCTATCTCTCTTTCTCTCTGTATATGAAATGGTTCTCAAAATCTCAGCAGTGAGTTTTTTAAGACTATGTAATCCTGAAGATATTATGATATATTCTTTTTAATTTAGAATGAATTACTATGGTTTCCCCTCCTTCCAGAAATGGAATTTCTTTAATCAATTTTCTATTTCTAGAAAATAGCCAGCCTTAATAGTATTTATGTAGTGTTTCAGCTCATCTATAAGGTGAGAATTTCACAAATGAAACCGAAACATTGGTTATAGAGGATCAAGTGTGGGCCTTTGGTCCTAGCATAGCTGCCTCACTTTCTCCTACACAATAACAAAAGTACTAATTTCAAGAAAGCCAAATGTAAAATAAGAAAGAACTAAGTTAGTTGGCTGCTCAAGACAGAATTGATGAGTGCCTCATTCCAAGTGAATGCAGAAGATTCAAACCCAGGGTAAGAATCTGTTATTTAACCTGCCCCCAGGCCAACACAGAATACTCAAACCTGCTCCAGACTGATGTTCTCCCATGTGACTGAACTGATGAAATTGGTAGGTTTTGTCTTAGTCTAAGCATAAAACTTGTTATGAGCTGGATAGAAAGCAATCATAAAATCAATTATGTTCCCAAGCTCATAAAAGACATGATAGTTCATACAATGTTAAGACAGGGGAAAAATGAAATCAGAATTATCTGGAAATATCAAAAAACAAAAACAAAAATTCCTCTAAAGAACTTGAAAGCATTTCACTGCACTCTGTGAAAAATCCATGAGGTCTTTTGAAACAGTACAATGAGTAGCCAATAGTTTCTCCTGCAGATGGCAAAACAAAACAAAACAGAAAAACAAAGAAATAAACAATGGATGAGCAGAGACTATGCTCAGGGAAGGTTCAGTAGTTTGCTGTGGGGTCCAGACAGCAAAATGGAGAAGAGCATCTGTGATGGCGTATCTTCACTGTCAACTTGCCCCGGATTACTAAAGCACATCTCTAGTGTGCTGTGGAATTCAAAGAGAGAAGTAAGTAAGGGAGAAAGATCTTCTGGGAACATCCCATTTCCTAGGCAGGAGTCCATCATGAAATAAAGAGAAACGAAGAGAAGAAGGACAGGCACCCCTATCCTATGTATAGAGCCAAGACACTCTGCTCTACCTGGTCATTGTGAATGGAAACCACGGCCAGCATAAGTAATTACTTTAAGTTTTCCCTCTGAGCTATTTGGTTGCAGCTTAAAATGATGTCCTAATGATACAGAAAGTTGGTAGTAGAGAAGTGGGGTCTTTGCTATGAGCTTATTTGGCAAAATTACTCAAAAGATTTTGGAAGTGGCTTGTGAGCAATATTGGCAGAAGTTAAGTACATGGACTGGAGAAGCCCCAGACTGATGCTATCAACAACATTAATGGATGATTACAGAGGGAGTTCAAAAGACCAAAGTGCTGAGAGAAGGCAAACAGTAGCCAGGCAGCAGAGGTGCACGTCTTTAACCACAGCACTAGGGAGGCAGAAGCAGGCGGATCTCTGTGGGTTCAAGGCCAACCTCGTCTAAACAGCTAGTTCTAGGACAGGCTTCAAAACTACAGAGAAAACCTATCTCAAAAAACAAAAACAAACAAACAAACAGAAAACACTGAGGGTAGAGCTTGTGAGGGCTAAGAAGTATTCCTCGCTGAGAACTAGGAACAGTCTGGAGGCCATTTCTGTGATAGTATGGCAAAACTTTTAAATACCTTGTTCCAAGAGATTTAAAGAAAGACTGAATTTAACAATGATGGACTAATTAGCATGGTAGAAGAAATTTCAAAGCAGACTGGTGTGATGCTGAAGTGTGGTTATTGTTACTTGTTTCTAGCAAAATTTATAACAAAAAACTGAGCAAAATGTTAATGGGAAATATTTGAAAAGTTAGTTTGCCCAGAAAACCATGGAAAGCTGGAGTGGAGATCATGGCTGCTGAGACAGCTGAGGTCATTAGAAGAAACCAAGTACTTTGCTCAAAATAATAGAAAATACATATAAAAGGCGTCTTAAAAATTGGCCCACAGCTGCAGTTCCAGCTTCAGAAAAAGACCCTACATTAGTGTCTTAAGTGATCCAGACATCTTACATCAACAATGGACTACCACATTCACACAAACTCATGTGTACATTCACCTTCATACACATCCACACACATGAGAACGTGCATATAAAGACTCTTACACCACACGCAGACACATACCAAAAATCCAAATGAAATTTTTTGAGAACTCATTAATCACAGGCTCAATGGAAATGTTTGAATTAATTTTAAAGATAAGAACAGTTTAGGGTGCTGTGCTCACACAAAACTACTTAGGAAAGTTATCTGGGCACTCGTAGGTTGCTGTGCTCATAGCTCAAGAGGATCTAGATTCTGCTTGATAGCAGTAGACCTTATCATCATCAATGTGATGCTGGGTTTTTGCTTGCATGTTTGTTTGTTTTGAGACACGGTCTCACTATGTAGCTCTGGCTGTCCTAGAACTCCCTGTGCAGATCAAACCGACCTCAAGTGCATAGAGATCTGCCTGCCTCTGCCTCCTATGTGCTGTAATTAAAGATGGACAGCACCACACCCAGCTCGTGATGCTGGTTTATAAGTATGCAGTATGTAAAAAATCAAAGGGTTATGATGCTTTCATTCATATTTCAAGGTAAAGACTGGACTGTCAGGCGATTTGCAGTTATGTTTCCTAAACGTAGTTCCAGGGAGGACAATGTTTGTATGTAGCTATGAGAGGGGAGCCAAAGATGCGAAAGAAAAGCCCAGAAGTTAGAGATTGCAGCAATATGGAACATCTGCCATGGACTGAGCAAGGTGAAGAGAGGAGTCGCATAGGCTGAGCATAATAAGGCCAGAGCAGTCAGGTTTCACTAGTTCATCGGAGTTCACAGAATGTTTATCTGTGCCCTGGATGGTGGCCATGGAATCACAGATTTAATGTTTGTCTTGTTGGGTTTCAAACTTGTTTGGATCTCATGCCTTTCTTGTATGATTCCATCTCTCCATTTAGAAGGGGCAATATTTATTCTAGGCCATCATGTTTCAGAAGTATATAGCCTACTTTTGATTTTACATATCCCCACTCTTCAGAGGAACTTTGAACATGTACTTTTGAGCTGTCTTGTTGGTTAAGAGTATAGACACTCTTGGAGACGGATTGATGCATTTTTACATGAGTCATCTATGAGTCTTTCAAAGGCCAGAAGTGGGATGCTCTAATTTAATGGGAGGTGTTTGTTGGTAGCAAGTTGACAAGGGAGGGCTAACTTGACTATACTGAGAAACAAGAACTCAGTAAAACACACTTCTGGGTAATGTTTCCAGAGGGGATCAACTATAAAAGTGCTAGAGGGACTATGTTAAATGTGAGTAGCACCATCCCACAGTCTTGGTGCTTAAATAGAATACAGAGAGCAAAATAACTTCCAAATATTTATGTTTATGCTCAAAGATAAATGTTAGTCTCAGCCTTACCTAGAGAAACCTGGCTTTCCAGAGAATGATCGTGAACACAGAAAGATTCTTAGCTGCACAAAGTGCTGAAAATAAGTGATCAGCCCTGAATAAAACACTCACAACATCCTCTTTAAAGTTCTGAGAACAGTACCCAAGAAAGTATGGAAGTATTAGTTTAAGAGTAGAAAAATTGGGTGAGAGCCTGCAAGATGCCAACTTTTGAACAATGCAGGGTCATTGTAACTTTGAACTCATAACTGCTAAAGACCCAGCCCTGCCTGAATCTGCATGAGAATTGGCCCACCAACACTCAGCTATAGATGGAAAAGAGACTCAAAGGACCTTAGCCTTCACTACTTTTGCTGCTGATGAATTCAGGATGAGAGGAAGTAATTGCCTTCAGGTGAGTCCCCACTGGTGACCCCTCCAGGTTCCATTCCAATGCTCACATAGATAGTACTTGTTAATCTAACTAATCAAACCAGGAGTGATGAATCTGGGGAAGGGACTGGTAGAGGTGGGCTGAGGTGACAGGAATGAGAAAAAAGATAAAAGAGGAGAGAGGGGAGAAAGCAGCCAAAATACATAGACTCTTAGATAGAGTAGTGAAAGAGCTGACTTTATTTGAAAAATATGGACAAAAGAAATCCCATTAACTCAGGTATACGTGTTCCTTCCGCCTTTATTGGCTGTGGCAAGCTAGGCTGTCATACTCTGCCACACCGTCCTCACTATAATCTACTAAATCTTCTCTCCTCCTTCTCCTTCAAGTTTGTCTCTCAAGTATTTGGTCGTAGTAGTGAGAAAACACGACACAAGGAGCATCTTTGCCTAGCTATGTGGGCATTTACCATCGTCGAGTCATGTCGTCTTTAAGCTACCATCAGGGTTTTCATAAAGATGTACTGCAAAATAAAATCCTGCTTTTACCTCATCATGGTTTTATTATATCAATACACCAAAATGAAACATAATTTACTCTGCTTCACAAACTGACATCATATGCCTAAATTGTCTCATACTTCCTGAGGTCCCTCTCTAATGCTAATTTAGCCAATACTTTCATATATTGCTGGATTATTAAAATAAGCCATATTATGAACAAAGACTAACAAATTGGGACCATCTTAAGGATGAAAGCCAATGGGATTCCTCATTAATTACTTTTTGTTTCTTGAAAGATTGAAAACTGCATAGTCCTTTTTAATAATCCTTAAAATTTTAAACATAATTCCTTATTGACTCTTCAGAAATTTCACATCATGTACCCCAATCCTGCTCACCTCCTGGTCCCTCCATATTTGTTCCTCACCCCTGCAGTATGTCCCCCCCAAATTAATAAAAACCAAAATAAATGAACAAAATATCCCACCTTGGTCCTCCGTATTTCCAACACCTCTTCATTTATCCTAGTGACATTAGGAGGCGTGAGTGTGTCACTCGGTATATGATGAGCCATTGGTCAGTTCAAGACCTCCAGTTTCTGATACACCATCATCACTGGGTCCTCATCGAAACTCCTCTTGGATACCCTGTTGTTCTGAGTCGTGGAGATCCTGAGGTTATCAATCAGTAGGTCCAGTCCCTTTGTGCATTCCAGCAGGTCATAGATGGGGTAGCTATCAGGGTAGGCCAACCCAAGGATGTGGGACTGGACCACTGGGAACCCCCACAGGCAAGGGGCAGAGTCAATTCTCCTAGCCCCATGCCATCAAGGCCAGCTCTCGTACACCTGTGGTGAGGGATGGGGCCATCTCTCCAGGGTGCTGGGGTCAGTTCTCCCATGGGGCAGCATCACCAGCTCAATGCAGAGTCCTGCCAGGGGCAGGGTCAGCTATCCCAGGCCAGTGAGGGACAGGACTGTCTCAGCACAGCCTCAGATTTTAGCCTTCATGGTTCTTATGACCCCTGTGGTAACACAAGCCATGGACATCAGTGCAGACCCTGGCTGCTGTTGGTCAATGGACCCAGACATGGCTGATGGCAGCAGCCCATTCGCAGCCCCATGTGGTTATACAGGCCACCTGGATTGTCATGACCCCTTATGGCAACGAGGCCCTTGAACACCAACATGGATACAGGTGACAGCCCAGCCCCCTGGGATTGGCATTGCCTTTGATAATATCGGGAGCCATGGACATCCACACAGACCTATATTGCCTATTCACGTAACTGTTTTGCTGTATAGCACAGCTATATAGATAGCTATAGTCATGTATAGATAGCTGTAGTCATCAGAGTTAGAAAATGAAAACTTAAACATTTACTATGTCTGGCACAGAGCTAAGCACTGCCACTGCGTGTGTACTGCTCATGCCCAGTGGGGTTAGACATTCAGTGATGGTTGTTTTTAGAACCAAGCCTCCTGATTCCATATGCTGTTTCATATGTGGGTGACAGAGACGATGGACATGGTGGTGAGACAGCGAGTGTATGAAGCTGCGGGAAGCATACTTGGACAACTTCATGCCGAAATCCTGGGTTAGTTTTAGGATGTGTTTTATCTTCTGCAGAAGTACAGATGGACATTGGGACTTGGTCCATTAGGAAAGCACTCCCCCACGTAGCTACACCCTCAGGCTGGAGCTTATCTTTGGACATTTATTTCTACACATAAACATATAGAGTCACGTATCTCTAGGTTCTTTTCATGAATTAACATATAAAATCCATAGATATATATGAACCCACAAAGTTATGCAATCCAAGCAACTAAATGGAAAAAATGCCAGCCTTCCTTGTGAAGCAGTGACTTCTCATTAGCCAGGGATCTCATCTTCAGAGAGTGTGACATTGCTGGGAAAAACAGTTTTAACAGTTTAAAGTCTTAGTTTTCTCGGTTAATCACATTGTCCATTCTTTAAGTTCAAATTCCTTCTTTTATTTTAATTCACTTATTGTGAATATACTTGTGTACATGCCTGAATACAGTAACACACATGTAGAGGCCAGAGGACAGCTTGTAGAAGTTGGGCTTCTCCTTTACCGTGTAGATTCCAGGGATCAAACTAAAATACTTGGGACTGGCTGCACATGACTTTACCTGCTGATCCATCTCACTAGCCCCATTGTTTAGTCTTTATTATATAACTTACTGTTTTATAGTAGTATCATAGAGAAAAAAAACTATCCTAAAATTTCTACGTTCCTGTGTCCTTCAGGCAGGTTCCGACAGTTGGAAATCCTGGATCATGTAACCAATGCTTTCTCATCTTTGCTGAATGATGTTAACACCACCCAGAGCCAAGATGAAGAGAAAGTTGGAAGAGAGGGTGTGCAAAACCCCACATCGAGTGGAGCTAGAGAGCATCGGAGAAGAATGAGTCAACTTTTAAAGAGAGCTTCAAGACAGACCATAAGGCGAGATGGCAATCCAGCACTGTCAGAATCATTCAAGACCGAAGACAGGATTTTTAGTCTGCCCACAAAGCCGTGGGAGTCTAGGCTGGGGCTACAAGTGGCTTCCACTAGCCGTGATAAAGGTCAAGTGCCTCCTTCAACAGAACAAGGTTCTGCCCAAGTCTGCAATGGCTTGTCCCCTTGTCTCCCTCCACATGCTCTTCTGGATAAGCAGTTGGCAAAACAGTCTCCTCATACCAGAGTGCCTGAGGGGGCAGTGAGAAGGAAAATTTGGAAGGAGAAATGGATTCCCATGGACAAGCTCAAGAATTTGTCTCACATCGTGAGTAAAGGAGTGGACTCCTTTGAAATGGAGGAGGTGAGTGCTGCATCTACTGCTCGGTTTCCTGTTGGAAATGGCCTAGGTCACCATACTATTTGCCTTCTTACCTCTATTGATTCACTTGACATCTCAATCCTTTGCTATTTTATCTTACAGTTTCAAATTCAATTTAGACGGAGACACTTATTGTAATTGCTTCAGGCAGAACTAAACTGTTACGGAACCAACCTTCTATTTGTCTTAGTTACTTTTCTATTGTTGTGCTAAGATACCATGACCAAGGCAACTTCGAGGGAAAACAGCTTATTTAAGGCTTATATTTCAGAGGGCAAGCCCATGATCATGGAACGGAGCATGCCAGTGCTCCTGATTCACCTGAATTTTCACCTGAATTCTCTATTTCTTCATTCTTACCTTTTCTCACTCTCAGTAATCTGCACTCTTTTTTCTTATATCTCCTATTGTATTTAGTTGATAAAAATATATACGTAAATATGTCTATTTCCTCTTACATCTTTATTCTTAATGGAAACTAAAATGGGCCATGAGCCTATTAATAACTGCTAATATAGTTAGAAAGGAATAAGGAAGGGTGCTTTGCAAGACCCCCGCATATCTGAATTGCTCCAAGTAGACTGGGGGAATTGATTTAGTTTATAAACCGCGAGATGGAATCTGTCTCTCTGCTGAGCCATCAGAGCCATCATGTGCCAGGCACAGCCACCAGCATAGAGTGTGTAACAGAATCTGCTTGGAAAGGAGAGGTAACAGGGACAGGCACACAAAACAATGCCAGGGAGAAACAGGGGCAGTCTGCAGATGGACCCTTATATCATCTACAAACGCATTTTATGAAATCCAACAAGCAACAAAAGGTGAGCTTAGTGGGAATAAAGCTTAAAAAATGCCTTGAAAAAAACTTAAGTTTTACTCAGTTACCTACAGTAACCCTCTGCCCCCAAAAGATGTGAACATTTCATTACATACATAGCTACCAAAGAATCTAGTATCTTCCTAAGTACATATTTATGTGTGCATGCGTACACATGCCTTATAGAAATCCTTACAGGGATTTCTTTACAAGATTAAAACACCACTTTTCATACCACATCATTTTTTTGCTAATTTGTAACACTTTAGCAAAGATCTGTTTTCTTCTAGTTTGGCAATTTTATGCATTATTTTAAGTTTAATTTAATATTATAAGGCAAATCTATACTTATAAGGATTACTTGAACAGTAAAATAATAATTTTGTTAAGTATTTCCTGAGTTAAATATCATTAAAGTACTCTACATTAGTCCAAAATGGTTTCCATAGAAAACTAGAATATTGGTGGAAGGAGAGAACTGACCCTTGCGGTTTGTCTCCCATAAATGTTCACACACACACACACACACACATACACACAATGGATATAAAAAAGGAAACTAGAATATTATGTAGACTTTCATAACGAACTTCAACATTTTCTTGTACATGTGCAATACTTCATATATACACAAAGCAGTAGTAACACTAAAACAATAGAAAAGAAACTCACCCCTTAAAAAAAAGTTTTTGTAAAATATTGTGTTAGCACTGGGGAAAAGACTTATTTCATTCAGTGCCATAAGATTGAGTAAAGAAAGAACCGAGGGATCCAGCATACTAAATGGGAACCAATGTTGGATTTAATGTCTAGTTTTGAATGGCAAATCTAAAAATTCAATTATAAGAAATAAAAATATGTGTGAAATTGACAGTTTTCTGAGGCATTTAAATGATAGTCAATATGCATAAATAATTGACCATCAGAATTTTAACTATGCTCAGCCAAATTTCCCTTATAGCCAGTGTATCACGCTTTCCTCCAGACCTGTTGAATTTTGCTTTTGGCCATATTTGGCTTGAATCTCCAAATTATAATTCCAACAAAAGTTATATATAGATTTCTAATGCAAAAAAACACATTTTATGGTTCGTTCTACTAAGAAGAATTTCCTCTAAAGTTATCAAAAATATTAAATGAACTTAATACTTGTGAAACCCATGCATGTATGTTATATGACATATGTGCCTTTATGGTCACGATCAACGATCTGCACCCTTCCTTCTTTTCATGAATGAAGCCTGTATTACAGAAAACACATGTGAGGCCAAAGGTATTATTGTCATTTGGCATCTTTGTTCAGTGAAGACTGCTTCTTTATCCAATTTTTACTGATTTTTAAAACTAATATCTTTGGTAGAAAGTTCAGGGATATACTTGGCATTTATTTTAAATTAAATTTATTTTTAAAGCATCCTTCTCTTCCATTATTGTTTTCTAATTGAAAAAATGTGTTCTGCATTGTACTAAGTGGATTTTTCTTCATGTTAATGATGTGGGAAGAGAACTTTCTCATTACATTTAAAGATGTGATGATGCACATTGATTTGAGCTACCAAAACCAGTAGAAGAAATGCTGGTAATTTCATCTAACCAATTCTGAGCATAAGATACCATTCATCCAAATTCACGAATGAAAACTTTTGACTTCATAGCTACATCCAAAAAAAGCTTGTAAAACAGAAATCCTACAAAGAAACACTCCAAAATGTTGCCATTAACTGGTTTCACCTTCCAAAGAATTCTCTGGGTGATACATTTGTACAATGAGCTATGTTACTCTTTAAAGGTAATAGTTTCTGCTCTGTTTTACTAATAGCTTTAGTATCATTTGTAGACTATTATGCATTAACTTGCAAAATATTTCAAAAGTAAGTTCTGCTCTCTTACTTTAGAAATAAATTGTGTGTGGGGGGCTATGCAGCTGCTTGCTTATCTGAATTACTGTGCATAAGCCTATCAAGACATAACTAGCTCACTTTTTCACACACATTTAATATTCTTCAGTCTCAACAGAAATTTCTAATGCACAAATTCCAGAAAGAAGCTTTGCACTTCGCACCCAAGCATGATCCTCCCCTCCCCTGAGCTCTTTTAATTCTTCGAGTCCTTCTTGTGGACTTCTCAAGCCAAGTCCTCCCAGAAACCTATCACCTGGGAGTTCTCCACTCACGCATACCCCTCTATGTGACTATCTGTGGGCAACCATGGTTTACTGATTAAATAAACTGAATTTGTTATGAAAATATTTCCAGTAAAATCAATGTATTTTGACATCTTAGGTCCAAAGCTTTGACGAAGACACGGGCAACCCTCTTAACCTGATTTCAGGAATTGCAGGTAAGTGGTCAATAAGGGATATGAATGATTTCATCAATGATCGTTGAGAGGGAATGAAACAGCCAGTACTTTAGAACAGTTAAAATACATGGAGATTCATTATCTGCATGAGAGTCCTATACATTTCTGTACTCTCTGGGTTGTAAACTGTAAAATACTTCTCAGGAAATATTCGCTATCCCTGTGGCTATTGGGCGCGGCTTGTTGAGCAGTATCTACATGAGCTGTGTGTAGTAGAATGGGTTTGACATCAAAGGCTGAGTGGGTGATTTCCTCCTCCTTCTGTCTGATCTGAGATACTGCACAAATCATGCCATTACACAGGCTTCAGGTTTTCCAAAAACAATAAAAAAGTAAGTGTAAATAATTTTTAAATCTCCTACCAACTTTTTCACTCTAAATTTTGTATGGCCCCATGTCAAACTCTCAGGGGACAGAAACTGCCAGCACACAGCCTTCCCGGTCTCTTCTTGGGAGGATGCTCCACATTTTAGACTAGAAAGTAAGCCCTGCTTTGTTCCTGCTTCTCATCCCCCACGTCACAGCTCTCACAGCTGCCGTGATCCTTCAGTGAAGCTGGAAGCAGGCAGAGATTAGTCAAGCAAAATAGAACAGATGAAGCCAGTGTGTTTCCTGGAAGAAAATATGCAAATTTTAAATTTAATTTAGTGTGGTGTCAAACACATCTTTTCCATTACAAAGTGTATGTATGGGTCTCATTTTGCTAAATGCTGTTTAGAAATTATGCATTAGTAATTATAGGGTCCTGCTGATTACATAAATTGTTATCCTGCTCTTCAAGTAATTACCACATAACCTGCATTGAGGTTTATAAGACAAAAATAAGCATCTGTTTTCCATCTAATTGAATGCTTCTCAATGAAGCTGGAGGTCCCCTTGTCAATAGGAACTGCCTTCCTTGACATTCAATTAGGAGGTCTACTGTTATCACATAAGCCATCCCAATTATTCCAAAAAGATTATGTGGGAAGTCAGACAAAACGAGAGACTGAAGGGAGAGAAGTGATAGTTTGCCTAATAAGAAAAATCTGGACAGGTTGAATTTTCTTTTTTTTTTGTCTTTTTTTTCTTCAAAAATAGTATTGGTGCCAAACTGTGGTAGCATATGTCTGTAATCCCAGCATACAGGAGGCTGAGGCAGGAGGATAATAAGTTTGAGAGTAGTCTGAGATAACCTGTCTCAAAACAACTGAATAAAAATAGTACTGAACTCAAAGAGTAAAATTAATTGAGTTAATGAAGCAAGGAGATTATCCTTTATCACTTTGAAATATATGTACATATATTCACACAATTTTTAAATGCAAAATTTCCAATATTACTTCATCTAAATTAGTACACAAGGTTTACTCATGGCCAGTAGACCATGACTATATAGTTTTAAGACACTTGTTGCTGATTCTTAATACCTTGGGTCCTTGCTGGATATTGTGATGTCTGCTCTTGGAGCACTTCTGAGAACCCAGCCTCATGCTGCATAGAGCTGCCTCATTTGGGCTTCCTGGTAGATGTCCTCGAATGAACTTCCATATGAATGAACCATCCTGAATGCCTGGCCTAGTCAACTTTTGAGCTGACTCTAGCCCAGAATCAGGTGACAACCATATTGTCAAGCTAACCTGCCTTCAAAACAATGGAAAGCAATTGTTTAAAGTCATAATTACACATATATAATTGATAATCTCATAAAATATTAACGCTTGGTTGCCTCTACACAATGACAAAATTCTGAATGTTAGCAAGAAGTAGAACTATTTTTGGGCACAGATTTGAGCAAGATGACTTCTTAGAGGTGATGGAGAGCAACGCTGTAAAGACTGTGTTGTTGCTTAGCCTCTCAAAAGCTGTCGCTGGAGTGACAGGGTAATCTAAGGAAGGGAAAACATATGCCTGCCTTTTCAAATGGGGAATGTCCATCTCTATAGTTCAGAAGCCATGGGGGTTGTGCAGGTTCTGCATGAGCGAAAGAATGTGAGAGGAGTTGTGTGGATGACTCTAAATGAAGAATGGACCAAGAGATTAAGGACAATGGTTTACTAAAACAGTACAATACGTCAACGTCGTAGTTTTCAGATGAATCTCATATAATTCTTAGACTGATCAGGACACTCAGGACACACATTTTCTGGCACTTTAGAAAATAAACAAACATGGAAAAATACCACAAGATTTGACTCTTTAAAACCTTGTTATTTATAAGGAATATCTGCCACTAAAAGATTGACTACAAGGAAACATTCAAAAACGATGGAGGTGATTTGCGTTAAATGTGTGAGGGAAATCCCTGCCTTGGGAAAACAATCTTCCTGGGGTGAAATTCTATTCCGACTTAGCATGCAAGGTCTGCTTCTATTTCTGATGATAGGCTGCTTTCCCATGAGTAACTGGAATTTCCAACATGTTTCTAAAAGTTCTACCTAAAGACCCTGAAAATAAAATGTTGGCAGGCAAATAGTTGAGGGTTTCGATGCTTAAGAGAGAAGAATGGAAGCTGGGCAGGTTCTTCAACGAAAGCACAATCCTCCTGTCTGAGGTGATGTCACTTGGCTCCCTTCCAAAACTCAACCAAAAAGTTGTGTTGTAAGCCAAAAAAATAAATAAATAAAAAGACACAGAGTGGGAGAAAGACAGAAGGTTTCAGAAGAGAAAGGAAGTACACGTCATAGAAAGGAGACGCCCAGACTAGGAAATCACCAAATTCTAGGTATGAAATCTGCCCACAGCACTGTTCAGTATTTGAACTAAATATACATTCTAAAGACCAAGAAATAGCAAAGATCGAAAAAAGTTCTAAAAAACAGAATTCCATTTGGGGCAATAGGCGAATTTTCCATATAGGTTCCTTGCATTCTAAGACAGTAACCATTCTCAGTGTCTAGGCACAGTAAAATTCATTAAACATATGAAGAAATAGGGATGTATAACTAATGCTTACACACACATGTTTAAGGAGACACAGAAAAAAATAGGAAAACAAAGACAAGGGATTTTTCATCAGAAATTATGGAGATCACCAGACAACACTCATAAGTCAGAATCTACTTGTAGAGTAGCGCCATGAAAGATGATAATAAAGACATCTAACCACACTAACTAAAATACCTCACCAGAGGCATGCCTTCTATCAGTAATGCTCAAGGGAGTACTTCAAAGATGGATAGCATGCCTCTGCTGAGGAGATCGATATGTATGTATGTATATGTGTGTGTGTGTATATATGTATATGTACATATATATAATTTATGTCAAATAGGATATGAAAGTCAGTAAGTGGACTCATATGAATACATTAAATGACAAAATAAAATATTTGGATTAATTGTGAAAAATTAAAGACATAAAACCATAAAAATAGAAGTACAGAAAAATATTCGTAGTAAAAAAATAAAATATACTTTTAAAAATACACAATGAAAGCATTTAATCAGAATGAATAACTCAGAAAATTACTGAAAATTAGAAGATGTGTAGAAAAATTATCTAAATTTATGGTAAAGACAAAGAAATTATTTAATAAAGAAAACACCAGTTTTCTTAGTTAGATGGAGCTAGGAAATGCTAAGTGGATTTAACAGGTAGTTAGAGTTAGAATCTCCCTATTTCTGCTTTGACTAGGTTTCTGAAAAACTGTATCAGATACAAAGTCATTAGTAACAGATGAGTAGATGAACAGATATGTGATAGACAGAGAGATGAATGATAGACAGAATGCTACATACAGCTTTCCTAAAGAAATTGTAGGAACCAGTTTCCCCCTCCTGAGCCTTCCAGCTCACCATGGTTATAAACAAGGAAGAAGTTGCAGAAAGGAGAGATAGCTAGGGCAGTGGGTGGGGAGATGTTGCTGGTGAGCCCCAGGAGCCTGATTGCTGCCTATCTGACTATGGTTAGGAGATGGCTCCCATGGAGGAACACCAATAGAGTGGAGAAAAATTGTGGCTCCAGGTAGAGAAATTGATTGAGCAGGAGAAGGGCTGAATTTGACTATATTTTCCCAAATTTCATCTCTGCAATTAAGGGATATCTTATAGTTGATGACTGACCTTAGTTTGACAGGGGCTTTTTATTTCTCTCTCAGTGGTTTCAAATCGATGGTCTCTGATATTTGGTGACAACTGGCATAGATAAAATGTAATGTCATCTACTAAGCTATTATCACTGCAGTGTGTGGTGTTTACACAGTCAGATAAACACCGGCTATTGGTTTTATGCTTTGAGAACTGGCTAATAGACGCCCAGGGAGACAAATCTGGAATGATAACAAATTGGAATAATGGCTGGAATGAACATTTTGATTTGGAAAGTTAAAAGACAAAGTGGAAGAAAGACTTTATTTCAAAGCAAAATGGAACAAACAGACAAACAAAAACCAGATGGTGTACTCAAATTGGAGAATTGAGTAGTTTTCGCAAAACTTTTGGCCAGTTTGATAGAAACCAATATATCGATGCAAATTCTAGATTAGAAGCATCATGCTGACCCCGCCGCAGTCAGGATGGTCAGTTGGGAAGAAGTTGTGCCTGGAACCAGGAGTGTATATTTTACTCACCTTGGTACCTGTCTGTGGAAGGAGGACGCTAAGGGGCAGTCACCCAGCAGGAGGACAGGGAGACAAGGACTTTCTAAGCTCTGTTTTCCTCATCCTCTCATCTCTAATCACCAAACCTAAGTGGAAGCCACAGACTACTGGCTTTTAGTAGGCTCTGATTTTTTATATGTATATATCTATCATACTTTGGGCAAACTTAGTAGGTGTTGAAATAAAATAGTTTACCAGGCCCAAGAATATCAGCAAAATCAGAACATGTAATAGCAAAGCAAATGGTACGAAGATAAAGGATTTGACAAGGCAAAGGTAATCCACAAATTTTTAGACAGAAATACACAAAGAAATCAAACATTTCGTTAGTAACACTAAATGGCAAATTGAAAAATTTAAAAAAAACCCACAACTAATTATTACTCTGTTATTTAGAACTGAAATGTGTGAGCCAATGATTTTACACCCAGAGTTTTTCAATATGAAAAACATCACTTCCAAAACTAGAACACCTCAGCAAGCATCAACCCCTCCTCAAAAACAAAAAACTAGAGACGTGCTTGGGAAGGTGAACCCAGGAAGCAAAACCCAGTATCACACGCTAGCAGCGGCAGCCTGGAAATGATTTCCCCAACATTTATGCTTCTGTGTCTAGAGAGAAACTTTGAGAGCACTGGCAACATGTTCCAGCTCAGAGTGCTCTGAAGGAGTAAATAAGTTGATATATATAAATCTCTTAGCTACTGCTCTTTTTATTGTTCCTCTCATTAAAAGTTACTAAGAGGATTCTAGAACAGTTAGGGTGGGGTGTGGAAGAAATAGACCTAAATAGAAGAGCAGCAAGATGTGCAGTTCCAGTTTCAGTCTGGAGTGAAGCTCTGCGGAACCGAGTAGGGAGAGACTGGGAGACGGCTCCATTATAAACACTTGCCGTACAAGCCTGAGGACTTGAGTTCAGAACCCACACCAACACACAAAGCTTGGGCATAGTGGGCTGGAAACAAGAGATGGTGGATTCCACACTGGTCAGCAAGCCTAGCAAAACGTGTGAACTCCAGATTCTAGAAGAGACTCTGTGGGACTGTTTTGGTTTTGTTTTCTCTTTGGGGGCCTGCCACCCAGCTTCCAAATAAATACACAGAGACTTAGTCTTACTCATGAATGCCTGGTCTTAGCTTGGCTAGTTTCTAGCCAGCTTTTCTTCACTTAAATTATCCCATCTACCATTTGCCTCCGGGCTTTTACCTTTCTTTATTCTATATACTTTCTTTCTTACTCTGTGACTGGCTATGTGGCTTAGTAGCTGACCTCTGGTGTACTTGTCTCCTATTTTTTTTTTCTCCTCTGTCTTCTTTTCTGGCAGCCTAGCCAATCCCTCTCCTGCCTAGCTATTGGCCATTCAGCTCTTTATTAGACCAATTAGATGTTTTAGGCAGGCAAACTAACACAGCTTCACAGAGTTAAACAAATGTAACATAAAGAATGAAGCACATCTTTGCATCAATAAACAAACATTCAGCAGCAGAAAAGAATGCAATATACCTTTAACTAATATTATGTAACAACTCTGCTTTACTTTGGCTTTCTATTTCTACGATAAAGAACATGATCAAAAGCAACTTGGAGAGGGAAGGGTTGATTTGGCTTACATATTACAGCCCATCATCAGAAACCAAGACAGGAACTCAGAGCAGGAACTGAAGCAGAGACCATGGATGAATGCTACTTATTGGCTTGGTGCTCATGACTTGCTCAACCTGTTTCCTTATACAACCCAGGGCCACCTGCTCAGAAGCTTCACCCTCAGGAAGCTGTGTTATCCTACATTGATTATCAATCAAGAAAATGCCCCCAACAGTTCATCTACAGACCAGTCTGATGGGGGCAAGTGCTAAGTTGAGATTCTTTCTTCCCAGATGTGTCTAGGTCTATGTAAAGTTGATTAAAAAGAAAGACAATGAATACAGACTCTCTTTCACAAAATTAAGGCAGAGAGTGATGAGAAAGAACAAAATCCACCTCTGGCCTTAACTGTACATCAGCATGTAGATGCATGTATATGTATCCATATGCACATATTAACATATATACACACATAATACATGTACACACACCACACTATAGGCACAGGCACACACACCACTGCATGTACACATTTCACACTACAAGCACACACACAACACTACATACACACACATATACCATGAGACTAAAAATACAATTATTGTTAGGCTAAATTCCATTTTATTACAGCAAACTTAGCATGAACTTTAGGTGTGAAAATTGGAGATGGATGATAGAGAAACAAACACAAAAACTAATCAATGACTATAATGTTAAAATCGAGTGGAGCATATTGCGAAGCAGAAGAAAATATTTAAAACAAAATATTACATTTTAGGTTATTCAAAGTTATAAATTCCATTTAAAAATTAACAGTCTTGGGGCTGAATAGATGGCTTGGCAGTTAAAAGCGCTGATTTTTCTTTCAGAGGACCCAGGTTTGATTCCCAGAACCAACATGGTAGCTCACAACTCCTTCCAGGGGATACTTTCATGGCATTTGTGAACTTTGTACACACAAAGTACATAAACATACATGCAGGGAAAACACACATACACATATCAAATTAAAATAAACCATGATTTTTTTTTAAAAAAAAGTAGTTCTAGTCTTTTAGTCTGCAATAGGTTAAACAAACCATCAGGAGGGAGGCAAGATACTGATATCACAATTAATTCATTGTACACACTTAATATAAAAAACGTTTATGTGAATATTCTGTTACAGTTTTCTTGGAACTTTTTAAAAATCTTCTAACAGTTTAGAAATACAGAGTATTCCATTGATTTCTTAGACATAAACAGAAGTATACGTCACTTCTCCATGGACATTAAATCTAATAGAGAATGCAATCCTTTCAAATCTCATATAAACAAAACAAACAGCGTGTAAGGGCTGAGTCCTCCATCCTAGATAAAACTGCTGGCAATATAAATTAAAATTATGGATTCTTATAACATATCAATGATGAAGATATTTTATTGAAATGTAGACTTATTTTAAAGATATCAAATAACAGCAATTTGATGTAAATTGACAATATGAATTGTTTCATTATCAAGTTAGAACTCAGCAAGACTAAAACATTTGCCTAAAGAATTCACCATTATGTATGTATTAAACATTGAAGCTAAAAATTAATAAAGTTAAGTTGCAGGCCTGGTGGCACTTATCTTTACATACGGTAAAAGTGCTTGCCACCAAGCCTGATGACCCGGGTTTGGTCCCCATACCCGGGTGATAGAAAGAGAGAGCCAGCTCCCCCAAGTTGTCCTCTGACTTCCACACACAAACTCCATAGTATATCATACATAAAGAGACAAAAAGCAAAAAGCTAAAAAAATGATAAAAACAAAATTGGTAATATAGAAAGCATAGGTAGCCCATATGGTGGTGGCACACGCCTTTAATCCCAGAATTTGGGAGACAGAGGCTTCTGTGAGTTCGAGGCCAGCCTGGTCAATAGAGTGAGTAGCAGGACAGGCTCCAAAGCTACAGAGAAACCCTGTCCTGGAAAACAAAATAAAACAAACAACAAAACCAGCAAAACGAAAAAAACAAGAAAGCAGAGACAAATCATTTGCTAAATAAAACTCAAACTCAAGCACCAAATTCTTTTTTGTTATTGTTTTTGTTTTTTGAGACAGGTTTTTTCTGTAGCTTTAGAACCTGTCCTGGAACTTGTTCTGTAGACTGTAGACCAGGCTGACCTCAAACTCGTAGAGATCCACCTGCCTCTGCTTCCCAAGTGCTGGGATTAAAGGTGTAAACCACCACCGGCTGCCCTTTCAAGCACTAAATTCTTTTTTTTTAATTGATTTTTGTCGAGCTCACATTTTTCACTTCTCCTCTCTCTGCCTCTCCCCTCCCCTTCAATCCTCTCCCAAGGTCCCCATGCTCCCAATTTATTCAGAAGATCTTGTCTTTTTCTACACACTAAATTCTTCAAAGAAAAAAATATAAAGTTTTACAACAATGTGTTATAGAAGACAAAAAATATCAAGTTGAAGAAAGAAAACAAACTAACAAAGAAAGGAAATAATATAACTGGCAAAATCTATTTATAAAGATACACTAGTGTAATTAAAACTAGAGATAATTGCTATAAAGTTTATTGTAGCAAAGTATATGTGTGTTGCATGTTATATCATTTTTATATGTATAAAATATGTACCTATGTATAAATGTATATACATAAATGCATCTGCATAAATGTATATACAATGTTACATATTATAAATTTCAAAATATTGGTATTGTGCTAACAATATTTATATTTCATGGGGTACAGAGTTAAAATTAGCAGCATAATTTGTAGACTAGGAAATTTAGTATTTTAATTACTTGCAAAGTAGGATCATACACAGTAATGATATTAAACAAGTCAATTTTCCACACAGGTAAGTGTCATAGATAGAATGTGTGCATGTGCACATACAATATATATTAACCTTAGCCATATTCTTTTGTACTAAATATGTACAAAGTAGAAAAACACAAACATATACAAGGGAAGCATGAACACCCACTTAGAACTCTGTTAACTTTGGTAGAAAGGCAAAAATGCTAGAAGTGAGACCACACAGTTAATCCAGGCTTCCTGTACCTGTCATTTTCCTTTTTAAAGGGATATACCTCAGGGGTAAAGCATTCCCCTAGAATTTGCAATGCCTAGGATTTGATCCCCAGCAATTTTGAAAAAAAAAAAGACAACAACCATGAAGTGGTGATTACAGAATGTGAACTTTTGATAGAGCTTTTGGGTGTCTATAAGAGTCAAATGTTGTGTTCTTTTCTGTACTTTATATGTATTATATCTAAAGATTTTCAAATATTTCACAAAAAAAAAGATAAATGAGATTTAACAAAATCAAAGATTTCAGAAGGAATATGTAAGTGGGCAATTTTCAATTCAATTTTAATCTAAAAATAAAGTGTAAAATAAATTGAAACAAATGGAGGTATACGTGCCCATGTAAGCTGTGTCAAGGAAATCCACTGAATGGCTTTGTTCAGAAACATTCAACTGTGACTACATGCTGGCCTCTGTACACTCACTGGCAAGTTACTCTTTGCCATACTAAAAAGGAGCAAAAATCAGAACTAGCTTTGATATCTAAGAGAATTACTTAAATGATGAAGCATAAAATGGACAGTGAGGATATCACTGAGAATGAGATCTTAAGGGCTTGCTTTGTCATTGCACTGGTTAAAGCATAGCTGAGAATCTAAGACATCCTTACAGAGTCTGTCCCTACAGAAGACTCTCACAATTACATTAAAATGCACGAATACATAAAAATACTTCTATAGTTGAGTGTGGTATAACTGCCTTGAATCTTAGCACCCGGGAAGGAGAGGCAGGCAAATCTCTGTGAGTCTGAGATCAGCACTGAGATCTAGGCCATCCATGGTTCCATAGAGAGAGCCTTTCTCAAGTAAAAAGCATCTCTCATTTCCTCACCATACATAAAGCTTTGGTTTGAGACAAGCTGCAGTTTAACCACAAGCTACCTATCAGATGGTGACTGGTTTCAAGTACACATTCTTTTTCTTCTCTCTTTTGTACTGTGTCATAGACAGATTTAGTTTTCGGCAAATACTTAACCCTTATCTCCTAATAAGAACAGATGATTGATGGGTAAATAGATGGATAAGTAAATAGACGAATCAATAGATATGTAAAGATAGACCGACAGATGGATGGATGGACAGACAGACAGACAGGCAGCCAGCCAGCCAGTTACGGTGCTGTTAATGGTGATCCTTGATGACAGAATGGCATCTGGCTTTTCTTCTTTCCCTTGTCTGTGCCTTCTAATTAGTCCACAACAAAGCCAATGATTATTCAGCAAAGATGAACTAGAAGTGCTGTGTAAAATTAATTATGTTTGTGTAGTTAGTAAGAATAAATTATTAAGTGCTGGTAGCGCTTTTGCTTCAGATTTAGAAAAGATAGGCTTGAAATTGTGTCTTTTCTATCTTGTCCCTGCGATGGGCTTCTTCTCAGTTACCACTCAACACTCAATTTGGTTTGTCCTCCTGTCTCCGTTCCTGCCTCTCCAGTCTGTCTTCTGTGTTATTTCAGAGTCGCCGAGGCACTAATCAAATCCACCATTCTCATCTCTAACACAGCTCCCTGGCTCTTGCTTCTCCCCGTCCCTTCCCTCTGAGCAAATGGTGCTGCTGTTGGTCTCACCTGGAGAGATTTAAACTCTTTGCTTCTGTTTCTCTCTCTTCTCCTATTCCTCTCCACTTGAGGGTGGAGTCCAGTGCCTGACTGCACACTGCTTCCCACTCTGGTCAGGTCACATCTGGCTTAGGTGGAAGCCCACATCTTAGGTAGAAGAGTGCATCCTAATGCTACATTTGCTCCCCTGTGCTGCAGGGCATCCTGGGCCTCATGCCCACCAGTCAGGGGCTCTGCCACTGACCTACATCTCCAGCCCAGAAGTTCCCACTGAATTTCGCTACTAGTGAACTAATTTTGTGACAATGTGTTTTAGGCAGGAGACAATGGATCTTCTCAAAATATTGGTATTTTCAGTTCCTAGCAAGGACTTCAGCATATAATCACCCCTCAGTATCTGTGGATATTAATTCCAGGATTCCTTGGCAGATATCACAGTTCATGAATACTCAAGCTCCTTATATTCAAAAGAGGAAAGCCAACCCTATTCTCCTAGAACTTGTGAATAACAACAGAAAACAGATAATTACCAAATTTTATAGAAAAAAAAACCCACATAAGTAATGAAGAGCTGAGGGTTGATTTGAGAACCCTAGTAAGCATCCTCGGAAATTCTTGTGTGTTGTTTTGCACAGTCATGGACTGTATGCCCCTTTCCAGGCATTAAGCATGCATTCTCTGAGGTGTAATCAGTCAGCACCTCCCCCACGGGAGAGGAAGAAAGCAGGGTGGGTGTGGCACCACCAGGGCCAAGCACTGCCGAACCTGGCAGGCCAGCCATATGATATTCTGTTGCCTTGTGGGTGAATCTGCAAAGAGTGGTCTTGATGGTGCACTCAGCACCCACCTTAAATCCTTGTGCAGGGAAGCTATTAAAGTCACTCAAAGATGCGCTAAGATTCCAAGCCACAGAAGGTAGAGTTTTCTTCCACAGCATCCTGCATGTGAGTCCTTTTGCCCATGGCAGTTTTAAACACAGGCCAGCAGCTATGGCCTCCCTGGTCATGGGAATTGTTAAGCTGTAGGTAGACTGCAGGGCTCCTGAGAAAAGGAACAGGATATCCCTTTTTTTTTTTTTTTTTTTTTTTTTTTTTTTTTTTTTTTTTTGCTGTTTGGTTAATTTGAGAGACGCTGCATTTGTAGAAAAAGAGTACATCTTCTCCAAATGAAGGGAACTGATCTCCAGGAACTGCCTGTTCAGAAGACAGATTAGGACCAGTAGACTAGTGGAGATCAGGTCTCCGGGGCCCAGTCCCTCAGCTCAGTTGTCTCGACTCAATTTGAGTCCAATTGCTTAATTTTCTGCACGCCCTGTGGAAGCCAATCCCACGTCACCCTTGCCATCTTTATATTTCTCCATAATGTGGTTTCTGTCTGTTTATATGTGACAAGCTTTATGATGAGGGGCTGCCTGCATTTTGGTGGTTGTGGTTTTCTTTTCTTTCTTTCTTTCTTTCTTTCTTTCTTTCTTTCTTTCTTTCTTTCTTTCCTTTTTGTTTTCTTTCCGTTCCTTGGCAGTAGGCAGAGACTTAATTTTAAAGACATCCTCAAGTCCAAATAGCCCTGAACAACTTTTACAGAAACCTGGGTATTTTCTAGCCTTGTTTTAAAAAATATTACAATTTTATTAGGCAATTTTATCATTGTTATAAATAAGTAATTGTACTGGGGAGAAGGGATAATCCTTATTTAATTAAATTCATCTATACTCCCAGGTTGGCAGCAAGAAGACATATGTGAGACTAATACCCACAGCCTGCCTCTTTGCATGTGCAATTAAAAATTCACTCTACAGTAGCCCTGGCAGTTTAGTGTTGCTTTTGGCATTTACAAATTCTTTTATTTTGTGACTTTTTTTTTTTACCATACACATATGCTGGAGCAGATGTTGCTTATTTGTTGTTTATTCAAATCTGTAGGCTCTGGCAGCTAACTCCATTGTTCTGTAATGAAGCTTTATTCTCTGTCCTGTATTAGGACCCAGCGCCTGCTCGAGAGACTGTGAGAGGCTGCCTTCCTTCCCAGTAGGATGCCACAGTTATTGCCCTTGTAGTTGGCTGTTTATAGTTGGAAGCTTGCACAGGGTGGGCGGGGAGGGGGGGAAGCTGCAACAACAAAGGGCTTGGGTGGTCACGGTCAGAGTGAGTTCAAGGGAGCAGACAGGAAGGTCATCTAGTTGTCCTTTGCTCTGTTTCTGCCCTGTGGTCTCTGCCTGGCGTCCACGCTCATCTGCTGTGGGGATTTGGGGTCCCAGACTTGGAAGCATCTCTCTCTCTCTCTCTCTCTCTCTCTCTCTCTCTCTCTCCCTCTCCCTCTCCCTCTCCCTTTCCCTCTCTCTCTTCCTCTAATTTATTTTGCTCATAAGCAGGATGGACGTGTACTGCATCTTCCCACCCCACCCCCACCCCCGTCCTCTCCTTCCCAATACATCCAGATTGGCTAACAACCACGCTTAGCCACACAAGCACTGCACAGTCCAAACCTGTTTCTGTTGTCAATCATACCTTCGACACATCTTTCTTTATCCAGATACCAGTTCTGGCTGCTCATGTCTTGAGGGCAGCCACACTTCATAAAGTAGAGAATGTCAGGTCCTTGTTGACCATAATAAAGACCTGCTGATCCCTAGAGCTTGGTTGCCAATTTGGAGACATTCGCCTTCTGGAAAACCCCTGTCTTGGCCAGGAGGCAATCAATCAGAGATGTAACCACCTCCATCTGGCACGTTATGACATGGAACCTCACTATTAACACATTTGTGATTCATCTTGTCCCAATGAATGGTGCCAGGGATCAAAATCCTCCCTCCCCATGGCAGCTGGGAGCATTCTAGCTTCCCAGCATGTGGAGTTAACACATCGGCTCCTGTGACATCGCAAGTAACAATTCTTTTAATTATCACACCTTCTTCCCCCTCCCCACCTACTCCACAGACATTTTGGCACGATGGGGATATTTTGCAGCCGGCAGTCAGTATTCATAATTGACTGAGTGTGTTCAGATAGCATGAGTATTACTCACCACTGAGTGTAAAGGGCAATTGTCTAATGCTATGTTCTGTAGATATAATACTCTCCTCTTGTTCAGGAGGCTTTTGCTTCCCTAATGATGATGAATGACTCTAAGTCATCTATATAATAAATGCAAACCTCCTTAGGACTGACTTTAAGATCCTTCTCGCTCTGATCTCAGCCTCTCCTGTAGTCTCTCTTTCTCTCTCTCTCTCTCTCTCTCTCTCTCTCTCTCTCTCTCTCTCTCTCTCTCTCTCTCCACCTGCCCTCTCTCTGTTTTTGAGGTTACTAAGTAACCCCTTCCTCATGCCCTACCCCCGTGTCTCTGAGGCTGTGCTGTTCCCTTTTCACGGAATCCACTTCTGCTCTATTTTTCTGAAGGTCAAAAGTCATGTGTCCCTCAAGGTCTCAGATCAGCTGTTGTCTCTCTCACCAACTCTGCCACGAGCTGTTTTCTCCTTCTTCAGGGGTCCCACAATGTGCATCTGTTCCTCCATGAAAAGCCTGGACTCACTTTGCTTCTTAAAATGAACTGTGCACAAAGTATGGGCTTCTAACTCTACCATTACCTCTTTAAGAACACTTCGTATCTATCTTACTGGTTATCTCTCAGCTAAGCGCTGATATTCCAGCTAGAAAAGGGTTAACATGGAGTTTATAGGGAATGGAGGAGAAAAGAAAGCTATTGTATACTGTAGAGACACCTCAGTGTTTGAGATGACACAGTACTCTTCCAGAAGACCCAAGTTCAATTCCCACGTCAGGTGGCTCACAACAGCTATAGCTCTATCCCCTAGGGCCTTTGGTCTTTGTGTCTTTGGTCTCAGTGGACACCTACATGTATGTGTGCCTACCCACATACATTTACATATGTAATTACAAATAATAAAATTAACCTTTTAAAAAAGCACTATTGAGCAGTCTGTGTGCCAGGCAGTAAGCAAAACTCTCTCTCTCTCTCTCTTTCTCTCTCTCTCTCTCCCTCCCTCCCTCTCTCTGTGTGTGTGTGTGTGTGTGTGTGTGTCAACCCATAAATATGTACTTGTGAAGGGCATATGTGTCCCACAGATATATTCCTCTATTGTTCTTCACCTTGATTTTGAGGCAAGGTCTCTCTCATTGACCTTGGAGTTCAGATCGTCACTTTGACTAGGTTGAATGGCCAACAAAACACACTCATTAGGACATGTCTTCCCCACCCCACTAGCACTTGGGTTACAGATGAGTAAGTTAGCTTTTATATGGGCACTGGGGGCCAAAATTCAGGCTCTCATGAAAACAGCAAGCACTGTATCTTATGAGCCAACTTCCCAACACCAAAGTATCAACAGTACAACTTTTAGTTTATTCTGCCTTCTACTAGTTTACTCTGTTGAGAGGACAAGGAACTGAACCCAGGACCCCATGCATGCTTGGCACATGCTCTACCACTGAGCTATAACCACAACTATATCAAAATGATCATGAGAGTAAATAAAGTTTCTTCTGTTTTATAGAGAAGGGCATCAAAGCTCAGAAGAACTGGATCAGGGTCACCCAGCTAATGAGCAAATGAGCTGCGAGCGATTTCATTGATTAATTGCACAATAGTGCATTCTTGTCAGAACTTATCTGCTTCCCTAACCACTCCCACCAAAGAAAACCCTAGTGTTACTCCACTAGATTATCCAAATATTTACTCTACAGTGAAAATATAGATGGAATTAGACTTATGGATAGAGAAAATACAACTGAAGGAATATGAAAGCCAAAGTGTATTACTGTGGTTGAGATGCTACACTCCAAGAAAGAAAACAACCCAAAATGTGTTATCTAACTAGAGGCTAACTTTAGTTAACACTGAACAATCCTGCATCACTTGCATATTATATCATGTATAACACTAATTGGGATACTAATAATGACTCTAAACCTCACCAGTAGGTGAAGCTCTGTTATATGTGAACATGAAGGCAAACGCTTAGCTCCACCTCTCACAAGCTTAGCTTGATGCTTAAAAAGAGGTACCACTGTGTTTTCCGATGTAGATTAAGTCAAGTCAGAAACCAAGAAGCTTTGTTTTAGCTGGGGATTGTTTTGGAAGGGAGCTAGAGAATACATCTCTTAGATATTTTTTGAGCTTAGAGAGATCGTTTCAGGAGGAAAGAAGGGTGTGATCAAAGGCTGATTGCTAGCACCTTCTAAAGAGAAAGTGAACAAGGTGGAGCTGGTGCCGACAAGGAGAAAGTGAACAATGCATCAGCAAACCTACACCATTAATTATGAAGCTTGTAATAGGCCAGAAGTCCCAGATAGCATGAAGCCAAGATAATGATCAAGAGCTGTGAGGAGAACGAGGGGACATGCATAGGTTCCCACCACATTCATAGGTTTCAAGTATCATTGTGATGGAGATCCTAGGTCTTGTCTGTGTAGCAAACATCATTTTTCCTGATGACATGAGACTCTAAGATGCCTACTAAGGCACCCCAATATCATAGGAAATAACGACAGAAAAATGCTTTAGATCCTGGAGTTCCTCTTTCTGTAAGTGATCTTATTCTGGCTGCTCTGGCTTTGGAGAGAGTTGACATTTCCTCTTCTAGTCTTCCCTGGGAAAGCTGAAGCCAGGGATAAGGCTTGGCCTTTTTGTGGGGGAGTTGGAAAGGGTCTCAGCCAATGCAGCTGAGAGCTTGATTGGTTTCTTCTACTGCCAACTCCGTCATCTTCTGATGCTCACACAGAACTCAGTGATGATGTCTGACATCGTCTGTTTTCTTCAGCATGTGTAGTTCGCCGTCTTGCATGACCATCTCATAGGTTTAATCATGGTCACAGATGGAAACTAATCAATTAGGTTTTCAGATTGTTTTTATAAAATATGAACATTATAGGTTTTCTATTTCCACTAACATATAATATGTGTGGAGTCAAGGCATTTTAAATTTTTGTCATTATAATTCCTACTATATTGATTGTACAAATTCCTGCTCCTGAGAATATGACTACTTAAAACCCAATATTTAATCTTTATTAACTACAAAATAGAAAAAGTTATGATTCTGTAGATATCCAAAGATATTACCATGAATTAGTCAGAAATTCTGCACTGTGTGGTTTCTGACACAGACTAGAAGTTCAATAATTGTATATTCACTGAATAAATAGGCCCAATAAAGATTTCTCAGAGGCTGTTTTTACCCATAGAGAAACTCCAACAAAGTTAAAACTTAATGCATAGTAAATGCAGAGAAGATGAAAGAAAGAGAGAAAAAGAGAAAGAAGGGAGAGAGGAAAGACATACAGATGGACAAATGGAGAGGAGAAAGAGTTTCATCATGGTTGCGCACCAGAGACATAAACAAAACAAAGTCACAAATATATTGTCAACCAGTATCATAAATCCCTGTTACAGCTCGGAACCTAGCTAGCAAGGTTCTGAGGATCCTCCTGCCTCTACCTCCCAGTCTTGGAACTATAGGCATGCACCATTCCACCTGACTTTTTACATGGGTGCTGGGAACCCAGCCTCAGGTCCTCATCCTTGTATGGCAAGTGCCTCACTGACTGAACCATTTCTCTAGGCCCCAACTTTTCCTTCTTCATTGTTGAGGACCTGCTCATGTTGATGGAGAGCTGTCTCCAGTAGTTTTCTAAGCATTGCACAGAAATAGAAGCAGTTTTGATAACTTAGATATCTGAAATATTTTCATCTGTTCCTTGATAATTGTTATGCTGGCTCAGCATGAATTCTGGGTTCATAGAAATGCATTCAGCATTCTCAAGACCTTATGCCATTGCCATCTGACTTCACACTCAGCCACTGAGAATTTTGATGTCAATTTTCTTATCTCTACTGCTCTAAAATGTCACAGCAGACCTATTTCCATCCACTGAATTGGGTATGGTTAGGGTTCATTTCAGTCACAAATGCATGACCTCCAATTGGAAATTATATTATACTAATTAGATTATATTCTCACATAAGAGTATATATATTATTACGTATAATATATATACACAAGAATTAAGAATATGTAAATAGTGTATTGAACTTAAGATTAAATGCAGGTTGACCTAGAATAGATAGAATTGAATGTAACTCATGTGTGATATATTTAGATCATTTATCTTGAACTACTTATATTCCTCAGAGAATATTGTTCTAATTTCCTGCCTAGAGTAACATTCAGTCATTTAGTGATCTGGGAAGCTAGTCAAGGCAGCTTAGAGATTTTGGCTTTCAGAACTCAGTGCATGCATGTTTGCAGTACAATGGGCACAACACCAAGTTAAGGTCATTGGATCCTCTGTTTTTCCCAGATCCAATAAGTAAACTTCCATCATTTGGCTAGATTGGAGGTAAATAGCCATTCAACTTTATAAGCTTGGAAGGAAGACAATCTATGATTTAACTTCTCCCCAAACAGTTCTTACTGAGTTGAGTTTTCTTCATGCCTTCCTTTACGTCCAGTTATGGAAGACGTTGCTATCAAGGTTTCCTGTACCATTTGATGGTTGTGACATATTCATGGAACTAGTTCTTGTCTTGTTGCTTTACGCTAGGAAGTAAGCTAATGTTTTTTATCTGCTTTCCAACTCTTAAATCAAAGTATCATCTCCTTCCCTTACATGTTTGTTTTCATTTTTTAATTCAATCATTTATACCTACTGTATTGAGATATAATTTATATGCTATAAACTTCATGTCTAACTGTCACTACTAATTTTAGATTATTTTCATCACCCGATAATTGAATCTCAGAGCCATCATTAGTAATTTTTTTCATTTCTGATATCCACTCTTCCCAGACTATGACTGTTAGTATTGTCTCCCCACACTGCTTACGTACATTTTGTAAGTGAAATAATAAAAAATAAAATCTTTTTTGAGTGACTCAATTTATTTATCCTAATGTTGAGATTCATCCATGCTTTATCCTGTACCAGAAACAGATCTCTTGCTGCCTCCAAATAGTCTATCTTGCGGGTACAATTTTTCTAATTATCATAAGCTAATAGATGTTAAGTTGGTGTGTTAGGAAGTTCTGTTGTTATGGCATCAACCAGAACTTACAGCAAAAAAAAAAAAGGTTAAGGGTTTTCTTTGCCCAGAGTTTCAGTGGTTCCAGTCTATTATGTTGTGAGAAGGGTACAACAAAGTAGCAGAAGTGTGGGTCAGGGCGGAACACCTGAGCCATGGCCCCATCCACAGTCCATCAGCTCCCAATAGTACAGTCAAATTTGAACCCATCAGTAGATAAACCATTTGATAGATGCCCTTAAGATCTAATTACGTCTGTCAGTGTCCTTGTAGACATGCTTGGAATGAGCTTTACAAACCATCTAGGAGTTTCTTTATCTAATCAAGTTGATAATTAAGATTAACCATCACTGACAGCTTCTGAATAGGAGCTGTTATGAATGCTGCTATTAATATCCATGCTTAAGGTTTTCTATATACTTAGGCTTGTATTTCTCTTAAATACATACCTTATGGGTGGAGTTTGGGACATGTGGTAGTTTGCTGTTTAACATTGTGAAGACTTGTAGCAGTGTTCCAAAAAACATCTAAATCATTTCCCAATTACCCCAGTGAGGGTGATGTTTTCCTAATTATCGTTAGTTTTTATTAGTATCTGTCTTTTTATTTTATGCTGTTGTGTTGTGTTTGAGTGTGATGCATGTGGTATAGGAGCACATGTTTGGGGGGGATTGTTCATGCCTATGTGCAATGCTGCAGAAGGCAAAGGAAGACATTAGGTGTTGCGCTTTACCAACCTTGGTCTTATTCCTTATTCCCAAAGTTAGCTGGAGGTTAGAGTGACCCAATGGTCATCTTTCTCTGACCCCTACAGCACCTGGTCACCAGCATGTGCTGTCACTCCGGGTGTTTCATGAGGATGCAGACCCTGACTCAGGTCTTTACATGTGCATGGTAAGCCCCCTTTCCCATTGACCCACCCACCCAGTCACTACTATCTGACTTAGTATCTTAGACACACTGCTAGTGTCACATTATTGTGTGGCTCTGAACTTTATTTCCCTCATGATGAGTAATATTGACTTTATATGTTTTTCTGATTTGGGGAAATTTCAAATTTCAAACCCTACTTTTAATTTGGAGTTTGAGGGTTTGGCTCTTGTTGAGTTCTGAGACCTTTTTTTTATATATTTTCAACCTTAGTTCTTTATTGCATATTTCATACATGAATTTAAAATATTATGTCCCATTTCATGGATTGTCTCTAATAATCCCAAATCCAATATGGCCGAGTTTCTCTTTTCAGTTATTTTCTTGGCTTCATCACTAAGACATCATTGTGTAGTAAAATGTGCAGTGGTTTACCCTATAATCCTGTGGTAGTCTTATAGTACAGGAAATTAGATATTAGAAAATTGTGTTTATTCATACAAGTTCATTCTTGAGGTTGGCATGAATTAGAAGGCTCAATTGTATTCTTCTAATTGCGGCTATTTAGATGCCACAAAGCAGCATTTGTCTATATTTCTACTCTGTAGTAATTGGGGACTTAGTACTTTCATTGAATAAACTCTGAGTGTGTGAGTAAGTTTCTGCCAAGTCATTTCATTTTATTCCTTGGTCTTTATGTCTTTGTGCCAGAGCTAGGTTGTCTTCTACTGTAGCTATGCAGTGGGTTTTAGATAAAGAAATACAGACGTTTTACCTTTGTTCTTTTTTAGTATTGTCTTTGAATTTCCAAAAGAAATTTAGAAATTCCAAGCTAAATTTAAAAATTTAGCTTTTCATTTCCCACATAAGAGTATTTGGGATTTAGACGGAAATTGGACTAACTCCATTTTAATGTCAATCGAGTCTATTACTAGTAATATTGTTTTGTGCTCTAATATGGATATATTTCTTTTATCTGGTCATCTTTAGCTCCAACAGTATGTTGAAGCTCCCTATTTTGAAACCTGGCAGTGATTTGGTTAAATTTATTCTGAAGTATTTTGTTCTTTTTGTTGTTCTAAAAATGGCAGTTCTTGACTAGGCCCTGGTGACACAGTCTTTAATCCCAGCACTCAGGAGGCAGAGGCAGGTGGATCTTTGTGAGTTTGAGGCCAATCTGACCTACAGAACTAGTTCCAAGACAGGCTACAAAGAAACACTGTCTAAAAAAAAAAAAAAGAAAGATTTTTTTTTTTAACTAGAAACTGTTCATGCTATATACAGAAATAAAATTGAGTTTTAATACTGATTTCATATCCTGCAACTTTACCAAACTTAGTCTTTATTTGAATGGGTTTTAGTGGAATTTTATGTACAATATAGAAATACATATATAGATATATTATATATTTTGTGGAATTATCAGAATCAGAATATTTATACATATGTACATATAATTTTAAAATGATTACATGTATTATGTATTATGTGTATATATGATATAAATGTGTGGATCTTATATACAAACATAATGTATCCAGAATATAGACATATTATAAAATATTTAAAGAACTTCAAAGTCTCAGTGGTAAAAAGACTGATAAAATTAAAAATATATAAGCAACTTGAGATCATTTCTATGAACTGTTTATGATCAATGAATAAAAAATTCCTCAAATAATGAGACCTCAGTACAATGAAATTCTAGATTTGGTGTATTATAGGATAATATAGGATATATGGGTATATAACGTATGTAGAATATATTCATATATGATCATGCCATCTGAAAATCTAGTGTTAATTCTTTACATTGATACTGGGTTTATTCATTTATTTTTCTTGCCAGATTTTACTAGAAATGAAAAGAATGGATATCTTGTGTTGTTAATCTTTGGAAGCAAGCATCAACTCTCTTAACATTAAGTGTATTCTTTTTATAGATTCCCTGTTCAAGTAAAAACCAGCTCAACTTTTAATTTGTTGAGTGTTCTTCATCATTAGAGAATATCGTATTTTGTATTTTGTCTAATGATTTCTTTGCATTGTTTGAGGTTGCCATAAACATGTTTTTTTCTTTCATTTGCTGAATATTAATTGAGTAATTTTCTGATGTGAAAATACGCTTGCATTCCTGAGATAAATCTCATATGGCTGTAGAGCATCGTCTAGTATACATACATTTCTGTATTTTCTCTGAAGCTTTGGAGCCTGTCCTGGAATTAGTTCTTGTAGGCCCAACTGGCCTCAAACTCACTGAGATCCACCCACCTCTACCTCCTGAGTGCTGGGATTAAAGGCATGTGCCACCACCACCCAGAGTAACAGGCCTTCTTCATTTTAGGCCACCTAACAGCCACAAAATCATGACATGGAGACATAGTTAGTTTTGAATACTTGGCCTTATCTTGGCTCTTATTTTAATCTGATTCTCTTTATCTAAGTTTTGCTTAAGGGCTTATTTCCTTCCTTCCTTCCTTCCTTCCTTCCTTCCTTCCTTCCTTCCTTCCTTCCTTTCTTTCTTTCTTTCTTTCTGTGTATCTTACTTTTCTGCTGTCTGTATGTCTGGCTGGCTGCTGCCAGGCTTCTGGCCCCGGGCATGTCCCTCTCTTTCTCCCTTGTTCTTCTCTGGAGCCTAGTTTTCTTCTCCTACATATTCTCTCCAGCCACCAGCCCTGCCTATCCTCTCCTGCCTAACTAGTGACAGTTCAGCTTTTTATTAGACCAATCAGGTGCCTTAGACATGCAAGGCAAAACAAATACAACACATCTTTACACAGTTAACAAAGACAGCAGAGACAAATGTAACACACCTTTACAGTTAAAGAAATAGCCCCCAGCATATACAAATGTAACACATCTTTACATAGTTAAATAATATTCCTCAGCAGCATTAGTTACTTTTCCTATTAATATTGACAAAATCCTTGTCAAAATCAACTTAAAAGAAGAAAGGGTTTATTTCAGCTCACAGCTAGAGGGGACAGGCTGTCATGGTAGAGAAGTCATGGATAGAGGCATGAGCTGGATGTAGCTAGTCACGTTGCATCCACAGCTAGAAAACATGAGTAACTAGTGCTTGAATTGTGTTCTCCTTTTCATTTAGTCTCAGATCCAGCCCATGGAGGGGCAACACACGTTTACAGGGTCTGTGTCCTCCTTAGTCAATATTTCTTGGAAACAATGTCCTAGACATATTTGGAGGTCTGTTTCCTTAGTGTTTCTGAGTCTACACAAGTAAATAATAGAAACTAGCCATCTCAAAGACCTGGGCCTGAACTCTCTGCACTGCTCCACCATCAGGAGATGAGCAATTTTGATCCCCCACATGGACACCAGTTGCCCTCTATGTCTTCCAAACAACGGGACCTCCACATTAGTGAGGCAAAACAATCTCTTTCCTTGTAAGTTGATTATCTCAGGGATTTGTCATGGATGTCTTCTCCTATGTTTTGTTGAAGAATCATGAGTAAATCAAGTATGCTATCAATGCTTTAGTCATAATATCAAATTATTAATGCTCCTTTAAACATTTGGTAGAATTTAACCACCAAAGTCAAATAGTCATGAGCTTTCCTTTGTGAAATATTTTAAATTATGAAATTGCCAGAAAGTATCTTTGTCATAGATCAATTCTAGCTTCCCCAAGACTACTTCACAGTGTCTTGCATCTTTCTAGGAATTCAGATATCTCCTCTAAAGTCAACTCATTGTTTACAGTGTTTTCTGCAATTGTCCCTTCTCAGAGATGAATAATTATTCCTTCTTTTTAGTGTTCAAGTTATTAATTGAAAATTTTCTTTTCACTAGTTGAACCTATATTAAGTTTTCTTCATTGTTAAAATAACAAGCTTTTTTTTAAAAAAATTCTTCCTTATCTGTTTAGTTATCTCTGCTCTAATCTCCATCGTCTCCTTTGTTCCACGCACTGTGCATTTAATTTGGTCCTCCTTTCTTACTGTCTTAAGATCAATTTTAAGAACCAGTTTGAAATTCACTTGTTTGTTTTTGAGAAGTCTATATGATTTAACAAATCCAGTTCTGGAATTCTCATGGTAGCCCAGGTGTGGCTGCAATTGAGGACTTTCTGCCAACGCTGCTTTTCTTACACATGTACCACCACACCCAGGTAAACTGTCTTGGTTTTGGTTTTGTGATGCTGGAAATGGAACCTAAGGGCATGTACATGTTAGGCAAGTGTGCTAGCACCAATCTGTCTTCCTAGTTTTCCTTTTTGTATTTTTTTCTTTTATTTTTGAGAGTATAATATAATTACATCATTTCTCCCTTCCCCTTTCTTTATCTCAAACCCTCTCAAATATCCCTTCTTACTCTTCTTCAAATTCATGGTCATATTTCTTTACTAATTACTGAAACATGCACTTATGTATACACATATGTATCCCCAAATATAACCTGTTTGGCCTATATACTGTTATTTGTATGTATATTTTCAAGGCTGACCATTTGATATTGGACAACCCATTGGCATGCTGTTCTGTGGAGAAGACTATTTCTCCTGCTCTCAGTATTCCCTAGTTACCTGTAGTTCTTTTTGTAGGGTTGAGGCCTCCTAAGGTTTACTCTACCCACATTAGCATGTCTATTGTTGTCCTTGTTCAGTTTACGTTTAGACAGTCCCAGTGGTGAGACTTTCTGAGTGTCCATCTGACACTGCCTTAAAGCTAGCCTCTTATTTCCCAGTGCTTACAATCTTTCCACCCACTCTTGCACAATGTTTCCTGAGTCCTAGGGGCAGAAATTATAGCATACATGTATTCACTGTGGCTGGGCTCAATAACTCTGTGTTTTTTGTTATGGTTTTATATAATGATCACTGTTGCAAAGATGAGTTTCTTTGATGAAGGTTACGACTACATTTATCTCTAGATACAAGGGTAACTATTTAGGTGTGGTTAGGGATTATTCTGGTTTAATAAAGTGGTTAGAAGCTCCCCTTCAAGATCCATAATTTTACCAGCCCTAGGTAGTGGCTAGTATTCCTTTACTAGGAATAATTTTATTCTTTGAGAAGGTCTTAAGCTTAATAAAAGAGCTGCTGGTTTCTGCCAATGCGTGTGTGCTGCTCCTGGGCCCTTGGGTTATCAAGTGCCATGCTAGTCTCTGTGATTGATAAGCATCAGAGCTGGGGAGGACTGCTGGCTGTTTCCCTCCTTTGGAAGCTTGCACGCTGCCTTCTGGTACAACTGAAGTCAGTTTTTAGGAACAAGGCATTTAGTTCAATTTCAACTCAGAGGTCTCTGAGTCCTGTTTTTAAGTATTAGTGTCTTCAGCAAATTGGACTTCAACCTCTGGGGGACAGCCAAGGGAAATAGCAATAGCCTATATATTTTGGGGGGTGTTTTGAAAAACTCTGACTAAGAACTCAAAAGAGGGTTTCTAGTTAGGTAGTCTTTGGTTCTTGGAGGGAGCATTGTCAGCCTAGATCAGAAAATTTTAAACAGGCTATGTATATTTAAACACATACTTACATATTTTTTACAGAGTTTTAAGGTAAATCATTAATAATGATTCCTTATGAATTTTTCAGACACCCACATTGCTATTTTATTCTCCTCCTTCTATCTTCTGTATTTATCTCCTCCCACTTCCTGATCAGAGCCCCACCCCCTTTCTAAGATCAGATCACTTAGTACAGGCATTTGTAGCTGTAACATTTAAGCTTTGCTTTTGGCTATATATCATGAATTATGATATGCCATACTGTAACTTTAATTCATAGTAAGTATATTTTAATCTTTTAAGAATACTTGATTTATATTCACAGACTCATATTGTGTGTTTAGATCAAATACATTCCCCACTTCCTCCCCTCAAATTTTTGTCAGATACCTTTCCAACACCTTTCCTTCCACACTTCATGTCCTTTTTTTCTACTTTGTCCCACTGAGTCCATTTAATGCTACCTATATGTGCATGGGTGTGGGACTATCTATGAAGCCTGGGTAGCCTCTTAGGTCCCAAGTCTCATCACTGAATCTTCCTCTCCCGGCATCCAACAGTTTTCAGTAGTTCAAAGATAAGAATAGAAATTTAAGAGCCCTTCTTCCATCCATTCCGGGATTCCAGCTGTCTTGATCATGTTCAAGTATTGCCCAAGCACGTAGTCCCAGCCACTGTGAGTTCATGTATGTAGCTGCAGGGTCACGTCCAGCCAACACTGTTTCTCAACAAAAATCTACTCCTTCCAGCTTTTGCAGTCTGTCTACATCCTCCTCTCTGGTGGTCCCTGGACCTTGGGAGAAGAGGTTATAATACAGATGTCCTATTTAGAGTTAAGTTCTCCAAAGACCCTATTCTCTGCACACTTACAACTTATGAGTGTCTGTATTAATCACCATGAAAATAAAGACAGGACTTGGGGAACATACTATTACTTTGTCTATTTCGCAGAATAATAGTACAAGATTTTCATCTAGGGCCTATCATCTAGCCAGTCACTGGGTTTTGGCTAAGTTAATGCAACCAAGTAAAGCTTCCCTTTCTTTCTTAGACTTGCCTTGTTTAGAATATTAAAGGTGATTGAACAATCCAGATCAAACAAGGGATGCTAATTGGTTCCCACTACAGAAGCTTCTTCCTCTTCCTTCTCAAATGTTGAAAACTCACGACTGAAAAGTTTGCAAGAGCAGTTGAGTTAATGGAAACCCAATAAATCTTTATCTTGGACAAGGAGAACAAATAAGAAAAGGGCTGCCTTAACTATTTAAGCAAAAAAAATTATATTAATCTACCTTTACCATATTTTTCCTGTTCACTTGCCTACCAAGGATCTATTTCCTTAATTCTAAAATAGTTATAAAACATACCTTGTATTATTTCAATTTTTAAGTCTTTTTATCCCATTGATGTTTGTCGTGTCTACTTTATTGTCTCAGATTAAAATAATAAATTCTTCTTTTCTTAATGTTTGTCAATTCACTTTACTGTCTCAGCTTAAAAAATAAAGATAAGATTAAGATATTTTTTTAAAAAAATGTAAAAGCTTTATTCTCATATTGGACTCCCCTCATTTTTTCTCACAAAATTGTTTTGCTAGTGATGAATTCTGTTGGTTTTTATTTGTGTGTACATGTCTTTTTAAGAAAGCAACTTATTTTTATTTGATGTACATTGGTGTTTTGCCTGCACTAATGTCTGTGGGAGGGAGTCAGGTTCCCTGGAACTAGAGTTAGAGAGTGGTGAGCTGTCATGTGGATGCTGGGAGTTGAACCCAGGTCCTCTGAAGAGCAGTCAGTGCTCTTAACCCCTGAGCTATTTCTCCAGCCACAGAAATGTCTTAAATGGTATTTTCATTTTGAAGAATGGCTTCATAGGATAAAGAATTTTTGATCTCTTGATTGGCATTCTTTATTGTTTTATTATTCAGAAAATGTCATCCCAACACCTTTGGCTCCTCTGGGTTCTGATGAGAACACAGTTCCTAACCTTATTGTTTTTTTTTTGTCTATGTGCTAAATCATTTTGTCATGCTGGCTAAAGATTTTTTTGTTTTTGAGTGTTTCATTATCATATACCTACTATATATCATATACCTACTATATATCACATACCTACTATATATCACATACCTACTATATATCATATACCTACCATATATCATATACCTACTATATATCATATACCTACTATATGTCATATACCTACTATATATCATACACCTACTATATATCATATACCTAATGTATATCATATACCTAATATATATCATATACCTAATATATATCATATACCTAATATATATCATATACCTAACCACGCCTCTCTCTGTACTTACTCCTCCTAGAAATCATTAAGTATTGAAAGCATGTTTTCTTTTTTGTCAAAATAGGAAATTTTAACGAATTACTTCTTTATGAATTTCTTTTATCTTCTTTCTTGAATTCCACTTTGTGTGTGGGTCCCACCGATTGCTGGGACTCTCTTCATTTTTTTGTCTATTTTGACAGCTGAGTAAATGCAGTCAAGTTAATTTCAAAGTTTCTGATTCTTTCACTTGGTAGCTCACATCTGATGCACAGGGTACTATACTGAATTTTTCATTTTAGTTATCATGCTTCAGACCTTTGAGATTTTATTTGGCTATTATTAGGGATTTTATACTAATGTTCACACTGCTTTACTTCTCCAAACCCTACTCCATTAATTCTCATGAGACATATAGAATATATATCGACTATATAATCTGTTAAGTAAATATATATAGTTGTTGATTTATTATTTTGTCTTATGAGTGCAATGTCTGCATTTCTCCTTAAAGAATTTTAATTGGCTGCTTTTCTTTGTTTACTTTGTTTTACTTTGCTGCATTGTAATCGTATTTTTCTTTTTTGTGTATTCTAATAGTTTGCAATACACTGGGAATTTTAAGGAACGTGAAAATTCTTGATCTCAAACATCCCCATCAAGACCATGGTGGTGATGGTTTGTTGTCATTGTTTATTGTTTGTTTGCTGTAACTTTTCTGGAATAATTCTCTTAACTCCATGTACTCTGCCATGTGGAGTCACTGAAGTTCTACTTAAGAATCTAGTGGTCAACTGATAATCAATCAGATTTTCTTAATTGTCTTGAACAAATAAGCTTATCACCCTTTGGTGTAGCACTGTCTCGTTGGATCACATCTTCAACCATCCAACGACTGAAAACGTATCTTCTGCCTCCACTCTCTGTTTGAGCAGTTTGTCAAAGTTATGTGGAGGTGAATGACTGATATCTTTAAAAACTTTCCTGGGCACATGCACGAGTATGAAAAAAAAATATGCTCACTCTACTCTATGTTCATTTTATTATAAAGTAATTTATCTAATTATGTTTCTGTCAGGGTGTGTGTTTATTATAATTACCTGATTGTTACTGGATTATGGCTTTAAAGTTTTCTACTCGTAGAATATCTGGTGGCAAGATGCACCAGAAGGAAAGATATTCTTGTTTAAGGCCACCTTTCCTTTAAATCCCCATATGATCAGCAGTCTGTTGTATTTCACTCCAAAGCCAGATCCTGTGAGTATGTTTATATTTATGCTGTATACTCAACAGCACTCTGCCTTTCGGACTTGAAAAGCATCGCCACAATGCAGATCTCCATTGGAGCTCCCTTTGCCCTACTCACAGTATAAACACACTAAATGTCATTTGTGCTGCTTTGGCATCTCACATAAGCCACACAGATTTCTAGTAACTTTGTGCTTTTCTTTTAACTTTCAGTCACGCGTGCCCCAGGTTAGGACGTCAGGGTTATATGCTTTTTCTGACACTGAACTTGGCTCAGAGTTCAGTGTCTTGCCATAGGGCAAGCTGCTGATATGGAGAATATGAGCATTTGGGACCTCTTCACTACACTACCTTTGTCCTTGACCTTGGGAAACACAAAGTACTAGGTCGTCATTTAGTCTAAACCATTTAATGCTAAATACCTAAATCCCTATACAACATCTGATATCATCTTATATACCAAAAGCAATGGAAGTGAAGAAGAATCCTCAAATTCTTCCCAATGAAACTGTCTTTCAAAGGCTGGAATGAATCGCTGCTGCTTGGATTAGGTTCGTGGGGGTGAAATTGAGGTAATACTCAATTTATCTCCATGGCTTATTTTCCTTTAATTTTGAAATTGTAGTATAATTGCATTATTTCTCCCTTCTTTTCCTCCCTTCAAACCATCCCATGTGCTCCTCCTGTTCTCCTTCAAAGTCAAGGCCTCTTTTCTTTCATTAATTGTTGTTGCATGCATGTATATATACATATCTGTTTCTAAATATAATCTTTTCAGTCTGTATTATATCACACACACACACACACACACACACACACACACACGTATGTATGTTTGGGGGGCTGACCATTAGGTGTTGGACAACTGAATGGTGTGCTCTTCCCAAGGGAAGTTTAGTTTTCCCACACTGAGCATTCCTTAGCTCCCTATAGTTCTTTGTGTAGGGTTGAGGCAGCCTAGGCTTTCCAACATTCACATTAGCGTGTCTGCTGTTGTTGTCCTTGTTCAGTCCATGTTGGTGAGACGTTAGGGGTGTAGCTTCTAACCTTACTAGGAGACATAATCTCACAGCAAATTCCCGGATTCTCTGACTCTTACAATCTTCCCATCCCCTCTTCTGCAATGTTCCCTGAGCCTTAGGGGCAGGAGTAGTTTTCTGACTGGATCCATTGGGACTGTGATCCACCACTCTGTGTTTTGATTGCTTGTGGTTTTCCGCACGGTCTCTGTCTGTTGCAAAGAGAAATTTCCTTCATGATGTGTGAGGACTACACTTCTCTGTGAGTATGGAGAGTATTTAGGGCATAACTAGGGATCGTGCTGGTTTAATAAAGTGCCAGTTGTAGCTTCTCCTCCTAATGTCCATGAATTTACTTGTCGATAGTTTATTCTTAAAGGACAACTTCATGCTGAGTTTCACAATTATATTCATTCTAGTCATTTAACAAAGATTTATTGAATTCATGCAATTCCCAGCACTAAGATGAAGACAAGGTTGGCCTCCACCAAATGATAAACATTTCATGGGTGTGTGAACTTCAAGAATGCATTAATAATGACTCACAAGGCTCTGTCACAGAAAGTGATGACAAGGCCCTATGAGGGGGAGTACTGAGCGCCTCTGTCACCTTCATTTACCTGCTTTAGAAACAAGCACTAAGAAGACTCCTGGCGTGGAGGTTTTGTTGGGTGCTCAGGCCTCTTGTTTGAGCTCCTAATTCTCAGATAGTGTTGAATATGAAAGTTGTACATCACCTTCAGGCCACTACTGATGCTGCCCGCTCCAGTCAACAGACAAAAAGAATAGTACTTTCTACGTATTCTGTGTTGTCAGCTTGAGAACATCAGTCAGTTCAGGTCAATTAAGCTCGTTCCTCTAAAGTGTGCATTGGTCAAGAAAATTCTAGAAATAACCACAATCAGAATTTTGCTCTGAAAAAAATAATAAAGTGAGATAGGTTCTCTAAATACACACAGCAGATGTATCTTAATTTCTTCTTTAGACATAGATACAGGATTGAATGGTCAATACAAAAAATTAATGACAAGCTGTGATGGCTGATGCAGTCAACTTGGTAGCATCCATGGTCACCTAGGAGATCATCCTCTGGGCACGTCTGAGGGAGAGGGTCTAGATTTTGTTAACTGGGGTGGAAAGACCCACCCCAGCTATGGGCTGTACCTTCGGTGGAATGGGGTCCTAGACTGAATCAAAGGAATGGGGTTAAACAAACATCAGGAGTCGTCACTTTCTGCTTCCTGATTTTGGGCACAGTGCGACCAGTTGCTTCACACTCCTGCTGCTGTGACTGACCCATTGTAACAGACTGACCCTCAGCAAGTTTAAGCCTTGGTGAAGGCTTAGTTTCCCAAGTTGCCCTTATTAAGCATTGTGTCACAGCAACACTCAAAGGAACCGACATACATATTTTAGTGGGGACTTAGAACCTTGGCATATGTATTACATAAGTGCCGCCAGATGCCCACAAACCTTAGAGTTCCCATTTTCATGATAAGCCATTCAACCTCGCACTGTAAAGCTTGCAGTCTATACAGACTATTACAGACAATAATTGTACGCAGCACAGCAGCTTCTATTATCATTACGACAACAGGTCCCTCTGATCTGTGGGAGATAGGAATATACCTAATAGAGGCCTCCTTTCCCTTATATAGTACAGTAGCTACTCTTCTGTTGCAATAATTAAATACTATGCCCAGAAGGATCTTGTGGAAGACAGAGTTTATTTTGGCTTACAGCTGCAGAGGGAGCATCCGTAAGGGCAGGGAAGGTAGCGCAGCAGACTGTCAGGGCAAGAAGCTAGGAGATTATGTCTCCAGACATACACAGAAAGCAAAGACTGTGAGCTAGAAGTGCGACAAGACCCACCCAGAGTGATGCACTTCCTCCAAGAAGGCTCCACCTCCTAAGGGTTCTATAATCTTCCCTAACAACACCATCAACCAAGGACCAACTTTCTAAATACATACGCTTTTCCGGGGCATTTTTCATCCAAACCACCATGTGTATATACTCATGATAAATTTTATTATATAAACTAGACAATGTAGGAAAATAAAATAATAGACTACAGCAATTTACTATAACTATATGTAATAACTATAATAAAATCTGCATGAATTTGCCTTCCCTCTTCTTTCCGTCTCACTCTTAGCTATTTTTTGTACTCCATTGTGTTTTCAGACCTAAAATTGACTGTAGGAATAGAAAGTACAAAACTCAGAAGCATGAGGAAATGAGAACCACTGTAGTATGGATTTATCTTGAAAGTAACATGTAAATTTTCCCATGCCATTTTGTTGGACAGAATTTGCATGTTGGTACCTAGTATTTTTAATAATTGTATTTATAAATACTTAGATCCTAGCATTCAGTTACAAAGTAACTATACCACTCTCCATGGAGAGTTTTCCCCAAGTAAATCTCAGACATAGACTAACCTCAGAGTGATTTATTGAGAAATTTCACCAGGAAGATGAATGAAGATTGGGAAATAAATCAGAAGAAAGGAAGGAGCTCACCCACCAGCATACCATTTCATCTACCAATAAAGGTCCAAATGTTTCATTATGATGGACCTTATTGATTTCCCGGTTACTTTAAATCAGCCAGAGAAAGATCCCTAAGACATCTTAGTGAGTAGCTTTCAATCACCTATTTTTTAATCTCCTCCGTGAAGAAAGCAGGAATTATTCTGAGGACTAGGCACATGGGAATGGGGAACACAATCAAACCACAAGACAAAAACGTTTCTAGAATTCATATACTGGCAACGTAAAAACTTGACTTATCTCTCAAACACTTACCAGGCCTCCAACCTTTTCTGGCTGCCTTTAGCCTTTCTAAACTCAAGTACTACATTTATAAAAAGATTGATTGCAATATTGCATAGTGTGAATGTCATGGTTGTATTCCAGTCTAGATAATTATATTGTGTAAGTAACTTCTTGTTACTTACATTCAAGTAACTATCTTTCCTTTTTTTAAGGAACTGCTCATTGGTACCATAGTAAGTCTATAAACAGCTGTGGGGAGCCCCCAGAGAGGAACTTACCTGTGATGTATGAGAATCCCCTCCCCATGTAATCTGCTCATCAACATGCTTAGTTCTTAAAGCAATACCATCTTTTAGAAAGAACACCTTAGTGAGTGACACCCTGCCCTCACTCCCCCTAGAGAGGGAAACCCTGTGCCCACTCCCCCTGGAGAGGGAGATCTTGTGCCCACTCCCCCTGGAGAGGGAGATCCTGTGCTCACTCTACAGAGAAGGGAGATCCTGTGTTCACTCCACCCAGAGAAGGGAGATTCTGAGATCTGTCTCATGGCCTCAGTTGGTATAGAACACTGCTCTCATTAGGATGGAAATAATAGGACATGACTCAGTGATGGACTTAGCAGAGAAGATAATTGACATGAATAATCTTCTCGATATCTAGTATTTTATAACTGACCCATGGCATACGAACTTGAGCCTTACGTGTTAGATGTCACAGAACAGCTTTGTGAGTGACACCCTGCCCTCACTCCCCCTGGAAAGAGAGATGCTGTGCTCACTCCCCCTGGAGAGGGAGATCCTATGACACCAATCATTTCTATGCTATGTACATGAGTACCTGAAATGGGACCCTGCAAGGACTAGCAGGCAGCATCATTTGCAGTGGGGGTCAGAGGAGCAATCTGGACATCTTGGTATATCCAACTTTTAACACCCCAGTCCCACACATTTTTGGGTGAAATTATTATTATTATTATTATTATTATTATTATTATTATTATTATTTTGCTGATCTGTGGTCTAATACAAATGCTCCGATTGACCCCTTCCCTTTAGAGAAGCTGGACTTGCTGGAAAATCCTTTGGGCCAAAGACCTAAAAATGGATTCCTGAAATTCCCCTCTGCACTGGGATTGCACTACAGATGCTAAGACTAAGGACAGCCCTGCCGTAGTCTGTGCAAACTCTCCATAACTCCGACTGGCTGGCAAATCTACCATACCATAGCACTTTGTCTTCCTGGCCAGCATTTACCACTGCGTTGGGATGTTTGTGTCCAATATTCAGAAGTCGATGGATGAAACATGTTTCTTTTTTAAGATAAAAGTTAAAACAAGTTTTTCTTAAAATTCTTTTTAAGCATATATTCTTTATAGCTATATTATAGAAGTAAAGCTCTCCTATGCTGTATTCCTAGGGCAGAAGTTTAGAACCCCAACACAAGTCCTGTCACTCACTCCAGAAAAAGTAATGGAAAAAGACAGGAATTAATACTCGGTGCAATACCCAGGGAAGGCATGGGAGATTAAATCTCTTACCCTTTCTTGGGTAAAAACTGATACAAGCTTTGGCTTAAAACTAGAGAAGAATCAGGAAAATGGCAAGAGGTAGGAATGGCCAAACCAAGGTTGACTTGGTCACTGCCTCAGTTCTCTCCACAACCTCCTGGGAACATTGCCTTTGTTCCCTACTACTTAGAAGAATCTCCATTCAGTGTAGGCACCTCAGAAGCAGAGCTGCTATGGCGGTTATTCCAAGGGCATTGATCTATCAGGCCTGTGGCTCCCAAAAGAGGACAACTGTTTTCCTACAATGTGGCCGCCCTTTCATCATCGATCTGCCTGGAAGAGTCTATTCTTCCTGGAAAATGGAGGGCAGTACTTTTAGGGGTCTCTCCAGGGAGCAGGAGCAATACCACATACAGGCTGTTAGTTGGTCAACTATAGATTATAGTGTCCCTGAAAATCTTGAAAATGTCTTAATTGTTTGGTATTTTCAGCCTTGGAAAGATTGGGTTTCTGGTAGAAGATGGATATCTGCTAAGTTATTTTACACACCTCTGGGAAGGCTTTGTGATTGTACCCAAAGCTTAAGGGAGAGGAGACATACGGGGAAGGCAGAGGTAGCAAGTGCTGCCCGTGCCTACTTACCTGTCAGTCATCTGCAGGCCTGGGTAAAGAGTCAGTATTTGCACCAAATACGACCTCTGAGACCGTTTCAGAATCTCACCTGAAATCGAGGATGATATTTCAGATTTAACAACAGCAGAAGCTAAGAGAAGAGATTTGACTCATAGACTTTTGGAATGATAAAGATCTGCAGGAAACTCTGAGAGTTGTTTTCAAAACTAGGTCTAAATCTATGATATTTTTTTCAGCGTTACAAGGAAACCAACTTGAATCTAAAAAATCAAAGAACAGACAGAAGTTCAAGTGGGTTGCAAACTTGGCAAAAACATGTTCTGCCAAGAAATAAAAAGCATTCAGTCTCGAAATCTGCTGCCGCGTTTGTTTCTTCTGGTTCTCCTTGTGTAAGTGTGAAGTCCAGAAGAGGCCAGAGCATTCTCCAGCTCAATACAAGGTGCCTTATAAAGCTAAAGACACTTACATTGCTCATCTGAAGTCGGTTGCTTTGCATCCGTGGCTACCGTGCTCTTTAGGTTCTGATCACGCTGCAGAACATTAGCAGTTCCCAACCCATAGGCTGTGATTCCTTTGAGGGGTTAAATGACCCTTTCACGGGGGTCACACATCAGATATCCTGCATATCAGATATTTGCCTTATGATTCATAACAGGATCAAAAATCCAATGATAAGGAAGCAGTTAAAATAATTTCATGGTTGGGGTCATCACAACTGTAATAAAGAGTTGTTGCTTTGGGGAGGCTGAGAACCACTGTGTTGTCCTAGCTGGGAAGCTCCTACTAGGGACAGTTTTCGAATATGTTTTCTTCTGGCTTTTCTCTTCCCAGTCTGGTGACTGTCCTTCTTAAATTGTGCTTCTCTTGACTCTAAGGATGTCACAGTGGTTTAACCTGCAGTTTTCCTATAGCAGTTCTTCCTGTGTCCTCTTCTGAACATTTTTTTGCCATTTGGAATGCAAACCATTTTCTGTGTGTCAGTGCAATCCTGCTATAAAGAATTAGTGCTGAGGGACGCAGGTGAAGAGTCTGATGCCACGGTTTTACTGGGTGTCTTACTCAGGGTTTCTATTGCTGTCATAACACACCGCTACCAAAAGCAACTTAGAGGGAGAGTTTCTTTCATCCGACAACTCTCAGGTTGTACTCTCTCACTGAGAGAAGTCAAACAGGAACTCAAGGCAAGAACCTGGAGGAAGAAACGGATGTAGAGACCATAGAGTAGTGTTGCTGCTTACTGGCTTGCTGCTCATAGCTTGCTTAGTCTGCTTTCTTATAATTCCCAGGCCCCCTGCCCAAGGGGTGTCACTACCCACAGTGGGCTGGGCCCTCCCACAACAATCACCAATCAAGAAAATGCCTCACCAGTCAATCTGATGTGGACATTTTCTCAAATGAGGTCCCTCTTCCCATTTGACACTCTCTGTGTCAAGTTAGCAAAAACATCAACCAAGATACTTGGTAATAAACATTCTTAGAGTTCATTTTGGAGTCCTAGTCTAGGAACATGTGAAGAACAGAAGCACAGCCTTCTATCACGCTGGGTATCCCCATTCAGCACATGATGGAAACACAATAAATCCACCGTTAGTGCCCACTTATGGCATGAACCAATGAAGTACAGTCTTCTCGAGCAGGGATGGTCATTCAGCTTTTTGACAAAGAGATCTTCATTTCAATACTTAGGAGACGCTCCTTGTAGATTTTAAGTCTCTAAAAGATGCATGCTGGAGACAGTATTCTGAGGGCATTCTTCATAACTGTAAAATCACGGTAAAGAGGCAATCACAAGCATTTCCATTACTGTCTATCTTAGATGCTTAGCTTCCAGGCTGGGGGAACTCCTCGAAGGCCGCACTGTCTTTCTTCTTGCTTCACTGTCCACCCAGGTCCTGCATAGTAGCCAGTCAACAAGTGGTGATCGTTCAATAAGTAGATAATATATTTTAATAATAAATGTAATAGATATTATAATAGATAAATATATTTTATTTAAACTAAAAGTGACTAGGAATATCAGTAGTATAAAAAAGATAACATCAAAGACATCCTTTTAAGAATTATAAAAATATAAATAGTTAAGTAAGATGGAGATGAAACGATTACATATTTAGATACAGAAGGCAATATCCCAGACCTCTGTCCATCTTTCCTTTAAGTTTCTTTTTATTGAACAATAGATTAGTTTGAATCATGGTAGAAAGACAGACTCGTCCACAGTTAGAGATTTTATGGTTGCTTTTCTAGATATAACATTCAGGCAAAAAAAAAATATCCAAAGGGCACCAAATAAAAAATTTTTGAAAGGGAGTAATTTGCTAAAATGAGAATCAGGGAACTCTCAAGAATTGGGGGTATCTGAAGGTTTATGAGATGACAAAACCATTGCCACCTTTATGACTGCAAGACCAGCAGAAGCTGTAAAAAGCCTTTGAAGAGAGAGCCACATGAGCTCTTTTCATGAACGCACAGCATTCTCCAGAGGCATCCTAGAGGAGGAGCAATGCACACGCGGGCTAGGCTCTTCTTCCTCTGCACCAGGCTCTACCTCTGTGGGCATCTCCTGCTAACTGAGCACCAGGTAAAGGCAAGCGTACAAACCAGGGCAAAAACTACAGGAGTGGATGGTGATATGGGCAAGGCACAACCGGTCTCTTTAGGAAGCTCTCTGTCCCCCACTCAGCCATGAGCGCACAGCTGTCCTTTAGAATGCATCTAGAGAAGAGATCATAAACTTGATACTATTTCTTTATTCATTTATGTGGTGCTGAGAGTCAAACTCAGGGCTCCTGCATGCCAGGGAAGCTACAGAATCATAGCCCTCAAGTTCTTTAGTGTTTGACTATTTTTCTCTCCTTTCTATCTTGAATTTTTGCTTTTGGTGAACTGGAATGTGAAGTAAAATGGAATAATTCTTCTTACTGTCTGAACAATTGACTAATAACTTCTCAGTCAACTACTTAACTTTAACAACAATATCCCCCAGCTTGCTTCACAAAAAGAAAATGTGGACTGTTTACCAGTGGAATTGTGGTAGATGAGTCAATATATTATGACTCTCTCTCTCTCTCTCTCTCTCTCTCTCTATATATATATATATATATATATATATATAATGCTATTATGTATGATAATAGGAAATTTAAATTTTCATAGTATCAAGTTAGTTGGAATTTCAACTCACTACTCATTTAGTCCTGGGAATTCCTATTCCTCTGTTTTGAAATATGTGATAAACCAGATCTAAATTAAAATTTATCTTACATCACATTCCTCCAGGACAATGAATCAGACTTACTTCTCAAAATTGAACCTGGCCTCTTCGTTTTTATCTCAGAACGGCTAATGAAAACTTGTCTATGTAGACAAAGAAGGTACTGTTTGAAGAATAAATTCATTTACTGTTCTATTTTCAGAATATTTAGCTAGACTAAAATTCCAACTTTTTTATTTCAAGATCCTGAGGGACCAACTGTTCCTGAATTATTCCATTCCCTTGAGGCCTCTTGACCTTTCTCTGGGCAGAGGCCTACCTTGTGGGGGAAGGGAGGGCACCGGCAGAGGTCGCTGGGTCACACCTTGGCATGAATTACTTTGAAGAGTCCTTTCTAAACAGTTTTCAAGGAGTGTTGACATGACACTTTACTTTTTGAAGGAAAATGACAGGAAAAGGTGTTCAAGAAAGCAGCCTCTGCTAAGTAACGGAATGATCCATTTGTAGTCTCAATGAAGAAGGTTTTTCTCTCTCACTCAGTTTTCAGCAAATCCTTGCCTCAGATGACGGAAGTTATGCAGAGCTGGGCTAGTTGTGTTTTAAAGTAGACATTTCGTGATGCAAGGACTCTTTGGACTTCCAGGCTGGCATATGACCCAATAGTTCCTGTAAGCGAAAGTTCAGGAGGCAGAGCACCCACAGTCTCTAACAAAGAAACGTCCCAGGTCTGCCGAGAGAGAACTGCCTGTGCGGGAGGATGGGCAAGCCAGCATCCAAAGGCTTCCAGCTCCATGATCGCCACACGTGTGAAAGTGGCTGTCCTCGAAAGCAAAAATACCAAGAGTACCAGTGATTATGTCCAGAACTGTAGAACACACCTTAGAAAGCTGAATAGCTGAGGGAAAATTGTCAACAAAAACTGTCTAGCTATGGGACAATACTTTCAATTGCTTGATGTTCGATAACAATAATTGTATCTGAAATACATTTGAATCTTATAGTACCAGTAATTAAAATTAATAGCATACTCTATGTCTCTGAATTACCAGAAGAAAAATGCAATCCAATGAAATCTACTACAGTTGGCAAAAGAGTCAACATTGAAAAGGGATAAAATAGCCAAATACGGAGTGCCAGACAGTATGGAGAGTGCTTCACGTCTCCTTAATCTTTTTTGAAGTCTCCAGGAAAGCTGTTTGTGATGCAGCTCAAAAGTCATCCTAGTGGGCCTGCAAGATGGTTCAGTGAAGACAGGCACTTGCAACCAAATCTGCTGAGCTAAGCTGATCCCCAGAACCCCCGTGGTGGAAGGAGAGTACAGATGCCCTCTAGTCTGTGCTCATGCACTATGGCCCATCCACCCCCCACACTCAATAAATGATTATAAAGTAAGCCAGTTCTACTTCAACATGAAAGTGGGGTCAGTATTTAAATACATGAGTAAAATGACACACTGTAAGATTTGTGTCCTGCATCTTGTAGGTGAGTAAGAGCTGCCAGAAAGGCTCAGGTGACTGAGACCACAGACTAAATTCCAGCTCATCAGAAAACCATCCTGAACTAAGAGGGAGGCTTATTTTCAGATGAAAGTGGAGGCATTCAGGATGGGATGGCCATAGACATTGTGCTGATTTTTCAGAGCAGAAGGAGTTGGAGTCTCATCCAATGCAACCTGTTTTTGCTCTGTCTTCCACAGTCGCAAAAGTCCATTACATAAAACCAAAAGCGATAGGACCAGATGCATGTCAAAATAGCCATGACAGAAGAAGGAAATTCATCCGATGAAGAAAATGATTTAGAGGTCATTAAAATTTGATGTACACTTCAGAGAGGAAAGCAAAAGGAGTGAAGAGCTAATTGAGTGGGTAAAAGTATACCACAAATATGACAATTCAAATAAAAAGACAGTTGAATCATGTACTTTTAAAAAGTATGTCCAGAAATTTTTAAAATAAGAATAAACTTAAGATGAGAGGCAGATGTATCATTTTCATTTGTAAAGAGAATGGGATTTAAAAAGTAAATATTTGCTGGGCAGTGGTAACACATGCCTTTAATACCACCACTCAGGAGACAGAGACAGATGGCTCTTCTTGACTTCAAGGCCAGCCTGGTCTACAGAGAGGGCTACACAGGGCTAACTCAAAACAAATTAATTAATTAAATAAATATGTACTCGATAACATTGGAAGATGAACTTTAAACAGTAAGTTTTTAAATTTTTATTTTTAAATACTTTTTCATACAATATAGTTTGATCATATTCTTTCCCCTCCTACCTCTCCCAAAGCTTCCCTCCCCTCCCTACCCACCCAACTTCCTGTTCTTTCTCTCTCTTAAAACAAAACAAAACAAGCAAACAAAACACACAAAACAGGCGGAGAGCAAGGAGTTCATTTTGTGTGGGCCAAATGCAGAGCAAGAGCCCTTCCCTGTGTGCAGTTGGTGTGCTCACTGGCACACCGCTAGAGACAACTGACTTCCCCCTCCCAGTACCTGTCACTGGCAAGAGGTTTCTCAGTTAGGGCTGGGACTTTGTGCCTACTTCCCCCTTTCTATGCTGGGATTTTGTCTGGCTCAAATCCGTGCAAGTCTTGTGCATGCTGCTAGAGTCTTCCTAAGTTTTGGGTTTCGAAAATGCTATGTCTTTGTAGTCATCCACCACTTCTGGCTCTTATTATTGTTCTGTCTCATGGTTTTCATATAGTCCTGAGCCTTGAGTGGTAGAGTTTGATGTATATGTACCATCTAAAATGGAGAATTTTAAAGTCTCTCACTCTCTGCTCATTGTCCAGTTGTGGGTGTTGATTGCTGTCTAGTGCTAGGAGAAGCTTCTCTGATAAGGGACAAGCAATGCACTTCTCTCTGGGCACAGCGGTGAGTCCTAGGAGTTAGTGTTCATTTAGCAGAACAATGGTTGGTTTTCTCCTGGCTCCCATGATTTATCTGGTCTCAAGTTCTTAACCTTCTTGTCAATATCAGACGTAGGCTCCATCTCATGGGGTGCACCTGAAACTGATCTGAAAGTGGTTGGTCATTCTGCTAACATCTGGGCTGCCAGTGGGGACATCTTGAAGACGGGCCACTATTGCAACTTACAGGGTCTGTAGTTGGGTTAAATCGTAAACTTGTAAAATGTCACTAATTCCTAAATCCACATAATTATTAATGGACTATTACAAGCAATACTTTAAGAATAATAGTTTAAAAAAAACTAAAAGTTCTCTTTCCTGGCTTCTGAAGCACATAAAAGAGACAATTCTATTCTGAGAGAAATCTAAGTCCTTACACATGCAGACACACATTTTAGGAATTGTTCATAAGAAAAAAAAAATGCAATATACTACCTGAAAAGAAGGAGTCTTTATTGTAAAGTAAGTGGGCGTTATTACTCTATAGCACATACATGTGCACAGGGGCTCAGTGAAAAACACACTGAGCTGCAGTACATAGAAATACTAGAATTATCTTCCCATGTGATCAGATCACGTGAGACTTTATCATCGTCTAAGCATTCTTCACCATTGTGAAATCTTCATTGTTATAATAGTGAATTATTAATACTCGATGGCATCAAGTCAAATAACTTCATTTTAGAGAAATATTCTCCAGTGACTAAGAAATGTAACTGTGCTCACTAAAGAAGGAAAGAGGAACTGCCGAATCTGGAGCAGTGAGAGAGAAAAGGAGAAGGAAAATCCTCAGCCTCAGGAGCTTGAAAGGCTTCAGCTGAGTGTGTGCGCAGGGATGTTCTCCTATGCGCTGTAGAAATCCTCTACATGGGAAACTGCTACCCCGAGCTTCTGGTACGGGTGGTGGCACTAACTCATCTCAGAAAGGTTTTCCAAACCCTCTAACAGACCATCTTTTCTTCAGTTCCAGGAGCAGAGCCAGGGCAGACACGGGCTCACAAGAACAGGTTCTTTGCTGACTCTGTTGCAGTATTTCGGGCAATATAACAGCTGGGGGGGGGGGGACAGTGCACGTTTCTTAGGAATGAAGGGTTCCTCACGAACATCTATGGCTCTGCCTCTATGCCCTGTTCTTTTCACCATATTCACAAAGACACACAGCAGGAATGTTTGGGAAAGCCAGAGATGACACAGATAGAGTTCAGAATGAAAATCAAGCAATCAATGACAGAATGAACCTCCATCTCACGGGAGCCAAAATAAATCTCACGAGGATGCAAACTGAGTCATTCATATAGGTTTCAAACTAAGGACAGATCTCAGAATAACCCAACACTGTGGACACATTTCTGACCGACCTGTGCATGTGACACTGAACTATACAGAAGAGAACTACTCTTCCCTGTTCCAAGCCGTCTAGACATCATCTCCAGTTCCTGAAGCTAGATTTGGGGGCTTGGTGTTTGAGCAAATTGTGATAAGTGTTTATGCAAAAATACAAGTTACCTGGAAACCCTGTACTGTGAGGGTGGACCAGGGGTGAGGAGAAACGCCTCTAAAGCCTGCGTGCCATCTCCAGAGGAGCCGCTCACATGGTCTGTGTGGTCAGACTACTACGGAAGCATTTTCTAAAGCTGAATGTTTTCTGTCACACAGGAGTAATCCCCTATCAGCAGAGTGTGTAAAGTAGATAGATGGTGGCTTGAAGGAAGGCTCTGGAATAATCTCAACCCTCCTGATGCTGAGACCCTTTGATACAGTTCCTCACGTGGAAACTCACCTCCATAAAATACTCTAGTGGCTGTTTCATAATTGTAATTTTGCTACTGTTATGACTTATAATAGAAATACCTGTATTTTCTAATGGACTCAGGCAACCCCTGTGACAGGGTTGAGACCCACAGGTTGAGAACCGCTGCTCTAGACACTATTGCAGCATTTAATGTCAGATAACTCTGTTTTTATTTCTTACATGGGGACCTGAAGCCAGACCCATAAAGGTGTTCTGAAGTGTTTGAAATAAAATATGTTCAATTCCTTTGTAATAGCCACTGCGGTCCAAACCCTCCTCACTGCTTCCTATTGGGCAAAGCAGGCACTGCTCATCCCTGGCTTCCTGCCCCCTCCTGAGGCCATCTGCTTCTGTCTCATCTGGAAGTCTACACCAGTTCTAAGACATGTGGCTCAACCTGAGCTGCGTGTTGAACTATCACAGAATTTTCTACTCTGGGACAAAGAATGAGCTAGACCCTTAGCAATTAAATAGGTAATGTAGAATCCTCTGATGTGAACGATTAGCTGCAAAGTCGAAGGTTGAAAATGTTTTTTTTTTTCTGTATGATTTCTGCATACTTCCTGCCCCTGCATAGCCCTTTCTTTTAACCTCTTTCCAATTTACAATTCACCTACAAATGTTTTTGTTTCCTGAGATGCTCTGAGCACAGACGATTTTCAATGCAACTCAGGCACTTTTACTATTGACACCGTCCAGAAAGGCGGTTCCTTTAGTTAGAGGGCCTTGGTAGAGACCTGACTCTTCCATGGTTAGTGTAATGCTGCCATCTGGTGGTCATTTCTACAAAGTGCCGGAAGCGTTTTTCTCCCTGGCAGAGCAGTGTTAACAAGGTACAGCAGTCCTGTCTGCAGGCAGGGCTCACCCAACTGAAAATGTAAAATCTAAAGCCCAAAAGACAACTGTGCACTGCAGACGTTGACTTCTAATGAACATTAACACTAGCCGCAACAGTCATGAATAGTGTAAGCAGTTATATCAATAAAGACTGAGTGATGGTTAATGAGGCTCCTTGGAAGCTACTCCCTGTAGTTAGACAAGATATTCATATATTCACGGTTTCACACACAGATTATGGGGTATTAACCTTCTAACAGCATAGCACCTCCTACATAGGATAATTGAAAGCCAGACCTGGTAGATCTGGCTATAAATCTTCCAGATGAGTCAGCTGGGTGTTCTAATGGGATGTCAGTAAAAATATATTGAGAGTTTAGCCTCTTTGAGTCATGGGCTAGATGGAGTTGAGAAACCAGCAATTGCGGAGGGCACGAAGAAACCAGCAGAGCATTTTTGGTGGCGAAGGGTCTCATTTATCTAGTTGGTTTAGAACAGAGAGCAGCGAGAATGGAAGCTTTGGTGATAAGTGATAAACCCTTGTTACAAGAAGAAAAAAAAAATAAGTTATGGAACAAGGCAGAAAAACAAGGCCTCCACTTATCAGGTCGGGCCAGAGCTGTGGGTTCTTGGAAGTAAGTGCCCACGGAAGGTCCCCTGGCAGTAGGCGCCTATTCTGGTTCTCCTAGGCATGATCCTTCAGGCTTCAGAGACTGGATGGAATGGCCAGCTGTGCTAGTACCGCTTCCATTAGTCTCCAAAAGCCATGTTCCTGTTCCGGAAGTCAAGCTCTCCCGCATGTGAGCTAACTTGAGGGTGTGGCAGTGATAAATGAGTTTCATTTGTATTTGTCTGTTTTCTTAATAATTCATCATAGCCATCCTCAGCTAGGCGATTTCTCATCCTTTATCTTACTTTAACTCCCACAGCCCTAAGGGAATGTTTAAAATGGGGAAATTCAGCACCTAGCTGTTGATAGTCACCGAAGCCCCTTTGTAAGACTCAAAGATCTTCATAGCCTAAAGAAACTAACCCATCTGAAAACCGGCTCACATTCTTTTTCAGTCTCTCAAAATGATTCAAGATGCACACATATGACTTCTAAAGCCAACACAAAATAAAAATTCTCTCTTCCTGAGAGAATCATGCCCAACTGTATTGTTGAATCTCACCACGGAAGTGAAATCTCAGTATGAACATTTGCTGAGTTTAATTAAATTCCGGAGATTTCACTTAAGTGAGACTTAAAATTGTGTGGTTTACATGAGTATAGTTAATGAAAGGTAACTTGCTAATACCACAAATACTCACCCGCTAGAACAAATAACTCCCGCGACGTAGAGACATTTAGTGCTTTTGTCTGTTTACAGTGAGTCCCCCGTACCCAGGAGAGCTTCGTTTACCTGCAAACCTTGGACTGAAACTATTAGAAATACGCTGTATATATTGAATGCATGGACTTTTCCCACTGCTATCCCTTACACTACATAGTACAGCAACTTTTATATACTATTTAAATTATATTAGGTATTGTAAGTAATCTAAGATAATTCATGAGGCAAGGGAGGATGTGTATGTGCCACATGCAAGGATTGTGGCATTTTGAGTAGAGATCTGAGTATCTAGAGTTTGGTTATTCTGAGGGGTGGAGTTCCTTTTCCAAGGACCCAATCAGCTGCAGATCTCAGGGACCGAAGAATTTCCTTTTGTACCAGGTTGTTAGAAACAAACCGGACATGGACAGATTTTGGTTTAGTGACAAATAATTTGCTTTCTCTGAGCATGGCAAGGGTAAAAGCAGCCATTAGCCATCAAACGTCACACCTCTCGAGCTCCTGCTCCAGAACAAGAATCTTGTGGGGATTCTCTGGGAAAGAGAAAACAATGGTGTGCTGGGAGTCTTTCACAGACAGGGTTCAGACCCTTCACCCAAGCAAATGGCTCCATGTCCTGTCTTGCCTACCCTCCCCCAAGGCTTAAGACCACTTACTGAGGATGCTTTGCTCTTAATGCTATAGGCAGGGATGAGGAAGGAGAATGTGGAAGTTAGTCCTATTGACTGAATGTACACTGTCAGGGGCTCCCAGGCTGAGCGGAAACCACAGGCTGCCAGGTGCCCTAAAGCACATAGGGTAGCTTGGAATAGGAAGTTCATGTGGAAAGTGTTCAAGAACGGTCTGTCACTCACCTCCTGAGTAGACAGGCTCTAGGTGAAGTAGTCAGGATAATGTGTAAAAGAATATTAGAAAACCTACATCAAGCTTTTGGAATGATACACTATAATAATTATCTACTTCTCACATAAATTACAAAAATATCTGATTTTCTTCCTAACTTCAAAAGGACATGAAGAAGTTTCTTGAAATAACATTTTTATCTATTCTTTGAAAACGTCATACATTTATACAAGGTATTTTGATCCTGTTCATTTGCCAGTACCTCCCTTCGATGCTCCCCAGTCCCTAGTCTCACTCCTCCTTTGCGGGTGACTACTGCTGTGTTTGATGTGTGCGGCAGTGATGGATGTCAGCTCCAGAAACTGCCATTTCATAGAGCTCCTCCCCATCTTACCAGCTCTTCCATTCTTTTTGTTCCTTCTTCTGTGATGTTCCCTGAGCCTTTGATACTGTGGGAGTGGGGTAGAGGGAGAAGTTAATACAGATGATTCATCCACGGCTGAACACTCGTACTGTATTGTACTTTTACTTGACACTTTGACCAGTTATGTGTCTCTGCATCTGCTGTTACCCAAGCAAAGACAAACCTGCGGGAAGAAACATTAATATTAGAAAATAATTTAACATCATCAGTTAGCCAAATAACGCTAGAGAGTTTCTCCTCTAGGGCCCTTAGTCACAGGTTTTTGATCAGGTGTACAGTATCAGGCATGAAATCCTTCCTGTGGGGTGGGGCTCAGATCCAGCCAGAAAGGTAGTGTTTACCCATCCAACTATCACACCACTCCTGCTTCAATGGGCAAGTCTTCCCAGACAGGTCAATATTAAAGCATGTGGGATCCACAATCTGAATAAGACCGTTGATGTTTCTTCTCTTCCAGCAAGCTGCATTGCACCTTCTCGCTCTATGTCAGCTTCCAATCAGAGAGAGTTTCCTGGTCAGTACAGGTTGATTCCTGTATGTCCTACATTCAAAGCAAGTGGTATCTTTAGGGATAGGGACTTACCATCTAGTTGTGGTGAGCAACGAAGAACAGTAGTAGTATCCCACATTGATTGAGCCAACTCTGGGACCTCTGGCTAATGACTCATCTAGAAAGGTATCCCGTGTCCAGCGCTGTGATTGTCATTTAAGAACCAGTGTCTTCTTGGAGCAGTGTTTCCCACTCATGGAGGCACTTGTGTTCAAACTCCCTTTCTTTAGGTTGCATTTTTAAATTAGCTTGAAAAATAATGGATGCTCATTGGGCTTCTTCATCTCACCCTCGGTTAACTCATCCCACCCCCCGCTTCTCTCCCCAGTCTCCCTATCGCCACTAAAACCCTGAACCCTGAAAATCATCCCACTTTTCTTCCATTTTGGCCGTGTCCAGCCGACAAGTTTTAGTACTAGTTGAGTTTGATTATGAGAAGATCATCCAAGTCTTAAATATATTACACAAATTAAGTATTATAAACTGAATTTCCCATAATAAATGGTAAATACTAATTATTTTCAACCATGGGCAGTAAACACATGTTCTATTACTGGGGTTAATGTTTCATAAAAATTGAATGCTATACTTAAAAGCATTTACTTGACAAATTCCTTTCAAATAATCTGCTTCATGTTATAATAGTCCTTATTTTCATAGATTCATAAGGTTTTTTTAATCCCGCACTATATTATTACCAATTTTGTTTACATAGTCAATTCCCCCCCACACACACACACAGCTGGGGATCAAACTCAGGCCTTAGTAATGTGAGGCAACTACTCAGCCCCTGGGTGTGCCCCATTTTTCGATTATCTTTTGAAAGGAGTTTAACTCTTTTTGAATATTTGATGCTTCCTTTCAGGCTCTTTGCTGTCTGTCCTCAAAGGGAGTTATTCACCTATATTTTCCCTGGATTATGTGCAAAGCCAGTTCTCCTGCTTTCATCTTTCTTTACTGTGTATGTGATGTGGGGTCGATTTGAAGGCTTTCTCTTTTCATTGCTAGTACTGGATCATTTGTCTCTGAGGTACCTTGCTACAGTTTTCTTCATAATCTGTGTCAAACGCAAGTGGTCTCCATGCTCTTTGGAGTTTTCCAGTTGTTAATATACCCAGTTCACTGATGTAGTTAATCTTCTTAAAATCTTATTTTCCATATTTGGAATCCCCTCCCTAGTTATGTCTTCTTTCCATTAATTTTTTATTGAGGTCTTTAAGTTGCTTTTATTCTTGTCAATTATAAACTATCCTAAAAAGTTTAATTTTCATCTTCAATTTGGTTCAGGTCCTTAAACCCATACACACACAATGTACACACACACACACACACACACACACACACACACCTTCAATGTCTGCACTCAACACATTTCACCATACTCCTAGATTTTGGCCATATGGCATATAGTCATAAGTGTCTGATCATTATAACACCATCATCAATTCTTGATTGGTTTCCATTTGCCAGGTTTTCCCCTCCCTGTTTGGGTCATATTCACCTGCTTCTTTTATAGTTAATTATATCTTCCTTGACAATTTCCTTTTTGTATATAATGCATTTTGATTGCTTCCCCTGCCAGCTCTTATCTCCTTCTCCACCCTCTTACCTACAAATATTTTCCACATATTCCTACCTTTTTGTTGTCGCATTGTGTGAGTCATTACGTTTCATAAGGGCCATCTGTGTGAGCTTAAGTTTGAAACTGTGCATTGAAGGAGGAAACAAACATTTCACATGTCTGGTGTCTTTTAGGAGATGCTAAGCGGTGTAGATTTAATTTTGCATGTGGTAAGTATTGCTGCTTTCCGAAAAAGCTATTCTTAAGCTTCTCCTGGGGCAGAGTTGAGTTACCAGGGAACACTCCGATGCAGTTGAGACTTATTTTTTAAGACAATATGAGAAACCCCAGCAATGTTTATTCTCATGCTCCTCATTCCTCACATGGGAGTCAGGACCTTCACTGTGCTGTGTGAATTAATGAAGTTTTCTAAGACGGCAGGTGGGAATCATGCCCTATTCTTGGGTGACTATTGAGCCCTATTTCCTTCAATTCCTTCAGATAGGTCCTCCCCTATGCCGGAGCATAGCTCCAGGGGGACCCTACAACTCTTCCTTTTCTTTTCTCTCACCATGCCTAGCAAACTCTAGATGGCTCGGTCTTGCCGGGGTCTTAATTCTGCTTCCTTCATTAAAGGTGTCTTTCAAGTCTCTCTAAGAGTTCCTGTTCCTGTACTGAGGCTTGTAAACTGGAGGCAGAGGTCTGGTAACCATGGAGCTCAAACCATTGAGCCTGTTTTGCTCAATGCTCTCATGAGTTGTTGTCTGCTGTCCTAAAACATAGCAAGAACCGTGTTTTTTTTTTCGAGTGTGTCAACATTTATATTTCTGATGAAGACAGGGTTTTATTAAAGATTGTCAATTTTTGTTTTGACAACTCACTCATGAAGGCTAGGTACCACTCCAAAACATATCCTTCTATGTTCATTTATGTTTGTTAATCGTTACTATATAGTTTTCTATCCCACAAGAACCGATTTTTCAAGTGCTTTGTCCAGTATCTGATTGTATCTAGAGGTAGAAATATTCTAGTCCCTATTATTCCAGCTTGCCAAGATCCAAAGTCCTTTTAAGATTGATCTTGGGTGAATATTTCCATATTTTATCCTTAACAAAAACTATAAGAAGTGATGGCTATGACAGAGAAACTGTTACCTCAAAATTTCCCCGAGTTCCTGTCTCATCCAGGTTCAACTGTCAAATTGCTTATTTCTCTTGATTCCTAGTTTTTCAGTTTCTTGAGTCTGAATTTTGTCTGAAGAATCTAATCAATGGCTAATATCTTTGAACTTTTCTTCAGCAGTTAGCTGTCCAAGTAGTAGAAAATTTTATATTTCTCACTTCGGTATCAGATATGTAAGCATCATATTTATCAACAATCACCCATTGTTACCAACTCCTAGACTCATACTTTGTCTTTTTCCCAGAGAAAATGAGACCTTCTAATGTTAGTACGTACTCTGGAGAAAAATGGGAATCTGATTATTTGGGCTGGAGTGAAACTCAGTTAACAGTATTTGCTCAGTGTGCATGAAGCCCTGGATGTGGTCCACAGCAGTGTATATAACTGAGTGTGCTAAGTATCAACTTTAGTCCAAGGTCAGAAGGTAGAGGCAGGAGGAGAAGATGTTCAAGATCATTCCTTTCTTGCCTATATAGTGGATTTGAGGCCAGCCTGCAGTGTGAGACACTGCCTCAAAATAAAATGCCATAGATTAATCTTTAGGATACTGACTAGCTATCATCAGGTACCTGTTCTTTCAACCCCAACACAACACAGCACAGCACAGCCCAACACAACATAGCGCAGCACAATGCAGCACAGCACAACACAACACAGCTCAACACAACACAGCACACCACAACATAACATAGCACAACACAATAAAACATAGCACATACAACATAGCCCAACACAACACAACATAGCACAACACAATCAAACATAGCACTACACAACACAGCCCAATATAACACAACACAGCATGTACATATGATGCCTGCAAATCCTATCCTGTCCACACACCACTGTTCTTTCTCTGCCCTGTCCAGCATTTTATGGTAATAAAATCCACAGTCTACATGTGGTGGTAGCTTTACAGTCTGAGAATTAGAGTCCAAGAAAAGTTAGAAGAGGGTTCATAGCTAAAATTTAGTCAAAGGAAAAAGAATATATAAGTGCACACATATTACATAGAAATGCATTGTGGTTTATTGTGACATTAGGGGCATGTGTACTTCTTGGATTTTTTTGTCTTTTGTAAAGATTCAACTCACAGTCAATCAAATCACATTTTAAGAAGTTCTTCCACTGGTCCATGTCTCACTTTTGTACCGAGAAGCTGTAGATGCAGTTTGACACGAGCTTTCTGACACTTGAGAAAAACTGTTCTTGGAAGTCCCCCATTGGGTCCTTCACGGTCAGACCATGGAGGATCTCTGAAGTGCCAGGCCTAGAGAGGGCTTGCTCTTGATCTGGTGGGCAGCATGTTTTCACTCGTCTAAGCTCCCGGTCTCTTTCTTCCCAAAGGCTCCCGAGTGGACAGAACAAACAGCTGTCAGTCGGACAGCAGCGGATTTCTGGAGGAGCTGCCAGAGCCCCACCCCTTCCAGGTAGGAGGGGCTAACATGGGACACTGAATGCTTACTGTATATGTTTCCTTCCTATCAACAACCCCCAGTCATATGCACACCTGTAGAGCTTGGAAGGATGAGTCTAAAGTGCTTATCACAAACAGAAAGTTTTTAAGTCCACACCATATATTACGTGTGTGTGTGTATGTATATATATACACATTTATATATGTATATATGTGTGTATGTATATGTATGTATATATATTATATATGGATATATATATATGTATATATATGTAGTAGGAGGCAGCTTGTTTGTTCCTGGCTGCTCAGTCCCAAAAATAATCACATAGAAACCATATTATTTGCAATACTGTTTGGCCAATAGCTTAAGCATATTTCTGGCTAACTCATATCTTAAATTAGCCCATCTCCATTAATCTGTGTATTGAGGCTGTGGCTTACCAGGTAAAGTTCCAGCGTCTGTCTCCAGCACACTTACATGGCTTTTCACTGACTTTGCCCTCTTTCTCCCAGCATTCAGCCTAGATTTCCCCTGCCTATTTCTGTTCTGCCCTGCCATAGGCTCAAAGCAGTTTTTTATTAATCAATGGTAATCAGAGCATACAGAGGGAAATCCTACATCATATATATATATATATATATATATATATATATATATATATATATACTCACTCAGTGGACAGAGAATGATAAAAATCACAGTAGGCCAAGTGCCAGGATTCTCACCTTTCCTCTCCTTTCTATTTTGATTTTTCTAAATTATGAGCTGAGCATCATAGGGAAGAGGTGGCAAGTGGTAATATGACATGATTTCAAGCTGACAGCCTGTGCTCATGACTTCTGTGTAACTGCCAATGGTGCATATAATGTTCCCCTGTCGGTTTCTCCTGCAGGTATCTTCCTTGCCAGGAAACCAGAATCCCACTGAGTGTAAAGGTAGCAAACCAAGGGATCAGAGTCATAGGCAACCATCATGGCATGACTGTCAGCAAGAGTCCAATGACTCTAAATTCAAGAGCCTGGTGAGCTCATCTTTTTCAAGTAATGATGGGAGTATCTTGGAAGGAAAGGTCTCAGCATCTGTGGAGGAGGAAGAGCTTCAATTTGAGGCCATGGAAGGGCGACCAGACACAGTCAACCTAGACATGACCTTCACCAAAACCATGATGATGGGAGACCACCCAGGGAGTCTCATTGGAACTGTAGTTACTTCGACAAGTGACAACACTATGGGGATCATGGTGAATCCTGTCACAGAAAAGGGAGATAGGTCTCTGAGGCATACGGATACTGGGAAATTGCAAATACAAGGATATCACTTTGAATCACCAAGGTCATACGGGATGGATCAGACTCCAGACAATTTCTATCATGTGGACTCTGAGATCCCAGGAACAGAAAACAGCAGCAAGGTCTGCCCTGACACCAAGCGAAGTTCTGTGGTACAAGAGAGGCTAACCCAACCCTCTCAGCAGCACAGAGGAGCCGTGCCCTGGAGAGGTGACCTTGTTCGAAACTCTGAGAAGTCAATTCCCCACCTTGATAAGCCTCCTGGAGGTGCTCCCACTGACTCAAACGCTGCCAGCTCTTGGTCTGTGACAACCCAGATGTCCTCCAGTCTGGTGTCAGCTGCTCAGAGTGTTTCAGACTTGAGGACCTGCTACAAAGGAATGGCTTTAGAATGCAGTCCCTGTGACCCTGTTAATACCATAGACCTGAGGCTGCAGACGGAAGCAAAGCAGGTCAATGATGTTGCCGTTCAGACTTACGCATATGAATTCAAGCCCAGTCCCTCACACAATAATGCCTTAAATCATAGACCCTGGCCCCTCACCAAATCCATCTCTTTGGATACAGGTTTTCTTAGCACCTCCTCAACAGACCTCTGCCACATCATACCTGCCCACTGTTGTGTCTACTGTCATCACTGTCCCAACTGCCAGGGAAGGAGGCAAAGCCCTGGTCCAGAACCCTCTCTTTGCAGGCATTTCCTGTACTCACATGCAGAGGATCCTGAAGCCCAGTTCATGAAGACATTGAGAATACTTCAGGATACTACTGTGAGGGACTTGTGTTCTGTAAGTGTTTCCCCTACAAAGGTGGGAAGGCAGATTCACCAACAAGGCCACTAACACTACAGAGATGGTGTTCATCTTCCTTCATGGCAGAGAAAACTTAGGCATACCTCTTGTTTTGAAACATGAGCTATGTTTTTTTTATATACTTTATGAGATTAACTCAAATGTTTAAGGCTATCACACTAGTGAACCTGTCTCATCTCCGTCTCTGAAACTGTCATATAAAACTATGGGATGAGTACTGTTGGTGTAACTCAGTGGTACAATACTTGCTTAAACTCCTGGGTTTAATTCCTGGTACCATGAAATGCATTCATACATACATACATACATTCATACATATGTACGTAAGGGACTGATTCATTCCATTATCATAAAATTGTTTTGGGATGAAATAAAGGTTTGTAAAGCACTCAACATAATGAGAGATACATCACAAAATTTAACACCAAGAAACTTCCAGGTAATATTAGTTGATGTGGTTTGAGTCTAATCATCAATTTGTATTACTGTTTTATTTTGATTGTATTACACGAACCTCTCGTGTCATGTAGAGGGACTTCTGGTCAACCTTTGGTAACTGGTTTAAATGTGAGTATTGTGGTTACTAAAAGCTGAGTGATGTCAATGTACTTATCCCTTTAGTAACCAACTTATCTTTAATGAGTTTTTTCATGCTTTTTCAGTATTTTTAAAGTGGGGATAATCTAGGTGTTCCAGACTAACTTTCAAATAAAATATTGAGACTACCATATCTAAAATTCTACATACAAGAGGAAAGGACATTGATGATACAGGATTGAAGCTGTTCAGAGATATTACAGAGGAACTGTGAACTACTTAGTACTATGTCCAGTGTTCGATAGTTCCTATCTTTTAATTCCACAAAAATATACTGAAGGTCTATTCTAAATGTTTAATTTATATTGAGTCATTTAATCTTCAATATCTTATATGCCATAATATTTATTGGATTTTTTATGTGTCACAAGCACTCTCTCTTTTGTAAACAATAACAAAGAAGCTAGAACTGGTAGTGTTTCAGCACCTTCCAACCACTAAGTGGTAAATCTCAACTCAAGTTTTTAGACAAAGATGTACCCAACCTTAAAATATCTAAATCTGTGTGTGAGAGATTATGTAAAAGATAAAGTAAATTATCATATGGACTTTTAACATAAAGAACTCTACATAAGTCTAACATAAACAGAGAAAATGAATTTTCAGGTTGCAAGACACCAGACATTTAGAATACTTAAGAATGAGCCAAGATTAAAGGTTGCACTAATTATAGAAAGCTTCACCTAGGCATTATAATCAGCTCTGGGTATCTTACTCAGTGGAAGAAAAGGGCAAAGGCTGATGTATAGCTGGGAGCCTGGTGTCAAAACAGCCAGGTTCAAATCCTAGATAATGGGACTGTGGATACAGCTCAGTGGTAGAATTGCCTGGTCCCTCAATTTTCAGTACCAAAACAAATAAAATCTAGGAGAATAGGAAAATCACCACTGTTGTCATTTATTTAGAGGTTATAAGTACTTTAAGGAATTATTCTTCTACTGTGAATAATTTCCTACCCTGGTCCTACATTAGATGACACTGTCAATCTTTGGAGACATCTTTACTTGTCACAGCTGAAAGAGAAGTGAATGATACTGGCAACAAATGAGCAAAGATGAGAGATACTGTTAAGCGTGCTACTCTACATGCACAGGACAAATCCACATCATATAATTATTTAGTCTAAAATGTAAGTGTTGTCAATATTGAAAACCATAACTCTGGAGTCATAAGCTGTAACATGGGGGGGCCTGCTAGTTGGGGTTTCTGTCCTGCCCAGTTCTCACAGTCATTAGGTCCCAAAGAAAATCACACAGAGCATCTACATTAGGTTATAAACTGATTGGCCCATTATTTCTTATACATGAACTCTTATAATGTATATTAACCCATTACTCTTATCTATGTTAGCCACATGGCTCAGTTCCTTTATCAGCAGGGCAGGTCACAACTTGCTCCTTCCGTGGTCTGGGCAGGACTGGAGGAGAACTTCCTTCTTCCCAGAATACTCCTGTTCTCATTGCCCCACCTCTACTTCCTGTCTGGCTACCAGCCAAACAGTGTCTATTTAAAATATAATTGACAAATTAGAGAAGTGTCCCACACCAATAAGCATTCACTTGACCATTCAGTTTCTGTGAAATCATGTTGGGCATGAAAGTTAGCCAAAGACGGTGACATTTGACATCCTATATAAATTACTAGACCATAGAAATAAACATTCCTGCTTCCAAGTGAAATCCTAGTCTAGGTATGGTGACACATTTCTGTAATGCCATAACTCAGTAGATTAAGGCAGGAGAATCATTATAAGTTCTAGGCTAGTCTGATACACATAACAAGTAGTTGGGACTACATAATGAGACCTTACCTCAAAGAAAAATTTTAAAAAGAAGCATAAATTAAATAATATTTAGCCTTACATTTTATTTAAAATAACAAGAAAAATACAATCAAAACTATGTCCAAAAATTCAGAAGAGTACTTTGAGATATATCCAATAAAATATGATATGATATATAATATGATAATTATAATGCTGTGGTAGGATACTAAATCTATTTTCTGATTACATCTCTCCCATGAATTAAAAACAATGTCTATAATTTCTTGGCAGTGTTAAGAAGATAAATAATAAGCAGCTACCAGTAGACTGGGAAACTAGAAAATGGTTGCCTCAAATTTTGTTTGAGAGTCGCTATCAACCTGATGAGATCTGGAGAAAGTACTCAAGTGTAGGAACCCATAGCTGGTTCAAGATTAAAGCTGCTGATTATGATAGGGACAGAGACTGAGGTTAGGCTGGTGCCAGGAAATTCCCTAAATATGAACCAGAGTCTCCCTCCCTAAATTCTGTCAGAAGGGGACCTTAGACATACATACTTCTAGCTGTGTGAAACAATTTGAAATCCAGAAACAGGTGTTTCACTTCATTTGGCACTCTAGCACAGAGAGGTTTTGTGACCCATTGTCATAATCATCATCCTCAGACTTGTATGTAGGTGTCAATCTAGCAACAGTTGGTTGAGTGTAAATTTTGCTACCCATACTTCCCTAGCCCTTGCCTCATAATACCGTATCCTTCCTCCTCCTTGAGTCTGGCGCTTGCTGACTAGCCCATCTAGCTGAATAGGTGAGCTCCAGGTTTATTTAGAGAGTCTATCCCCCAAGTAAGACAAAGGATGTTTGAGGAAGATACTTGATGTCAACCTTTCTCTCTCTCTCTCTCTCTCTCTCTCTCTCTCACACACACACACACACACACACACACACACACACACACACACACACACCTGCACATACATAAACATGAACACACACACATAACCCAACCAAAAAAAAAAAAGAATTTGTAATTATACAGAAAAGACACAAAAGTAATTGCTTTGTCTGAAATCGATGCTCTCCAGTTTTACTAGATGGCCCTGTATTTCACTTTCTTTAAATCTAAGGAACCAAAAACACTCATTCAATGGGAACAGTGAGCTCATGTGCTCAGATATACTTCCATATGTATGTCTGTTTGCATGCACGCACACACATACACACACACACACACATGCTTGCACACACATGTAGGTAAGCATGGGGTTGCTTTTTCCCCTGAGCAGCATGCTGCTCGAGAAATGTGAAGAACGGTGAAGGAAAGCAGCGTATGTGGTGACGTGTGCTGTGAATGAGCCTGAGAATCGGCCTGGCTGGGTCTGTGAAACCCGGAAAAGGTTCTGCAGGAAATGTGGCTTGAATGTAGGATAGCTAGGGTTAAGAAATCTATTAGGACAGAAATAACTAGGAACTAGGCCAGGGGTGAAATGAAGGTTCCAGATGGAGGTGGATGCTGTCTGTCAAATGGCAACAGACATTCAAAGTAGATGTTAAAAGTAAGAGAATTTTTGGTAAAATCTTGGTTTGAAAAAACATCTCCCCTCCCATTGTCTTTTACCCAGTGATGCATGACACCATGGAGAAACCATGCTGGCTTTGTCATCTTCTAGCTTACCTAGAAGAATGGCTTGTTGATGTGAAGAGATTCAGATGTGTACCTGAGTTGTTATTTTTAACAATAATTGTCAGTGGAAAACTAATTAGTTCATATAATTAATCTTTTATAAATGAATGCTCGGGAGTAATTTAATAAAGATTTCTTAATGCAAAGCCAAAAGTATTTCCAGAATAAGATGCACTAGAAATAAGATTTCTGAGTATTAAAAAAATCTTCTGTAATATTTATAGGCTTGAGTTAAAAGAAAAAGAAATTGTGCAAAGTTTAAAATGTGTGAGTCAATTAGAAAGTGAAAAGCTGTATTGCTGTTTTGGTTTGATTCTATACTGTCACTCTTACTGTTGAAGTTTGCGTTAATGAGTTGGGACAGTAGAGCAGGCCTTGCATTTTATGTGGGCTTTACCCAGACTTTACAAAGGAAAAAAAAAAGAGATCAACTCCACTGCCCCTCTTATTCCCCTTGCCTGGTGTTTCCTTTCTTTTGATATTTATTTATTTATTGCCAATTCTGGAGTTAAGCTGTGTGTTTCTGAATTACCAAGAGATGGCAGCACTTTAGAATTTTTCAGGGCACTGTAGTCTTAACATCACAAACCGGCTTTCAGCTCTCCCCAAACCCAAGCCCTACAATCCTTATTTTCTAATCACAAAGGGTTACCCCCAGACAGTGAGCTGAGCTCAAAGCCCAGTGTTAATGACATCAGTCTGCTTGAGCACTGTGCTGCCAGGGTCTGGCCTTGCTGTCCCTTGAACTCTGAAAGCAGTTACCTGAATTTGGCTTGAAGCACTGAACCAGTTCCCTCCTGAGCAACAGGTGCCCCCTCATGCTGTCCGGTCACCCTTCATTCTGGGAAGTGACTTGGTTAGATATTGGGAATGAAAAGATCAACCATGTGACTTGAATTTGAAATCCGAATAGCATTTTGACTACAGACACAGCCACTACAGAGCTTGTGTCTGAACACTTATCTACAAAAGATGCTCGCATGGACTTCAAGACCATTTCAATTTTTATGAGCCATAATTTGGCAATATCTAAGCCTTCTTGCCAACATCAACATGTGTCAAAGACTTCCCTCAACTGGCTTGGGTTCTCTCATGATAAAGCTAAATACATCAGTCAAAACAAATATGGAAACTCAAAACAAAATGATGTAGAGTCTTCATATCAAAGTATCAGTCTTAGAATAGTATCCCCATTTTCAAGAGTCTGGGTGAAATAATAATCAACAAACTGCCATGATCGTGGTTACGTGATTTTAAGGATAAAGCTAAAAACTCATCTTGACCTTCCAGAAATTGAGGCAGATGATGGTGGAGTCCATGACCCAGCAGTCAAATGCCTTCTCCTTTAATTCTTTCTCAGAAGCCCTCGACATGCTCCACAATCTCGCTCTTTGGCTATCAGCCTTGGGAAGGAAGCTTAAGGAATGTAGATTTTCAGTTAGACACAGTGCTGCTTTAAAGCATTAGACTTGTGTCAAGAGGAAAGGGGAAAAGGAGGGTTAGCCTCATCCAAAAGCTTTGCTTACTGATCTAGAAGGGGGTCTGCTGATAGAGACAGCTAGAAATCCTCCAGTGCTAATAGCACTTAAAGTCAGATGGCAGCATCCCTGGGGCTCTGGGTCATAGGTGTACACAAAGAATAACCCAATATAGATTGCAAAACAGGAGGGAAGGCTGACAGGAGATCAGCAAATCGGCACAGTGTCCCTCAGACAGATTGGGCTCAGTGGCCCACAGATGCACAGGGGACAGCAAGAAAAGTCATGGAAATAGATGTGATTCAGTAACTCCCGACAGTCAGGGAAAGAGGTGGATTTCACTTTGATCTGTGCCGGAGTGGTGTGGGCATTTTAAGGAAAGAATGAGATAGAGGGGAGAGCAGGGGTTCAGTGGATCAGTAGAAAATGGTGAAAGGCCAGGGCGTACAAATGCCAGAAGGCCAGATATGGTTGTGAACTGAGTGTATTTTACACAGTCTAGTTGAAACAGTAACCACCAAACTGCCATGATCTTGACCTTGTAACTATGAGGATAAAGATTTTAAAAAGTCTTGGGCTTTCCAGAAATGAAGGCACAGGATGGTGGTTTCCACGACTTGTTGGTAAATTAGTTTCATTTCAATTACTTCTCCAAAGGCCTCATAATTCCATCCTCCCACAGAAGCTTCTAGTTGGCTTTGCTTCAAAGGAATGACTCTTGGGTTCTTAAGAAGGATGCCTCTGGATTGTGCAACACACCTGTTCACAACTGTGAACCCTTTTAGTGACTGCTGTAATGAAGGAAGGCCAGAGTCTGTGCCTTTGAACCTCCCTTTCCCTATTCCCCACTGTGAGCCCTTTTAGTGACTGCTGTAATGAAGGAAGGCCAGAGTCTGTGCCTTTGTACCCCCCTTCCTGGAAGTGCTCACTCAACACAGTTCTCAAGCAATCAGCAACAAGTTTCTTGCCTCTTTTTTGTAGTAGATGGAGTCTACTAGAGATCCACAGCTCATCAAAATGCATAGAATAAGTGAGCCTTGGAGTACCAGAAAGGACATCCAAAGCACAACCCCTGCTTCTAAGGAACTTTCTGGAAGAGGAGGTGGAAAGATTCTAAGAATCAGAGACTGGAGTGTCTGCTGTATGACAATGTAGACATGACAGAGATGTTACACTCATGAATTCTCACCAACCTGGCTGCCTGTACAAAAGCCACAAAGACCACTGTTTACATTCTAGCATATGTGGAGGAAAATTAAAGAAGGTTTTACCCCTAGATGAAAAACTACAGGCAAGCAATGCTTGATGAGAATGAGAGATAGTTCTTCTTCCCCAAGTAGAAGCTACCAATATTAAGTAGTTATTTCTAAATACATGCATATAAGGGTAAGAGAAGGCTATGTGTGTGTGTGTCTGTGTGTGTGTCTGTGTGTGTGTATGCACCTGTGTGTGTGTTTTGGCAACCATGAACTTTCTTGGGTGTCGTTTTGCCTTCAGCATAGTGGATGCACCTTAACCTACTGCCATTTCAGCCAGCAACTGTGACTCTGCAGTCACCAGCCTGCCTCTCTGGCAGTGGCCTGGTGGCCTGAATTTTGTTCCTATAGGCACTGGCTCTGCCATTGTTGCTAAAGGTAGCTTTAACTAAATCTCTATGGTTCTATTTATAAATAAGACTTGAGATTCAAAGGCTGAGGTAAAAAACCTACTAGCTCAGAGGCTGAGTAGCACCTGGCTAACCATCTCTCCTTGCTGGCGTCTCTGAAAAAAAGTCCCCCTCCCAGTTTGCCAAACCAAAAAGGCACACCACTGGAAATTAAAATCCCTACCTACTATTTCCAGTGTGTCTCTCTATTTCTTCCCCAAAGCCTTCTGATGCTTTATGATTACTTTCTGTCAACTAGTTGCTAACTCTGCCTCTTAAGCTAAGGTTGATTTTATTTCATTAACATGAATGCAAGTTTGGGGTTCACAGTGTGATCAAATATCCCCCAAAACTTAGGCAAGAAATTTAATTGGATGATAGTGGGTGGCCATCCTAGGGCCATGGCAGCTACTATCTATGTCAGAGGCTGATCAGCTCACTACAGGTCAGAATTATTAGCTGTGAAGAATTCCATAACTTTTGGAGGTTACAAGAATATATCAAGTCAAAACATCAAGAGACAGCAAGGGTTGAAGACTGAAGTAGTCTGGGGGCAAGAAAAACTCAAGTCTTGATTCTAGCTCCCAGAGAGCATGGGTGCCTAACATTTCTCTCAATTGGGAGTGCCTGATTGGTAGAATGGATTCTGCAGATTTTCCTCTTCAAGGACTATAGCTAAGCAAGGTAAAACTAGTAAAAAAAAAAAAAAAAGTATTCTAAGCAGATCTTCCCGAGCAAATACACATGAGTAGATGTGTTTAGTGTCCTTGATGCTAAGAGTGATGGGGTACTGTGTACCAACACTGAGCGACATTAATGGAGGTTCCATTTTTCTAAATGTCGGTCTGCTCTCTGGTAATTCTTCCTCTTCTCTGTCCACTTCCTTGCATCTCTGTATTGTGTAGGACTGGCTTGGGCTTCCCCGTGCAAAATTAATTCTCCCCCAAGTACCACTCAGCAACTGCTCCCCTTTGTCTTAGTCAAATGCAACCTCTAATTTCGTCCAAAGTCTGGACTGGTCTTCCCTGGCTCTTCTAAAAATGTTAGCAGTTGGGCTTCTTTGTAAGCAATGCACTCCAAATGGGAAGGAAGGTAGAGCCCAGCCCTCCAGCCATGTGAGCAGAAAGGTCACCATTCTCGGGTTTTTCTTTGTTGCCAGTGCACAGTCTATGAGATGGAAACTATGAAGATGGTATGCCAGAGTTTCCAGGAGCACTTAGCGGAAATCGAACAGCACTTTGTGGAACAGCAGGCCCTCTTTCACAGGGACATGACAGAAGAGGAAAGGTAACTATCCAAGGCAAGCATCAAAGTAAGTACGAGGCCACACACCTGGAGCAAGGGAAGGTAATCAGGGCAGGCCAGGCGGATGAGCACGATGAAGCAGGGCTACTGAGAAATTGGCCTGCTCTTCCTTTGCTTGCACAGTCTTAGTTTTGCTTTCTCAGTGTGAAACTGAGAGAGCCATCACTGATGGGCACACTCTTAGTGAAGACTGGGGCTATGACAGGAAGGTTAGAAGAGGGGCAATCATCCAGGAGGCCGGGGAAGGCCAGCAGGATTTCTTTAATCGATAGGAATGGCACTTACATAGAAGCAAATGCTGGGGGGTTATTAGAGTTTTGCAATACGCAGTATTGTCAGAGGGGTTAAAAATATCACCAAAATGGATGCATTCCTGATCACCTGTGACTGTGAGGACAGGGTTTAACAGTAAAGGCCGTGAGGGTTATGTGTTCTTCTTGGGAAGATGGCGTCTTCTAGAGCTGCATGGTGGTCATTCTTGTCCAACGTGGTAGTTTTCTTTAAATGATGTATCTTGAAATAGGTAAACATGATACCTAAATTATACCACAATAGGATTCCTTTTAGAAGAGGGTGTGTTGGGGATGCAGCTCAATGGTAGTGTACTTGCACAAAGTACAAGCCCAAAGCTTCCCTTCCTAGCTAGATGTGTTTAGTGTTCTTGATGCTAAGTGTGATGGGGCACTGGGGAGCAGCACTGAGTGAGATTAAAGGAGGCTCCACTTTTCTAAGTGTAAGTCTTAAAATGGCGTGCAGGGTGGGGGGCCCTGTCCTAGTAACAGACTTACCTCTGCAGGCAAATCAAATAAGGAAGGCCAAAGTCTTTTTTACGCTATCTCGGGAACCAGAGAGGTGGCTCAGTGGGCCAGGGCACTTGCGGTGCCCAGCCTGACTACTGGGAGCTCCATCGAGAGAACTGCTTGCATGTTTTTCTCTGCTCACCGCTCTCCTCATACAGTGTCAGGCATAGGCATGTGCATGCACACACGCATCCACACGCACGCACACATGTGCATGCACACACGCATCCACACACACGCACACATGTGCGCACACACACTGAGAGTATGTAAGAGAGAGAAATACACATGAAACTGAGCAGAAATATCAAAGACAGGACCCACTTCATGGGAGGGACATGAAAGACTGTACCTGGCAGTGATTTTGAAATTTCCTCTTGTATCATCTTCACGCAGGGAAGAGGCTGAGGACCTGAGGACTTTACGAGAGGCCCTGAGGCAGCAGGTTGCAGAGCTGGCGTTTCAGCTAGGAGACCGAGCCCGGCAAATCAAAGAAGGGATCCTACTGGTAAGAGGTGTGGTGGGGAATGGATGCAGAGTGGATGCCGAGTCTAAATGTCCCCAGCCTGCTACTCCTGGGAGGGCTGCTTTAGATAAGAAACCAGTGGTGTGACCGTTTCAGACTGTAACACCGTCTGATGCGTGGTCAAACCAGCAGTGTAGACGGAAAGAGATTGGCCCTGCTTTGCCCATGTCCACACAGATGTCAAGCAGTGGCTGACCCCGGTGTATAGCATCTCCAGTCTTTCTCCTGCCATCTAGAGGAGAGCAAAGTACTATTAAAGTGTTAGTCCCCATGTTTCGTGTGAGAACAAGCATCCCCGAATAGCCAAGCTTGCCTTTTGAGCCAATATAGTCTACCACGACTATACCCTGCTCCTGGTTCATAGGGCCCATTACAGAACCTTTGCAGTTCATAAACACCTTTTCTTGCAAGGCTGACATAGCTATCTGGTGTAAATATGGCATGTCTTTGCCACCACCCAGGGCGGAGGAACAGTTCCGCTCCATGTCTCCCACATGCCTATAGTGGCCTGAAGAACCCTTCTTCCCTACTGGGACCTCCATTCAAGTAAAAGCAGAATTCAAGACCTCACCAAAGAAAATAATTCCATGATAAAGCAGCATGCCCCACATTTATGGGAGATACTTTTAGCATCTATTTTAAGCACAGGGGTTACTAGAGGAGAGAGTGAGGGGAGAGTAAGGCATGCTCACGTGTGGGGAGACCCATCTGGGCTCTTTTCTAGTGGGCACAGGGGCGATTTGTGTAAGGCTCCAGTTACATCTCCATAAGTTGTGAGGAGCCCCCTCCGCTTTGGAACCCTGCTCAAAGACACCAGCGCACAGCAAAGGCACAGGTTACACAGACAGAACGGGAAATGGTGCAGAAGTTAGGGAGCGCTTCTCTTCCTGAAGTTTGGTGCACAGCACCCATGCCTTCTGGCTCACAGCCACTTGTAACTCCAGCTGTAGGGAACTCAACCCTTTTCACTAGACCCCGTAGGCAACGACAAACAGATATGTACATAATTATAAATTATAAAAATAATTTTTTAAGAAATCTTGAAGATTTCCTTCTCTGAACAAACTTGTAATTTTCATGGGGGCATATTGTTTAGGGTTAAGAGTGAGAGGTGAGTAGAATCTAATGGTCCCTAAGTAAACGTAGTTTATCTATTGTCTTGTAAAATGTCTTTGGAAAACGTCCATTGTTTGGGTGAGAGGTGTAGGCTTCCTCAGTAGTGTCTGATTTTGCCGTTTTCTACAGTTCAGATCGTGAACTCACACATTTCTCCCCATGTGCCCTAAGCACTTTCAAGTGTTGTGATAAACACTTAGAGACCAAAGGGTTGGTTTGCCTTGCAAATTACAGTAGATCACCAGGGGAAGCCAGAGCAGTAACTCCGGTCAGGAACCTGGAAGCAGGAACTGAAGCCAAGACTATTTGGGATTTCTACTTAAGGTGTTGCTCTCCAAGACTTTCTCAACCTGATGTCTTATACAACTCAGGACCACCTACCCAAGGGTGCTACTGCCCACAGTGGGCTGAACCCTGCCACATTCATTATTAGGTAAGAGAAGCAGGCACTCTGATGGAGGCATTTTCTCAATTGAGAATCCTCTTCCCAGGTGACTGTAGCTTGTATCAAGCTGACAGAGAGCTAACCCATGCAGCATGTCGCCATGGCTATCTTCCTGGCCTGTTCCTTACGCGCTCCTTTTTGTCTTTTCTTTCAGCATCTAGACCGGCTCTCTGAGGAGCTACCGGAACACTGTGCAAATCTGCAACAGTGTAACTGGACAGAGAGAAGACATGGCCAGAGGTCATGTGTTCAAACCCACACTGTGGCCCCTGGTCCTGTCCTTCCTGTCAGCAGTGGGCAGCAGACTCCCAGCTCGGGGGTGAAACAGCCATTTGGTCTTGGTCACTCTGACCTTGAGATCAGAGGTGGGATGTCTGTACAGTCACTAGCTATGACAGAGTCAGGTCCTGGTCCTTCATCAAGTAGTTCTGGAGAGTAACCTCTGTTAGACCAGACAGAGTTTGATGACCTTTATACAACATGGAGACTCTCAGAGCAGCCATAACAAGGGGATCCAAATCCTATGTACACATCTATTCTATGATTAAATTCAGAGTATTTTAATATTCAATGATTACATAATAAGGAGTCAACCGGTATGTGCCTGACTGGGGTATGTTACAGTCACTGAATAGTATATGGCCTCTACCCTAATAGAGCATTTGCCCTAGTGGAAAAGACTGAATATAAACACACATATGTATCTATAATTAAAAGTCAAGATTAAAAAAAAATGGTCTCTACCCTAATAGAACATGTATCTCAATGAAGGAAGCCAAATACAAACACACATATATATTTATAATGAAAAATCAAGTTAAAAAACACTGTGACCTTATTTTATGAAAGATAAGTTTCTGAGTGTGCTCAGGTACCTGGAAGGCATGTTCAGAGATGTGATATTGCTGATGCTGGAGTCAGCTGTGAGCAAGACAGAATGTCTGTGCATCCAGAGTTGGATAAAGTGAGAGAAACGAACCAACAAATAAATCCCACTTCCCCACAGAGAGTTTGTGGATGAGACACTCTGTGATGTTGGAGGGAAGTGCCCTGGGGGCCTCATCAAGGACAACTATTAGGAAAAACTTGAAGGTAAGAAGCTGGGAGCCCTAGAGAGTTCAAGTTCAAGAGGCTGGCAGGCAGAAAAGCGTAAGGCTCACAGCCTGGGGGGTAGAGATGTCATTTTGCCAATGTGGTGGATGAGAGAGAGGATCTAAGTGAGGACCCTGGCTCCCTTCAGGTCATGGTCAGGAGTCTAAGAACATGTAGTCTTTCAAGTGCATCAAAAAGTCTCCATAAGTGGTAACCATGGATTTTACAGCATCCTAGCTACCTTTTATAATCACAAAAAGATACCTCCATGGAAACTACAGAGGAGAAGAGAGGCTGCTGGCTGCAAGCCTATTGCTTGTTGTTGTCCCTCAAGTCAAAGACAAAAGCTGTGCAGTTGTTTCCATCCGGCTTTGGGAACAGCCTGGCTCCTGCTACGGGAGAACTGCATTGAGGTGGCTGCAAAAGCCAAACAATGGCAGGAGTGAGGAACAGATGAAAAATGAAAGAGTCACAAACAACATCCTGGGCACCCCTGTTTGTGGAGCTACTTGTTTGTGGGAGAGGATGTGTGAGCAGAGGATACTTCCTTTCTAGGAACCTAAGACAATAGTTTTTTGGAAACCGTCCACTAGCCTGTTTCATTCCTTATTATCCTGCTTTGGTTGCTATGACTTCAGTGAGGTTCTGATTCCTGCGGACCATCCACTGGCTCTCCTACTGTACCTCCCAGAATGTGGACATCTCCGTTCACACATTTTCCTCAGCATCCGTATGCATAACTCAGCCTCAGTGCCAACCCCTTCCAAAACCCCAGCCTTCCATCCTCTTGCCACAACACACTCAGACTAAACCATCTGCCTTGTCTCATTGTGTCCTTGACTGGCACCTCAGGATCAGTCACCACATCACTGCCATATTTTGTCGTAGTGTGGCTTCCAGAGTTCCCCATCACCAGGTGACAGTACCATGCCTTTAGCTTTCCTCTCTCTGAGCTGCCTTGGCAACTGAGAAACTGTCTATGCCAGGCACCAATGGGGTCATGTTTCCCTGACTCGGGGAGAGGATCTAAGAAGTGATACGTCAGAGAACTAAGAGAGACATCCCAAGACTATGATTCCAGAGAAGTCTGCAGCCAAAATGTTTCTCCAGCTTGGAATCACTACCCCTTTTCCTTTCTACTGCTGACTTACTTTCTTGGACACACATCCCTCTTCTGCTTCCCACATTATGATATGACTTCTAGCCCTTAACTGACTCCTAATTGCTTTTGAATATCCTAAATTTCTTCGTTTTCTGTACTTTCAATGTTCTTCTTGCTTCAGACTTGAGCTGCATCTGCCTGCAGCATTTGAGCCTCTGCTTTCTTCCCTAGACTGCCTTGTACCCTGTCAGCCATGTGCATTATGGTCTCAAGCACTACTTTGTTTTTATGTCAATCTGAAATGCTGGTCCTCTGAGCCACCTTATATATTCCTACATCCCTTTACATCACAGACTCTGTATGCATAGATTCAACCAGTCACAGTTCAGCGATATTCAGAAAAGAATCACATATGCATTATAGACATTGCTCTTGCCATCATCCAGCTATTTTGTAACATGTATATTCTTTTATTAGACACTGCAAGTAATCTGGGGATGATTTAAAGAGTTCAAAGTATGCAGATGTGTGCGTTTCGTGCAAACACTGCATTGCTTAACATAAGGGTTATTGGGCAGAATAAATGCAGTAATTGGTTGCAGTAATTAACACAGTATCCCTCAGAGAGTAAATGCTCAATATATGTTGACTATTATTGATGCATAAGCCAACACATCAGTAAGTCCAGTGTGATTATTACCTTCATTCTGTTGAGAAGGGGGTCTGTGAGCAAAGCAGCTTACCCTGGAAGAATATTAACAAATGCCTGAGGAATGGACAAGCAGAATAAAGTAGTGCTCTCAAGAGACAGGGAAGAGGATGACCTCATCTCAGAAGCAACACCATTTCAAGCTATAGGAGGAACTATTTTGCACTTAAAAGGTAATGTGTGTGGACCATTCCAGCCATCAGGCAGATGACTTCAGATGTGAAGGAGGAGACCGAGGCCCACGGTTTGGATGAAGAAAGGCAAATGGAATCCCCAAAGAGCTACACATATAGTCAGAGACAGACCCCAGTTCTCTAACAAAGAGGATAAAAGGGAGTAAAACCTAGAAAGGCTTCTATGTCCCACCCAGAACTTTAATATCTTTAATGACTGGTGGGCTGATTGCCAAATATCACCTAGAATTCCAGTTCTTGGCCTTCACAATCAGACTGATTATAATCACCGACATTCCTGGTTTATGTAATGAACATTTTATCTCCAGTTGGTTCTGCTTTTCTGGAGGACTCTGATAGCTCAAAGATCAAAAGCTTGACTTATAAAAGGGTATGCTGAGGCCTAGGTTTGATAATAGGAAGCAATTGAACTCTGGCAATAAATCTGAGGTTTGATGCAATTTTATGACTAATTATTTGCATTTAATAAACTAAGCTCTATAGACCTCAAGGTCATCACCTATAAATTAACACAGATAGTGCTTACTCAGCCCTTAGCTGAAGCCTGGACTGTTGCCAAGGCTCAGCAAGTAAATACGGTGTTTGTCATTAGCAGGAGGACAAGAGTAAGAGGAGTAGACGCCATTGGTTGGCCATCTTACCCCTAGCTGAGTGCTTCAGTAAGGACTCTGTGTGTCTTGTCACACATCTGCACCATGAAATTCCAGAGCAGAAACTCACCTGTGCATATCACACACCACACACACACATACAACAAGACTAAACTATCAGAGGTGTGGGCACTAGAAGGGGACTAAGCTGACACTGATTCACTGATTTTCTAGAATAAAATGTATCTTTAAGACTCTGTCAACCCTGAGACTTTATGTGAAGCTCACTAATGGGCCCAACTCAACCAAAGTAACTGTTATGGTCTGCATTCTGCCTTGAGCTCGGCAGCAATCTTGCTTCAGGTTAATACTCACGGCTTAGAAAAGCTTGAAAAACTTTACACATGGACCACATTTAACTTTTGCAATGAAATATGTTCCGTTGCTTTCATATAAAATATTCTCCACCACATAAAAATCATCTTAGCAACGTTTAGCTCATAACTACTGCCATAATGTCAAGATAATAACAAGAACCCCTTTGAATTTTCTGAATGACACCAAACTCTGTTTTCTGTTTTCTCTTATATGTTGATCTTGTCCAAGTTAACTCTTGAGGAGATCTTAGATTATGTATTTGTAAACAGAAACAAATGTAAATAAAGCCATTGTCGTAACACCTTCAGGAAGTGGATAACACACACACACACACACACACACACACACACATATCCTTTACATGAAGCTGAAGCTACTTTATTTAAATAAAAAGGAAGGAGAGAGTAAACAGACTTCCAATTTAGAAATCTGCCAAGGAACAACTTGGCCTCTTCTCTGTCATATTCTAGGGATCTTTCTTGTGTGGATTTTACCCTCTGCAGATTTCAGACCTCAAAGTCGAAAGCCTTGATTAGAGGGTCTAATTTCAGAAATATCATTTGAACTTCAAGTCACATATTTTCATGGGTTTTGATATGCTTGAACAAAGACCCAAGTTGCATGATGGAGACAAAGAAAACAACCTTGGAGGTTGTTCTTATCCAGAACTTAAGGAAATACCACAAAGATTTGTGCAACGAAATTCGTGTTTTAGTGCACAGGAAGATATTCTTCAGAAGAACATCTCACAATATTTTTGTGCATTGAACAGCTAAAGAAAATCTAAAGCTTTCTTAGTTCTATTTATTTTTCTACAGAGTCAAACCTTAGTTTTCTTCAAAAGAAAATAATTTTGCTAACACTGAAGAACGAAGCCAAAAATATTCTAAAATGGCAAGATAATTTGTTCTGGAATCACTCATTCTTTGTTGAAGAAGTTATTGCTTTCTGTGAAATAAAATGGGATAAAATAAGACATTAATAAAGAGGTCAAAGAATCAAAGGTATTTCTTCTTGGGAGGAGATATTTCCAGGGTGTTTTCATGTGAAATAGCAGGTTGCATATCTAATTTCAAATTGGAATTTGAGCAACATGTAACAGCTATAAATACAAAATGTCAGATTATTCAAACTGTTGTCAAATCTCTTTTTTTGAAAATTGGAGATTGTAAATGGAAGCCATCTCTCCTTAACTCAAACTCTGCCTGTCTAATGTTTTACCTTTTTAACTAAACATCTCTACTAATTCTTTGAGAAGTTCATGCAATGTATTTTGATCATATTCACCTCTGTTCCCCACTCCTCCAAGATCCACTACTGTTTTTCAGAGCTGCCCCCAACTTTGTGTCTACATTTTATTTTGCTTTCAAATAACCTATCTTGCTCAGTTTGTACTGCCCATGCGTTCCTGGATATGGGGCCATCCGCAGAAATGTGGTTGTCATGCTAGAGTCCACACCCTTAAAGAAAACTTACTTTCCTTTTCCCAGAAGCCATCAACTGTCCACAGCTCTTCAATTAAGGGTGGAGACTTATGACTTGTACCCCCTGTGCTAGAATGGACTTTTTCTTATAAAAATATTCTTCAGGCAATCACGGCTGTTTTGAGTTCATGCGTGCAGTTGGTTTGTCATGTCCAGAAGACACAGTTTCACTCTAGTCCTTCCTGGAATCTGGCTCATATCACATTTGCACCCAATCTTATATGATGATCCCTGAGTGCTGAGTGGGGTATGGTACAGATGTGCCATTTGTAGCTAAGCAATCCTCTGACAATGTTCTCTGCCCTTTGGCCAGCTGTGAGTTCTTGGATTAACTACCACCTACTGCACAAAGAAACTTCTCTGATGAGGTGTGAAAGCTGACGTAACCTGTGTTTAGAGAAATTCAGATTTAAAGATCAGTTTGATACTGTGTCTATTTAGCATAATGATAGTAGTATGTTCAACCCTAGGAATGGCAAACAACCAACCATGAGTTCTTAGCCATCCAAAGATACATTGTCTCTTATGCAGTGGGCCTTAATCTAATCAGTAAGCAGTTGGTTACTCCCATTACCCATGGATGTATCTCACCGCACTGGTCATTATTGCAGGACACAGAGCTCACATCTGCCTAAGATCGGCGATGACGTCTTCCTTTAGTAGCCTGCACAGCATCTTCCAAAACTATGAAAGCTGGTCATCAGAGAGGAATCTTCCTAGTCAGTGTCAATTATTCCTCTATGCCCTATGACAAGTGTATATGGTATCTTCAGCAATAAGATCTTACCATTAAATTCTGGTGGGCAATAAAAGGCAATAGAAGTAACGTGTTTTATGTGTGGAGGGTCTGGAAAAGAAATAAAGGAAACAATTCCATTCACAGTAGCCACACACAAAAATAAGTACGAAAATAGTCTAGCCAAGGAATTGAAAGACCTATAGAATGAAAACTTTAAAATACTGAGGAGAGAAATTAAGACGCCTTCAGAAGATGGAGAGACCTCCCACGCACATGGATTGGTAAGATTAATATTGTGAAAATGGCCCTCAGAGTAAAAGCAACATATAGATTCAGTGTAACCCCAAACGAAATTCCAATATAATTCTTCACAGAAATTATAAAAACTTAAAATTCATGTGGTGGTACAAAAGTCCCTGAAGAGCCAAAACAGTCCTGAACACTGAAAAAAGGAACATGTTTATGGTTCCTGCTTTCAATTTATACTGAAGAGCCATGGTAGTAAAAGCAGCAGGCTACTGGCACACAGACACATTGGTTAACAGAATAGAATCAAGATCTCAGAGATGAGTCCATACTCCTACAGATCCCTTATTTCTAACAAAAATGTCAAAAGCCCATACTGAAAAATAAAAGGACAGAATCTTTAGCCAATGGTGTTGGTAAATCTGGATTTGAGAATGAAAATTGGTTCTTCTCTCTCGCTCTGAACACAAACAATTCCAAGTGTAGCTAGAATCTCAGTGTTAGACCTGAAACTCCGAAGCTTCTGAAAGAAAGAGTGGGAGGTACACTTATGGATGTAAGTTCCTGTAAAGGCTTTCTGGATAGCAATCTGGTCACCCAGGAAACTCTACCAACAAGAAATGGAACTTCATAAAATGAAAAGGCTTCTTATTGCAAAGAAAACGGTCAATCAGCTGAAGAGGCAACCTACAAAAAGGAAACATTTGTGCCAGCTATACATCCGGTGGCAGCTTAGGGTCTAGAGTGTACATAGAACTCAACAACCGACACCAAGAAAATGAACAACCCAATGGAAAAGTGGGCTGTGGACCTGAACAGAGAGTTCTCAGAAGATGACACACAATGTCTCAGTCATATTTAAAAGATGTTCACCATTCTTATCCATCAAGGAAATGGAAATTAAAAACCACTTTAAAATTTTACTTCTCCCCTGTCAAAATGGTCTGCTTTTGAAAACACAGGTTTTGTAAGGGATGTTCCCTATCTGAGTTGGTAACGAGTTAGTAGAGAAGGGTTCATATCAAAAATCATTTCAAACTATGAAACTGAAGACCTTTGAGAAGGTAAGGTGGTCCAGTACTGCTGACTCCAGGGAACTGAGAACCAGCCCTTACGCTGCTGCTCACCAGGAAAACAGAAGTGAACCAGCACCGATGGAGGCCTTGCTTGCTCTGCCGCTCCTTTCTGCATTCTCGGTCTGACAATAACTGTTTAGCGGCTAGTTACTATGTGCCAGAACCACAGGTACATAGCTACATTCATTTCTTTACTAGAACCTAAAATGTTGGATTTGGGAAGATGAAAGATAACGGGCGTTGAGACTCTTATGGAAGCTTCAGGGAAGGAACTGTAGAAAGCTGTCTAACAGCTATGAAAAGAAGAGGGTGCCAGCCAAAGATTTCTAGTTTTACAGCAAAGTAAAATCAGAAAATTTACAAAGCAGAATGCGGAAATATCCCAGAGTCCCTCCCAGAGGGCTGGTTTATCCTGGAAGACAGAGACAGGGGCACAGAGGGATACTGAAGAAGGGAGAAGCTGCACATGGCAGCAGCTGCAAGGGAAGCTCCAGGAAGCGCTTTCTGCTCAGCTCCTCACTGGAACAGCAGATATTTTTAAAGCAGAAACCTGCTGAGTGCTGGAACTGAACCCTGGCAGCCCCAGACCCTCCGTGACCACACTACTGGGAAAGGAGAGCAAAAGTGCTGGGACTATACACTGAAGTCCAGCCAACAAAGCATTCGTCATTTTAGTTATTATATTTTTCTGACTAAAGGGAGGGCTTTGAAACCTGTATTAGCTACTTTAGAATAGCATGCAATGTATTTTGATTGCATTCACTTACTCAATTCCTTTTCATACCCAGACTCCTTCCCTACCCACCAAACCTGTTGTCTTTTTTTGTCTTGAATCTATTGTGTATGATATATACTGCCTATATGATCTTGGATGTGTGACCTCCCAGCGGTTGACCTAAAAGAGGAGAGCATAACCTTGATAAAATTAACTCACCTTCTCCCAGCAGTTATTAACTGCCAATTGCTCCTCGCCTAGGGATGAGACTCTGTGTCCACCTCCCCTCTCCTTTTGTGGATTTTGTCTGGGTTGAGCTGTTACAACTGTTCTGAGTTCACATGTGTGAGCGCCCTGCTATGTCCGGAAGACACTGTTTGCTTGTGGCCTTCCACCACCTCTGCCTCCTATGATTTTCTGCACCCCTTGGTACAATTATTTCCAAGCTTTTTGACGAAAGGTATGAAACAAATGTCTCATTTAGGGCTGAGCATTCCCTAGGTTCACATTATTAGACCTCAGGGAAACTGTGAATTGAAACTAATTTGAGATTTCATCTTACCTCAGTCAGAATAGCTAGGGTTAAAACAAAATGATGGCAAATGCTGGCATGGTTGTGGGGGGAAAGGAACACTAACTCACTCTCAGTGGACATGCAAACTGGTACAGTCACATGAAAATCAGTGTGGAGATTCCTGAAAAAGCTGTACATAGATTTACTACAGGACCCAGCTCTATCACTCACGGACAAGACCCCAAGGATGCTTTTCTCATTCATTCTCATTATTGCTCTATTCACAATAGCCAAGAAATGGAAATAGCATAGATGTCTATTAACTGATGTTTAATGAAACTCTGGCACATTTACATAAGGGAATACTCTTTACCTATTAAGAAAAATGAAGCTATGGAACTCAAAGGGAAGCTAGTGGAGCTACAGTCAATCATTTCATGTGAGATGACCAAGACCTGGAAAGATAAGCAATGGTTTTTTTTTGTTGTTGTTTTTTAGCTTATAGGCAAGGGGTAGCTTCTAATCTTTAGATATGTGTGTTTTATGTAGAATAACAAAAGAGATCAGAAGATTAATAATAGGCCATGGTTTGGGGTGGCTCTCAAAAGAGGGGAATAGTAAACAGTGGTGTAAGGGGCAAGTGGGAATTGTGGAGGAAGAAGAGATAAATGAGGTGGAGAATGGGAGGGGAGAGCAAAGGAGGAGGTTCAGTAAGGAAAAATTAACAATAAACACTTTTGAACAAAGGCCATATGGAAATCTATAATTATAGAAGCTTCATAAATTACATAGATATGTACACATGTATTAAGAGTGTATGTGGGACAATGCCCCTAATAAACATCACAGGCTAACAAACAAAAGGCCTAGTGCCACGGATGAGTTTTCTCTTTTAGACTTGTTACCCAGTGAAAACCCACAAATCCCCAAACATTGCATGCTATTGCCGATGTTATTAGTTAACACTCCAGAACTTAACAGGACAATCCTATTACTAAGGGTACCACATGCTTAAGTAATAGAATACGAAGAAATCGAACTGGAACTCCCCTAAGGGTTTCAGCCTTATTGGCTAGTCTTCATAATGCTATAAGGAGCAATGCAAGCTACCAGAGAAGAAAAAACAGTCATCAGTCTTCCCAGATGTTATCTGTAGAAACAACTGGCCTGACAAGATGTATTCACTAGTGCAATAGGGGCAGGAATGTTACTGGAGTAATGAATTAAGATATGATTGGATTTAAGGCCAGATTGGCAAGATAAAATCCATTCCTAGCACTATTACTAGGACCAAGAACCTGTGACTAGAACTATCAAAGGCTCTTGGGGGAACAAAGTACTATTATTCTGATAAATGGACAACTCCTAATGATTTATCATTATACCTATAGATTAGTGTGAGTTTCTCTCCCTCTCTCTCTTTGATGTTATTAGAGACTTTATTCTTTTCTTCCTTGCAATTTTCAAGTGACTAGCATAGTTTTAGGTGCAAGATGCAAACAACTATTGAAAACATTCAACAGCTGAATATAAATATTCCAAGACTCTGCAGAATGCTGAGTATTGCTTTAAAACATAAGATAGTATGGAGCTCCTACAGAACATTAAAAATTTCACAGTTTTTGTTGGTTTTGTTTTTAGTTTATTTATTTACTTTTGTTTTTACATACAAACCAATGTTTCCCATCCTTCTCCTCGCAGTTAGTTCCTCCCCCACCTCCGCTATGTTTCTCTTCAGACACAGGCAGGCCTCCCAGTAATGTCTACGAGTATAGTGGAATATCATTAGGAATCACTTCATTGACATTTTGGTCAGTCATATTTGATTCTACCCTAGGTCTCTGAGCCATCCAGCTTCAAGATCCTGGCCATCCAGACAGTATTGGGCATGGGTTCCAACATAGTTCAGTCATTGGTTGGCCACTCCCACAAGTTCTGAACCACCATTTCCCCAGGGCATCTTTGCCATTAGTACAGGTTGTGGGTCACAGGTTTTGTGGCTGAGTTGGTGTCCCAGTACCACCACTGGGAGCCTGGCCTGGTTACAGAAGATGACTGGTTCAGGTTTCATATCCTCCATTACTACGAGTTCTCAATAGGATCACCCTCATCGGTTTCAGGAAGTTTCTACTGTACTAGGTTTCCACACAGCCTTCTAAATGCTCACCTATTCCAGTCATCTCTCCCTGTACTATCTCCTTCTGTGCCTCCTTCTCCCACCTGATCCCTCCTGCTCCCATCCCCACACGCCCCCAGTCTACCCACAAAATCTATTCTATTTCCCTGTCCCAGGGAGGTCCATGAGTCCCTCAGACCTGTCTTTATCTAACTTCTCTGGATCTGGGGGTTGCAGTGTGAATACCCTTTACTTAACAGCCAATATATACTTATACATGAGTACATGTCATGTTTGTCTTTCTGGGTCTGGGTTGCCTCACTCAATGATTTTTTTTTCTAGTTCCATCCATTTCCCTGCAAATTTCATGATGTCACTTTTTTCTAACAGCTGAATAATACCTCATTATCCAAATACATCACATTTTCTTTACTCATTCTTCAGCTGAGAACCATCTAAGTTGTTTCCAGTTTCTGGTTATTTTGAAGGAGGTTACTATGAACATAGTTGAGCAGGTATCCTTTCATTCGGATTTGGGTGTGTGCCCAAGAGTGGTAAAGCTGAATCTTGATATAGATTTATTCCAAATTTTCTGAGGAAAAATCATCATAGTGATTTACATAGTGATGGTACGAGTTTATACTCCCATTAGTGTTTAATGGAATAGTGTTTCCCTTGCTCCACATCCTCACCAGCATGATCTGTCAATTATGTTATTGGTCTTGGCAATTGTGAAAGCTGTAAAAAAAATGGAATCTCAAAGTAGTTTGAATTTGCATTTCCATGATGGTGCAGGATGTTGACTATTTGTTTAAGTGTTTCTCAGTCATTTGAGATTCTTCTAATGAGAATTACATGTTTGAATCTGGACCCCATGTTTTAATAGGATCATTTTGTTTGTTGATGTCTAGTTTTATGAGTTCTTTATGTATTATGGATATTAACCCTCTTATTGAATGTGGAGTTGGTGAAAATCTTTTCCCATTCTATCAGTTGCCATTTTGTTCTATTGAAGGTATCCAGTAGCTTTTAATTATATTAATCACATACACTCCACTGATTTACTTTATCTCTCCTAAATATTTTTTGTCATTTACTCTGAATTTCCAACATTCTTAAGCATTCTGCCTTTTAAAAAAAACTGTGTCTGTGTAAGTATGTAAGCTCAATGTTAACCTAAGTTATTTTTCTTAGTTTCTTCACTTTATTTATTGAGATAGGATCTCTTGATGAACCCAGAGTTCATGAATACTTGGCTAGGCTATATGTCCATCTTATTATGCAAAATCCCCTTTCTCTTCCTCCTAAGTATGGGGATTACAGGCAAGCCTTCTTGCCAAAGGGGTCAAGACCCACAGGTTGAGAACTGATCTGGAAGAAAATGGATAAATAAAGCATGTGATGTTCATTTATCCAAGTCACTCAATGGTATGTTCAATATCAATAAGATGTAATAATTAAATGTATCCCAGCAATTTAATACTTACATATTTTCTAAAATTTTAACTCTTTATATGTGCATGTGCCTGACTATGCATAAATACGCTACATGCATGCAGGAACCTTCGAAGATCAGATCAGAGGAGGTCTTTGGGTTCCCTGGACCTGGAAATAGAGAAGGCAGTGAGCCACCATGTGACTGCTGGTAACTGAGCATAGTCATCTGTTGGAGTACTAATCATTCTTAACCACTGAGCCACTTTTCCAGTCCCAGAAATGATTTTTTAATGGTAATGCATTATGCCTTCAATTTTTCATCTTTTGGCACAGAGGAAATTCTGAAATAAGAGTGTGTGGACTGAGTTAGGATGTAACCACCCTCTGTGTTGACCACAGAGTCTGTGAAAGACACACTCTTGGTTTCCAGATGAGGGGTGACATAAACCTCAGAGGGGAAAGAAGGTGGCAGGGTCAGGATAGACGTGGAACCTTAGATTGCCTTTAAAGATTCCATTATATCAACTGCAGTCAAAAAATCCATGACCCAGAATCTGGGTCCACAGTCTCTGTGGATGCATGGAGGGTAATGAAAAAAAGAACACAAAGAAAAGATGGCAGGATGAAAGTCAGGGAGGAAATGGTTCAGGGGAGAAGGAATGGAGGGAAGAAGAAAAGAAAAGCAAGATGGGAGGGAGGAAAAGAATAAGAGAAGAAAAGAAAGAACAAAGGAAAGAATCCTGAGCTCTCTTGAATTACAATTCTGAAGAGATTAAAGGCAAATCTTCCGGACTAATGGCTCACCAACTGTTACAGGTGGACCAAATCCCAGAGGACACCCACTAGGCTTTTTAGGTTCTTATGTCCTGAAATAAAGAATTGAACCAAGGACACGTGGGTAATGGTAGAAATAGAAACGGTTTATGGAGACAGCATTTCTGAGGATGGAAATGGGCCTGAGAGCTGGGCAATTTTAGAAGCTCAACAGCCACATGAGTCATGACATTTTATGGGTAATTTATTGAGCAATCATCTTGGTTGCAATTGTGTATCAGAAGCTTTACTCATACATGCTATGTTCGTTACATGTAAATCTTACTTGGGGTTTTCATTTTTTTATGCCAACTGGCTTCTTTCACATGCTAATCTTGATGTTTCTCTCTCCTCACCCCACTCTCCTGTTCTTAACATAGCACTATGTGTAATTGTTAAGTAGTTGGACAGAGATTGACATCCTTAGACATCTCTGAGGAAAGCCCCTCCTTCTCATTATCAGCTCTGGACCCTACCTCCTGTTTCTCTGACAACACACAAACTTTAATAATGGCCAGCTTCTTTATCACGAAGGGGTGTTGGGTTTTGTCAAAGGCTTTTTCAGCATCTAACGAGATGATCAAGAACTAAACAGTTCTTTCAGGCTGTTTATAAGGTGGATTACATTGACAGATTTTCATATGTTGAGCCATCCCTGCATCTCTTGGATGAAGCCTACTTGGTCATAGTGGATGATAGTTTTTCATATGTCCTTGGATTTGGTTTGCATGCTCACTCACATACACATGCCTACACACACAAAACAAATCGATAAAAGGTAGTAATAATGAGATCTGAGTTTCAGCTCTGACTCTGGGGGTCTTCCTCCCTTGTTGTTTGGGTTGGTTTGACTTGGCTTAAGATATCATGGACTATTGTGAAATATACCTCTGGTTATTTGTCATAAATGCAAATAAAGTTCTTTGAAAAATTATTGTCTCTAACATTATCCTCTTACCAGCTCTGTCTTTCCATTCTAGCACCCACACTTTTTTTTTAACCCCAATTATATTTTTCTTTATTATAAGGAGCAAACTCATGAAACAGGAACAAGAATCCAAGTAACAAGAGAACCACAGAGAGAGAGCGAACCCTGGGCAGCCTGGCATTTTTTCTCAAGATACCCAAAAGTTCAAGACCAAACCTGGTCCCACCTCTTTTTTATTTTTATTGTTTTATAAATAATATCATTAAAATTTCCACTTCCTCCCCTCCTCCCATTTCCCTCCCACTCCCCCACTCACCCTTCCCCCTCCCCCTAAGAGAGGACAGGGTACCCTACCCTGTGGGAAGTCCAAGGCCCTCTCCCCTCCATCCAGGCCTAGGAAGGTGTGCATCCAAACAAACCCCCAGTCTTTTAATGTAGTGGTTTTCCACATAGGTTTCTCTGAATTGTTTTGCATCTCTTGTACTCTGAATAACAGAAGTCAGTCAATACATATACATTTCTTTAAGTATTCAATACAGTTAGTACATATGCATTTCTTTAAGTATGAAAATACACGTCTAGGATGAAGAAACAAAGAGTGATATCATTTAATAATTCAATCAAATAATAAAAATATACCATGTTAAAATCACAAAATACACAGAAATAAGGTTGGTGATAAAGATACGCCATGAAATTTTTGATGGCAAAGGTACTCAGCTTTGTTGATGAAAGTGGACATAAGCTCAAGAAAATGGAATAACCATAAAAATCACAAGTTCAGGGGTGTAAGATTGTCTAGGAAGTCTGAATCAATCAACGATGGTTAATTGCAGTTCTCAACTTGGAATCAGCTGAAAGATGATCCTCTTGGTGGTTCTGTGAGGACATTTTCTATGATTCACTGAGGCGGGGGAGACCCTCTGCTAGAATGGGCAGCACCTGCTAGCTGCTGCTCAGATATAATGAGGTGTGGGTGAAGGAAAACCTGCTTCTGCCTGCCAGCCTTGATCCCCGCTGCAGAGTGCTCCTACGCCGCTAACCTTCATTGATGTAAAAAACTGACTGCTTTGTCTTTAAATACCTACTGAAGACCACAAGTCCTCCAGGAATCTTCAGGCCTTCTAGGTTACCAGACTGGTACTGCTGAGGTATTCAGCCTTGAAGACCGAGCAGTTCTCAGTCTTTCCAGTGTGTAGGCGGCTAGTACTGGACGACCCAATTTGTATCTTGTAAGTCAACCTGGAAAATCCCTTTTGTAAAGAACCTTCATTATGGTCCTTTAGTGAACCCTGACTAATGCAGAGTGTGTTTGTGTTTCTATCCAGGATACCTTATATCATAACCAGCAGAAAGTGATGTGGTGGAAATTACCTTTAATTATAACTTGGGGCAGGCAGATCTCTAGACCAACCTGGTATACACACAGAGTTTCAGCTCAGTTAGGTCTACATGGTGAGATTCTGTCTCAACTCTCTCTCTCTCTCTCTCTCTCTCTCTCTCTCTCTCTCTCTCTCTCACACACACACACACTCACACACACACACACACACACACACACACACACACAGCACACAGCACACACAGAGAGAGATAGACAGACAGACCAAGACAGACAGAAACAGAGACAGAGAAACAGAGACTTACACACAGAGAGGCAATGTCTAAATCTTATGAGCTTGATGGTGGCCACCTTGTTCTATTGATTGGTCTTGGAATCATTGACCACTTAGAAATATTACAGATATACTTTGGAAATATTAGAGATACTCTTTGGAAATTTCTGAAGTAGGTCAGAGGGAAAGATTCCACTAGACCAAATAACAGAACTTGATTGTAGAGAGTTAAAATGCTTCAGAACAAATTATTGTGGGCTACTTTTAGCCCCTTTTGAAAACCATCTATTGGTATGGGATTCCCCTCTGTATGCTGTGAATACCATTGGTTAATAAATAACTGTCTTGAGCCTGCGCAGGGCAGAATAGAGGTAAGTGGGGGGGGGGGGGACTAAACTGAATGCTGAGAGAAAGAAGGCAGAGTCAAGAAATGCCATGGAGCTGCCACAGATATACCAGAATCTTACTAGTTGGCCACAAACCTCATAGTAAAATATAAAGTACTGGAAATGGTTTAATTCTAGATGTAAGATCTAGCCAGCAATATGCTTAAGTGATTGGTCAAGCAGTGATTTAAATAATATAGTTTCTTTGTGGTTACTTTGGAAGTCTGTGTAGCTGGGAAACAAACAGCCTCCTACAACAATCCATTGTTCATACCTGTGTCTGATCTTTGTGACTATAAAAGGCACTAGCTTCCACCAACGCAAAGCTAATGTCACCAGATAACATCAGTCTGTAGCAGAGATTTCCTGGACTTGCTGTGGCCTGACTACCTCATGTTTTCACTGATATATTAATGCATTAGTATATGACTTTCTTGGTTCTGTTACTATGAGAACAACATGAAACTGTTACTACATTTGATTATGACATTCAAGGTAACCTGAATCTGTGTCCCCAGATCATGATCACTTATATTGGTTTCCAGAACAAACCATCTTTTATTCATCTTGAGGGGAGAGTGATATTTTTGTATCAGCAGAAGATAACTTGAATTGTTTTTTAACATTATAGTTTCTTTTTCAAATAAGTAAGAACTTTCACAAACACACACAAAATTGCTGCCTCTTCATATACAAGTGGGAAGGCCTGAAGAAGTATTGATGTTGTTTTGACATCCAAATCGATTGTTTTTACTTTTATTTTTATGTGTATTTATATGTGCCCGAATGTACATAAGCAAATTATGTTCATGTAGAGGTCAGAGGTCAGAGGAGGCCATTGGGTTTCTGAAGTTATAGGCAGTAGTGAGTCACCATGGGACTGGTGGGAGCTGAATCTAGGTCCTCTGTAAGACCAGTGATCATTCTTAACCACTGAGCTATTTTTCCAGACCCAGAAATAATTATAACAATATTGCATTGTCCCTTCAAATTTCCATCTTTTTGCACAGAGAAAACTCTGAAATAAGAGAGTACATACTGAGCTAGGATGTAGCTCAGCTAGGAGAGTTCCTGTCTAGCATACATAAAGCCCTGGGTTCCAGCCCTGGCACCACATTAAACCAGGTGTGATGGCACATGCCTATAATCCCTGAAGGTGGGAATTGAAAATAGGAGTATCAAAAGTTAAAAGTCACTTTTGATTGTTTACATAGAAAGCTGAAGGCCAGCCAAGGTGACATGAGAATCTGTCTAAGCTAAATAAAATAGTATGTGTATTCTTCATTTCCAATTTAGTCATAAACCTAGATGATGTGGGATTCCCTTCTGTATGTTGTGAATATGTTTTATTATCGTTGGCTAATAAAGACTATGCCTTGGGTCAATAGCAGGGCACAATATAGCCAAGTGGTAAATTTGATATAAAGATAAAGAAGGTGGAGTCAGAGACACCCCATGTGGCTACCAAAGGAGGTGGATACCCCAGAACATTGGCAGTAAACCACAAACCTTGTGGTAATACACAGAATAATAGAAATAGGTTAATTTAATGGAAGAGCTTAGCTAGAAATACGCTTAAGCTATCGGCCAAACAGTATTGTAATTAATATAGTTACTGTGTGATTATTTTGTGTCTGGGTGGCTGGCAACAAGCGAGCAGTCTCTGCATACACCTAGCTTCATTGCCCTTTCTTCTCTACCATTCCACTAAACTGGTTCTGGGAAATTGATGACTTCTAATAGAAAATAATCAAGTTACTTTGTCTTTGCTTGGTTCACATAAGGCTTTACAGCACTGTGACTGTAAGTTTCTCTATAAAAACAATATTTATCTCCCACACATGGCATTAAACTGATTGAATTACCCTATCTAAGATCCTTTGCTTATGTAATAAAAAGAAAACCCACCAAAACTAAACAAAAAGTTGACTATATTATCAAAGACCACATAAGATTATTTGGAAGGTTTGAGATAAAGCAATAGATTATTTGGGTGACATGACAGTATTGAGAAATAGTTTAACATTAAATAGTGGAAGCTATTGTCAGGTGTCTGTGGCTAATATTGAGTCTGTTTGCAGAAACTGAAACTGTGGACCATGCTTTCCGCAGGGAGATCGTCCATTTTCCATGTCACTCCGCTCTCTGGACATTTCCTCCATCTCATTTGTTTTCCTCTTTGTTTATTTCTTAAATCCTGTTCCAACTGCCTGCTTTGTACTTCAATCTCTTCATTTTTCACAGAAATTCCCATTTCCACTTTCAGCTGCCCCAATAAAATAGCTCACGGATATTCACATCTTTAACTCAGACCTCTGCTCTACATCCTGGCTGCCAGTGGGACTCACAACAGCTCTATAGGGTCATACCAATGATAGCAGGGATGGTGGAGATAAAAGAGAAACTGAGACAGGTTTGTGATGAAATTAGAAATTTAATAATGCTACCATTAGCCATTTACTTTTATAGGTACCATCTCTGCCAGAGCTTTGGCAATCTGAGTGAACTTGGTATTGTTCAAGTACATCTGGGCTTTGACAGTCCTCATCACTCTGAAGAGGGGGATCTGACTGATGATGGCTTCAAGAAAAAGCCAGAAAAGTCCAAGAGCTGCTAAAGCTACCTTAACCTAATCATGTGGAGGTTATTAATGAAGGGAATTCCAAGAAGTTGTATTTGTCCCAAGTACCAAAAAAATCCTTGATCTGTAGCAAAAATTTGGCTGATCTAATTCTTAAATCTGGAAGAAATTGTTATACACAACCTTCCCACAATGCATGTCTGTCCCTCGACTACGAGGAACACTAGCTTGTTTTCTTTAATTTTTTCTCACATCTATAACTACATGACTTAATATAGACTTAGAAAATAATCAGCTATTACTTTCTATTACTTATGTTTGTATTAATGCATCAATTTACTTCTCCTTTCCTTGTAGAACTTCAATGTTACTAACACAAAAACTTGTCCTTCTGTTCCACAATGTTCTGAAGTGCTTCATATTTTACAAAAATTTTCCCTTTGTGTTTTCTGTGTTGGATACTTTTTGTTGGGCCACCTTCAGGGTTTTTGACTCCCTTGTTTTACATCTGAATTCTGCTTTTGAAATAAGTTTATTTTTTATTGCCGTTATGGCATGTTTCACTTCTAAAGTTTCCAGGTGGTTCTTTGATACAACTGAATTCTATCAGTTTGCTCTCAGCATCCATCTCTTGTTTCAAGAGTATACATCATTGTACATATGTTTATAGTCTTTTTATTTTGTCTGGTGTGCTTTCCCTTCAAGGGTATTAAGCAAGATTCCTTAGTTTGTTCTGCATGGGTAATTTTAGATTACATTGTAGATGTTTTGATGTTATATGATAGACTCTTCCGAAGGTAAGAGAAGGCAGAAAGATGGATAAGTAACACTAAAGATGTTTGGAAAAGTCATAGTCAATCACATTATTTTACATTAACCCAGTTACAGATAATACATGCAAGTGTATATGCATATAAGCATGTATTAAATATTTTTAACAAATTATTGCCGCATGGCATAACAAAGTTCTTTTTCAAAGCCATAGACTGTCTTTGATGACTAATCTTAGTTGTCAAATAGATTACATCTGGAATTAACTAAAATCAAACATCTGAGCAAAGGTGTGAGAGGTTTTTCTTAGTTGGACTATTTGAAGTTAAAGAACCACTTTAAATCTGGGCCACATAACCTGGTAAGAGCCCACATAAAAGAACATGGACATGGATGAAGGAAGCTTTTGCTTCTTGCCTGCTTGCTCTCACTCCTGATGGCAGTTTCATCTCTTCTGTTCTGAGATATTCCTTTGTTGGTGTTAGAACCTGCTTCTTCGGGATTCCAGTGTAGACAGAAACCCAGTAGTTCTCTAGGACTTCCTTGGGACAGATTTAAACTGCGGACATTCAGTCCCTTGGACTGATCAACTATCAGATCTTTGACCTTTCCAATAGAAGACAGCCATTGTTGGACTGCTTGGACCACGGCCTCTATACCACTCTAATAAGTCTCATATATATGTATATATTTATATGTGTGTGATATGTACAAACGTGCATATATATATATAGGTATATGTATGAATAGTTTTTTATATTTGTATAGTTGCACATATGCATAGTTATACAAATATATATGTGTGTGTGTGTGTGTGTGTGTGTGTGTGTGTGTGTATGTTAGTTTGTTCTATAATTATGTTCCTTTAGAGCACTGGTTCTCAATCTGTGGTTTGCAATCCCTTTAGGTATCAAAGAATTCTTTCACAGGGGTCTCCTAAGACCATTGGAAAACACAGATATTTACATTATGACTCATGGCAGTAGTGAAATTAAAGTGATGAAGTAGCAATGAGAACAAGTTTATGGTTGGAGGTCACCACAACATGTGAAACTATATTAAAGGGTCACAACATTAGCAAGGTTGAGAACTACTGCTTTAGCGACTCATTACTAATATACTATCTAACAAAAACCTGTGTACCAGGCATGAGAAACTTCCTTTTTTGTCACTGGTCAGGGGAGTCCAAAAGACACCCTAAATAATATAGGCTGCTGTTGCTGTCCTTGATTGCTGAAGACTGCATAACTTTAGACACAGGACTCAGAAGATTTGAAATGGGTCTGACCAAAAGTCTCCTATTTGAGCACTAGTTTCCATTGTATCTGAGAGTTCTGTGCAAATTGTCAAGGGAGGAAAGCTAGTAGTATCCTTGTCTTGCTGTGAATAGGAGCCACAAGAATGACCAATATGACAAGAAATTCCTAAAGGTGTGATAGTGACACTCATATTTTGGAGGAAACCAATAAGTGTATAATCAGACCTAAATTTTCTCCACAGGAGGGAAATCATTCTTGGTCCTGTAAAGCTAGTCAGCTCACTTTGAGGAGGGACATCAGGGATCTTAGAAGAGAATTTACTGCCACTTTTCTCTGACAGTATAACTCCTAACTGTACGTGAAATATTTGTCATTATATCCACATATAAGTATATATCCTGACCTTCATCAAAGAATCTTCTCTTTGCAGCACACAGACACTATTACATAAAACTAGAGATGGAGAAAGTGATGAGAACAACTGGTCACGTGGTACCCAGTCCCAAAAGATAACATCTACAACACAGCCTTCCCTTTTGAGTGCTGTTGGATAATGCTCTTGTACACTGTACAGATTTGTCACTCATATTGGTTTAATAAAATGTTGACTGGCCAGTGGCCAAACAGGAAATACAAGTGGGGTGACAGACTAAGAGAATTCTGGGAAAAGGCAAGACAGAGAGTCAGTTACAAGCCAGATACAGAAGAAGCAGGATGAGAATAGCTTACTGAAAAAAGGTACCAAGCCATGAGGGTAAAGATAAATAAGAATTATGGGTTAATTTAAGTTGTAGAAGCTAGTTAATAATAAGACTGAGCCAAAAAGTCAAACAGTTTATCATTAATATGAGCCTCTATGTGTTTCTTTGGGACTGAACGGCTGTGGGACTGAACGGCAGGACAGAAACTCTGTCTACAAACGGCACCCAAAATTGGGCAAGAGTTTCCACATAAAGGCTGAGAAACTCTAAAAAAGGGATTCTAGACAGACAAGAACAGAGTCAAGCACGGCTTCTTGATAACTGTCTTTTCTCTGATAGGTTCTGTTTGCTGGCAGTGAACAGAGTCACGGTTTCTTTAAGAGAAGCTTCCTGGCTCCACATTGGCAGCAAAAAATTGCAACTCTTTTAAGACACTTTGCCACCAAACACTTAAAAGGTGTTTATGAGCAGCCAGAAACAGGCTTCTTGGTGGTGGCATGGACCTAGAAGCTCCACAGAGTTGTAGCAATAAAGTGACTCCTGCCAGTACCTCAACCAAAAAGCTGGAATCTCAAAAGGCTAAGGAATGAGGTGGAGGCAGCCACTAAAGTCACAGCTTTAATCCTAGCTATATTACTTAGCAGATTAAAGACGTATGTGCTCAGAAAATGATAGGTGTATAAAGTAAAGACAGATTCAAACAAAAGTGTATAGTGTGTTTAAAAATATACATAGGCTTGGAAGAGAAAAGAAAAATGATAGAGATAGTCCTTCAAAAAAGGAGTAGTCAGATCTAGTGGCACATGCCTTTAATCCCAGACCTCAGGAAACAGAGGCAGGCAGATCTCTGTGAGTTTGAGGGCCAGCCTGGTCTACAGAGTGAGATACAGGACAGCCAGGGCTACACAGAGAAATCCTGTCTCAGAAAACCAAAAATTAAAAATAAAAATAAAAAAATAGAATAACAGCCTTGTAAAGATGAAAAATACAAAGAGAATCTGGATACTGTATGTTATTATATTGTCTTTTAATTGTTTGACTGCTTAGAAAGGAGCAGCAGCTGCCAAAAGATATTTGCTTATAAATGCTGCTGGATTAATCCAACCTATATATTTTGAAAATGCCTTGACTTCAAAGTCAAGTCAAGTCAAAAGATATGCTACTTTAGAGAAGAGGTTTTGGTTTTGTTGCCAAAGGAAATGGGAGACTGTGCATTCATTCTGGGTTAAGAAAAATAAGGTTTGATCAAAGAAGACCCTCTGAAAATTTTCTGATAGGATCAAATGACCCAGATTTTAGAATACTCTGTTACAATTTTTTCTGAGTTCTACATCCAGAACAGCCTCATGACTGCTAACTGAGATGATCCAGCCTCACAGAATACTCAAGTCAGGATTTGATCATAATTCTAATTTTTCTTTGTGTCCCCATAAGATTAGCAGCACCCCCAATCAGCAGGAAGTAGCCTAGAAAATGCCTACATCCCCAAAACACAGAATATGGAAGTTTGCCCTTGTTAAAAGTGGTGTTTATAAGTTGTTATAGATAATGGTCAGGGAGAAGGTAAATAAAGGAGATTAGATTCAGAGTTCTTGTTTGGAAAAGAAAAAGGGGGAAATTCTATGGAATAATGCTCTTGTTCACTGTAAAGTTTTGTCACTTGTATTAGTTTAATGAAATGCTGATTGGCCAGTAGTAAAGCAGCAAGTATACGCAGGGCAATCAGAATTCCCAAACTAAGAGAATTCTGGGAAGAGGAAAGACAGAGAGTCCATAACCAGCCAGATGCAGAGGAAGTAAGACAAAAAGGACTTACTGAGAAAAAGTAGCAAACCATGTGGCTAAACATAGATAAGTATTGTGTGTTAATTGTAAGAGTTAATTAATAATAAGATTGAGCTAATAGATCAAACAGTTTATAATTAATTTAAACTTCTGTGTATTTCTTTGGGACTGAATGGCTCTGGGACCAGGCATGACAGAAACTTCTGTCTACACCTAAGAACAACTGATCAAATGGTGTCCAGTCCCAATGAATAACAACTACAACACAATGCTCACAACTGAAAACAACTGATCACTTGCTACCAAATCTCAAAAGATAACATATACAATAGAACCCTCCCATTTGAAAAGAACTGATCATGTGGTACCTCGTCCCAATGGATAACATTTACAACACAATTCTTCCACCTGAGAACAACTGGTCATGTGGTACCCTGTCCCAGTGGATAGATAACATCTACAACACAATCCCTAACCTAAGGCCCAGGAAACAGCTCAGAAAGATTATATAAAATAAAAAGACAGAAAGATTGTAAAAGCCAGAGAACCAAAAAGTTTGCCTAGAGATTTTCTTCTAAGATGACTTCTTAATATTACAGGGAAGTCTTTCATGTTGTGGTGACCCCTGAGCATAAAATTATTGACTGTTACTTCATCTGTGTAATTTTGCTACTGTTATGAATCATACTATAAATATCTGATATACAAGATACTGTATCAATGGGTGTCACAACCCATAGGTTGAAAACCAGTAACTTAAAAGCACCATGGAAATGTTTACACATTTTATGCTATCATCTTCAAATCAGTGGGGCATATACTTTGTGTTCTAATTTATAATTATTCATTGTATATATTCATTGTATGATTATATGTAGTACTATGCTACATAAGAATATTTTTAGCAAGTATATATTGTTTACTGAGAGTATTTACTCCTCATCTCAACCTCTTTTCTCACCATTCTCCCCAGGAGTCTCCTTTTCCCCCTAAACCAGTGGTTCACTACCTGTTGTCACGACCCCCTTGGCAAACCTCTATCTTCAAAATATTTATATTTCAATTAATAACAGCAGCAGTTACAACTATAAAACAACAGTGAAATAAGTATATGGTTGGGGGTCACCACAACATGAGGAACCGTCCTGAAGGGTCACAGTCTTAGGAAATCTGAGAACCGCTGACCTAGAGTCAAAAACTGAACCGGAGACCATGGGGGTGCTTCTTACTCATCAGACTCACACTCATCTGCCTTTTCTGGACCTTCCAGGATCATCTGCCCAGGGGTAGCGCCACCCAGGGTGTGCTGGACCCTCTGAAATCAATCAGTAATCAAGAAAACGCTTCCACAGACTTGCCTGCAGACCAATCTAAAGGAGGAATTTTCTCAGTTGGTCTTCTCTTTCCCTTGGAGACTCTACCTTATGTCAAGTTGGCACAAATAAAACAAAGACAAACACACACACACAAAAAAAACACAACCAGCACACTGCAATTTTGATAGTGTTATAAATCATAATGTATATATCTTTGGAGATAGAGATTTCTCAAAAAGGGTCACAACCCACAAGTTGAGAACCATATGCTAGACACCGCACCAAATCCTGCTTGGGTGTGATTCACACATAAGAGACAAGAATCTGAAGTAACTATCCTCACTACATTTTAATGCTGAGAGACAGAGGTTTATAGGTGCTAGGGGAATTGATAATGACACAGAGATGGAACACCAGGCGAACTACTCATCACTCTAGAATGCAGCTACGTATGGCCTGTTCTGTCCTGCAGCCTGAATTGGAACAGAGCTGCAGACAGCCAGGGTAGGTGAGAGTTTGTCAGTAGTCTTCTTTGAACCCCATGCCTCCCTACCTTTCAGCATTGATTAGGTCACGTTGAACAATGTACTTATGCACAAGGCTGGATAAGATTTAATATTGCTTTGTGTTGGTTAGTGGGCAGGTGTTTGTTTAAAGGAAGTGGAAACAGGTGTGCGAGCCTTGATTCAATTACATGAAGAAGGGAGACACACTGATCCATGGCCATTTTCAAGGAGAGATGCTGATTGTGCTAATTAATCATTTGTCTGTCAGAACTAAATAGAACATAATAGAAAATGATGTTCCAGTTGCCGTAGATATGGAACATGGAGTTTGTGCCTGGCTCTCCTGGAAAGCAGATGCAACTGTTTATCATGACATCAATTAAGATGCGGCACCTGACTCCTCCTGGATTACCATGTCTGAGATGGCTTGAAGGAAAGGTGTTTTCTAAACTCTTGCCAACAATGTGGGACCTCATCCAACAGGAATTGCCTCTCACAGGAACCTTTCCTTTCAAAGAGATTAATTAAGTCTTTTTAGATTAAGAGACAGGGCTAGAAGGGACATTTTGTATTCTGCATCTTGAAACACTTAATCTGCTTCACCTGTCCAGACAGTCATGTTCATAATGGGCTATCATAGAATATTTAATTCATTCCTTCATTTATTTACTGGCTACTCAATAGCCATAATGGCCTTTTAAAAACATAAGTCAAGTACATTGATCCGCTTAAGTGTCTTCAATGTCTAGTCAATAGATTTATATTTTCATAAAAATGAATAGCAAATCATAATAGAGTGGGACATATATTGACAGTTTGTATAGGCTATTCAAAAGGAATTAATATAATTTTATTACTAGTAGATTATAAGAAATATACTTCTAGTCATAACAGTATATTCAGAAGAAATATTTGATAGAACTTACAGTTTCATGATAAAAATCCCTCCAAAAATAGAAATTGAGGGGAATGTCACAAAAATGGAAATGGTGAAGGACATTGATAAGATGCAACAATTATCATCACCAATTATGAAAAGATTATTAGTTGCTTACCAAGATCAGAAGTGATGCATGAATGTCCACTCTCACCATGCCTATGCAGAATTTTATTGGATGATTTAAATAGGACAAAGATGCAAGAAAAGTGAATGAAACCCATACTTTTAAAAAACTAAAATTCTATTTGTAGATGAGACTATTGTCCAACTAGAAAATTCTAAAGGATCTACAGAAGAGCTATTAAGTAGTGAGTTTAGCAAGACTGCATAGCCTGGTTCAGTGTACCAAATTTACATTTTGTAAATTGCAGTAAATAATTAGAAAAGTCATAACTAAAGTACAGCAAATGAATGAAGCATTTTTAATTTGAGAAAAAATACAAATTTTTTTCACTAAGAGATACAATATGCATGTTTTTAAAAGGGGAATAAGATATATTCTGAGTCAAATCAGAGTACCATGGCCAGGGAGCATAGATTCAGTTTGCCCAGGGTGGATGCACCTATTTGCTTTTCATACAGGCATGAAACAAAAGAAAATTTTAAATCAATGCATTTAGCAAATGAATTTAGGGTATCGGGTGAGTTACAGCAAGCAGAAAGGTCTCTGCTATGGGCTTCAAATGTTTTCTGATGCTTTTCAGGGTGGGTTTTTGTTGATTAGTTGTGTTATTGCAGTTTCATCAATATAGACAATATATTCTTATTCCTCTCTTCTCTCCCTCTTCCTCACCTTCCTCACATCTCACATTTGTAGCAATACTTACCCTCATCACCACATATTCTAGCCCAGATTAATGACTTTGGGTTTGTTTTTGTTACTTTTAAACAGAGTCATATTTGACCATTGAACTTTAATTATCTATTGAAGAAAAACTACAAAACATTAACTAATTAAACCATAAAAATGAAGTGAGTAGATACATAATGTGTTTATTGATTGGAAGAGTCGATGGTATGCTGGCAAAATGTCAGAATACCCCAGTTTGATCAAGGGATTCAATTACAATCAACTCAGCAGAATTTTTAAAGCAGTTGATGATTATATTCTAAAACTTACTTGGAAAAATAAAAGAACTAGAATAGGAAAGATAATTGGGAGAAAAAAAGATAAAGTTGAAGACTCAGTCTTGAATCAAGGCCTGCTAATAAGGTAAAATTGAGAAGCTATAATAGTAGTAAAAAAATGCAAACAAATTGAATATTGGGATAGGAAAAATTTGGAGAAGAAACTCAAACATTCAATTAATCTTCATCCTTTGTAGTTTCTCTATTTGAAATCTGATTTCTTGGGTCCTGTTTCTTAGAATCTGTCCCTGTCCATCCATTAGCCAAAAACATATGATTGAACATCCAGAGTGATGGATTGAAATAGGAGAGAATATATTAGCTTGAATTAGAATCCAGGACATTTTGCACCATGGAGTTCAGAAATGATAGTAAAAGAGAGTACACACAGAGAACAGCAGATATCACACAAGTCAAACAATAGGTTATAGGACACCAGGTATAGAGTACTGGAGTTGGAATAAGACTATACTCATTGAAAATGCAGAAAAGAGAGAGCTATACTCTAGTAAGGACAAATGAAAAGAAGATAGGAAAAGTATATGGTGACTCCAAGCATTAGGGACATGGGTTCAGGAACAAGAATCTAATATGGAAAACTGGTTTTTTCAACAAATGGCTATTGCATCCATATTTTATGCTAGTCAAGATTGTAGCATCTCAAACACACAAAACAAAGTAGACAAGGTCTTGTTTTCACATAATTTATTCAGAAAGGTGTCTGCCAATTGCTGAGGAAACAAGACATGTAGAAAATAGGGTAACTCTACGGCCATATAGAAATGGGTTAATTTAAGATGTAAGAGCTAGCTAGAAATAAGCCTGAGCCATTGCCATACAGAGTTGCAATTAATGTAGTTTCAGTATGATTATCTGAGTCTTGCTAGCCAGGACATGAACATGCAGTCTTTGTTTACAAAATGACATCCAACCGTTTGTCAAGAATATCCACATAAAGCCTAAGGAAGCTTAATTAAAAAAGAGCTTCTAGGTCCACAGAAACAGAAGTCATTTGGAGCTTCCTGGTGGCCACATATTTTCAGATAGGATCTGTTTGTTGACAGCAAGCAGAGGCACAGCTCCTTTAAGAGAAGGCTTCCTGACTCAGCATTAGCAGCAAAAGCTGTGCAGTTCCTTTAAGAGATATCTTCCTGGTTCATGCTGGTTGCACAAATGGCTCTGGATCTTTCAGGAGGTGCTACTATGGAGCACTTGGATGGGGTTTGTGGGCACTGTGCTGCAAGTTACTTGGTGGTGACATGGGTCAACTGCTTCCCAGAGTTGGCAAGGTAAGCATAGCTTCCAGAGCTCGTGGTAAAGGGACCTCTAACATGTTGGAAAGCTGAGCAGGGCAGAATCAACAGCCACAGTAGTCACTCTGGTCCTGTCCATGCTTGCTTTGTTTTGTTCACAACAGTGATCAAAACAGGGTAACATATACACAATAAAGACATATTCAGACAGCAAAAAACCTCTAGATAGGTCATAATGTGTTTAAAAAGTGTACATTGGCTTAAGAAAAAAATGGGTATAGGTAATTATAGAGTTTTTAAAAATAAAACAAAGTCATTAAAGAGACAGTAAAAGTAATATAAGAGCGTACAGACAGTCATAGATTAAAGGAGTAAAGATAATAATTATTAAAAAGTATTAGAGCAAAAAATAAGCCACATAAAGATGAAATATACACAGAGAGTCTGGATTATGTGTATTACTGTATTTTCTTTGAGTCTTTTGACTGTTAATAAGTTAATTGCTGAAAAATATTTGATTCTTGGGGACATTAAGCTGAACTAACATATATTTTAAAGGTATCCTGATTTCAAAATTTGAGTCTAAGGATATGTTATTTGGAAAAGAGGGTCTACTTTTGTTTCCAGAGAGGATGAGAACCTTTGGGTTTCTTTCAGGCTAATGTGGTTTGATGGAACAAGACTGGCAAAACGTCTCCATGAACCCTAAAATTAGTTTGCCCAACAAATATCAGAAGCAGTTTGAAGAAAACTACATCCAAAGTCCCAAAATTACTGTTTATAAATGTTTGTTTTCATCTAAAGGTTGATTATAAGTGGTTAATGGTCACAGCCAATTTCTTAAAAAGGGGGTATGTGATATAGAGTAGAATACTTTGCATTGGTTTGGATCTTGGTCTATTGATACAAATTTAAGATCAATTTTATTCCACTGTGTATATGTATTTCTGATCTTGTTTAAGGTATTGTGTTTATGCAACTCACTTAAAAATGTAATGTAATGTATAGTTAAGAAATACACATTAATAGATAGTCATCTGTAATTATAAAACTTTTAATTATATTAGGTTTTCTAGATATACAGAGATATATTTCAGATAGATAATCTTCATTACTTCAAAGACCTACAGAATACAGCATTGAAAACATTTTAAGAACTTAGACTTTTCTCAACAGTGAGTCATGGCTCCTTCTGGCAACATCAATTACTTCAGAGAGGGTGATTGGGATTGAGGAAACTCATCATGGAATTTTCCTTCAATGTGACAAGGCTAGCCATTTGGGTAAGAAACTGCTCTTGCCTGGACTGCTTGATGGTATGTTGTATAAACTGGATATGCAGGATCCATAGAAAATGACTGATGAATTTTCCTAAAAAAGGTGAGACAGCTCTTCAGGGTTCCCGCTTCATGAAAGAGTCTGTCAGACATTCTGAAGAAATCAGAGAAGAAAGTGACTGACAAACTGACAAACAAAATAGTCTTTCAACTTTCTTACTTCTTAGAAAAATCAATCAGATTCAATGGGCCTGTAACATGAAGAAGGATGTTTCAGTGTTACAGAAGAACTTTGGGTAACTGTCCAGGCAGTGAGATGTTTTTGTCAATTCTAATTTTTGAAGTTGCCTATAATGTACTTCCTGTTTACTTAGGTAATATTATATTCTTCTGGGGTCTTTGATGGAATTAAAGACAGACAGTTATAGTTTTACTTAGTAATGATAAAAGATAAATTACATATGAAACTTTAGACTCACAAAGAAATATTATAACTGTAATTCTTATTTGATACCTGTTTTTGTTATATGTAATTTTACTTTGTTAAATTTAAAACCTTCCTTTTTATTTCGATAGAAAAGGAGAGATGATGTGGGATTACCCTCTATATGCTATGAATATATTTTATCATCATTGGTTAATAAAGAAGCTACTTTGGCCTGTGGCAAGGCATAATATAGCAAGATAGAAAAGAAAAAAAGGTGGAGTCAGGCAAATTCTGACCAACTGCCAAGGAAATAATACATGTAGAAAATGAGATAATGCCACAACCATGTGGAAATACATAGACTAATATAAATGGGTTAATTTAAGATGTAAGAGCTAGCTAGAAATATGCCTGAGCCATCAGCCAAACAGTGTTATAATTAATATAGTTTCAGTGTGATTTTTCAGGTCTGGGCAGTCAGGAAATATGCAAAAGCAATAAAATTTTAAATATTAGCAAGTGTAATTATCTAATATAATTAATAAATTAGACAACATGGTAATTGATGTGGTGATCATACTGCACTATTCCATTAGTCACTGGGCAGCTCTATCAGTGACATACAGACTAAAATAGAGAAACTAAGCCAGTCACATGTCAACAAGTGTTGAGGATGCAGAAAAATCATAACTCTTTATAATTTTTGTGACAATAGAAATAGGCATAGCCAATTTAGAAAATAATATATTAGTTTCTCTATGTGCTAAATGCAGAATTATCACCTAGCCTAGCTATTCTACTCCTGTCTACCCACAAAAAATCATGACTGCATGTAGATTTCTGCATAAATGTTCACAGGAGCATTGCTCACGAGAATCAGAAACAACACAGATCTATATTAGCTGATGAGTAGCTGAGTATGGGAATAGATGAAGTTCAATTCAGTGGAGCATTTTTCAGAAGGTAAAAAAGTGAATACTAACTACAACATGATAAACCTCAAATAAAAACCAGAAAACAAAACGAAACATACCAACAAGTGAAAGAAACCAGTCACAAAAGACCCTGTATTTCATGACCTTGTTCACAGAATGCATTCAGAATCAGAAAATGCTTCAACAGATGTCTAAGGCTGGGAGTCAAAGTGAAGAATACAGGGAGCTTGGTATGGACTCATAAAATTATGAATCAATAATTCATAATGAATTCATAATTTTATGAATATACTAAAGCTCCTAAATTATTTGCTTGTATTCAAATTATGTCCCAACAACATATTATAAAAGAAAAAAAGAAAGGAAGAAAGGAAGGAAAGAAGGAAGGAAGGAAGGAAGGAAGGAAGGAAGGAAGGAAGGAAGGAAGGAAGGAAGGAAGGAAGAAATGTGACCTCTAAGGACAGAATGTTTCCAGAGGGTAGAGCAGAGATGCCCCTGGACTGGGGATGACCAACTGGCCTGTCTATGAAATACAGAAGTCACCCAAACTGAAGCTGGTTAAGGAAGGAGCAATAAGTAGGTACTAAAGCAAGCACAGTTTGTGAAGTAGTAATCTTCCAGTCATTCTGTCACATTAACAAGACAAAGAACATGGTGGAAGGGAAAAAGGTCTAGTTTCGATTATGATTCAATTTGGCTTATGGTTACATAGGGTGAACTTTGTGGTTAGTTGACCCAATTGCTTTTTGGTCTCTGGTGGCCCAGTATTATCATGGCAAGAAGTGTGGGGCAGCGAAAAACTGTTCAATTGACAGTCACTGGTATGCTGGAAGTTGGGTTTTATTTTGAATGCAACAAGAAGCCACTGGAGGATTTGAAGCAATATGCTCCACATGTATGCTGCGTTTTGAGAGGTTAGTCTGGCAACTTTGTGGGCATTTGATTCTAGGCACAGGACAGAAAGCAAAGAGCAGTAAGGCAGGAACTTCTGTAATAGTTGGCACAACACTCAATTTTATGTCACTTTCTCGTTTTCCTTTTCCTTCCCCACCTTTCCTTTCTTTTCTTTTCCTTTCCTTTTCTTTATCCTTTTTATATCCTATTTATGTTTTATTTATAAATAAAAGAGAAGGATATTGTGTATTAGAAGAACAGCTCACAAGTTGTCCCAGAAAAAAACTATCTACCCAAAAGCTTTGTTAACCTTCCCTGCTCTCAAGCAGAGTAGTCTATCAGTAACAAAAATGTTAAATTACTCTTATGTAATTAGGAAAGGTTATATTGCTTCAACTGAGTGTTTGAATCCACTTATTATTTCAAAATCCACAGACAGAGTAAAGTACAGAACACTTTAAGTGACCATGGCAACACTTCCCCTTTAGTCCCTAACTAACAACAGAGTGACTTTCCCACATCACAATCTGTCATCATCAGCGCTGTACTCAGAGAAAACAATACGGCATCTGTAGAAAAACAGAATTTTCATCAGACTCTTCATTTTGCCCAAAGGACCATTTCCTTTGTGCAGTCTGATGTGGGGGCATGAAGAATATGTAGGCTTTATTAGACTATTATTCACACAATGGGATTTGAGGTCTGCTATTCAGCATCGTTTTCAATGGGCAATTTCTCCGGGGCTGAATTGCTGCCTACAGCCGTTTTTGATTATCAGATGTAATTAAAAAATAAAAGAGAACATATTCCCCTTATTTGCCTTGTCCCTCAATCTTCAGTTCATTTTCTTACCTAATGGAGAAAGTAGCAAACATGAAGCTGTATGCAACCTTAAATTGTCCTACAATGATCTGGGACTTCTCCACCCCTTCTCCCACCTGCGGCAGGTCCCTGAGTCACTCTTCAGATGACCCAGAAATAGCTATGTTAGATGGCAATCAACTTTGAGAGTGTGAGTGATTTGATATCTTGTCAAATATCATTCAGTCAGTCTCAAACATTCATAGACTGCATGCCCAATTCCACATGAAACTGAGTCATGCCTACCCACTGACCAGCAGTCCTCAACTTCTCCTGCCTACTGTAGTTTTCTTCCACTGTCTCTCCTTTATGTTCCTGCATAATTTTCTACAAATACTATGGTTCTCCTAATCCCTCTAATGGATAACCCTTAACTCAGTATGGCTTGGATTTAGAAGTATGTTTTCATTTTTTTTTTGCACATTTTAACTTTTTATTGATTTTATTGATCTATACATTTTTCTCTGGTCCCCTCCCTTTCTCTCCCCTCCCATTCAACCCTCTCCCATGGTCCCTAAGCTCCCAATTTACTGAGGATATTTTGCCCTTTTCTACTTCCCATGTACATTAGATCTATGTATGTCTCTCTTAGGGTCCTCATTGTTGTCTAGGTTCTCTGGGATTGTGATTTGTAGGCTGGTTTTCCTTGCTTTATGCCTAAAATCTACTTATGAGTGAGTACATATGATATTTGTCTTTCTGGGTCTAGGTTACCTCACTCAGTATGATGTTTCCTTGATTCACTCATTTGCCTACAAATTTCAAGACGTCATTATTTTTTCTGCTGTGTAGAACTCTATTGTGTAAATGTACTACATTTTCCTTATCCATTCTTCGGTCAAGGGGCATTTACGTTGTTTCCAGGTTCTGGCTATGACAAATAATGATACTGTGAACATAGTTGAGCACATGTCCTTGTGGCACGGTTGAGCATCCTTTGGGTATATACCCAAAAGTATTGCTGGGTCTTGAGAAAGGTTGTTTCCTAATTTTCTGAGAAATCGTCACACTGACATCAAGCTAGGTTGTACCAGCTTGTATTCCCACAAGCAATGCAGAAGTGTTCCCTTTACCCCAAAAACTTTCCAGTATAAGTTGTCATCAGTGTTTTTGATCTTGGCCATTCTTACAGGTGTAAGATGGAATCTCAGAGTTGCTTTGATTTGCATTTCTCTGATGGCTAAGGATTTTGAGTATTTCTTTAAGTGTCTTTCAGCCTCTTTAGATTCCTCTGTTGAGAGTTCTCTGTTTAGGTCTGTACTCTATTTTTCCCCAACTCTTTACTCTGAGGCGATGTCTGTCTTTGAGGTTGAGATGTGTTTCTTGAAAGCCTGCTCCCAAAGAGATTACTTGCTTGGCGCTCTTTCTGCTGAGGTTGCTGCCTTGGGCCTGCTCTGGCAGAGGTCCTGGCTCAGGCCTACTCCCTCAGCAGTTCTGGATTTGCTCCCCAGACCTGTAGAGGTCTCTGGTTCCTGCCTATTCCCTCAGAGGTCCCAGACTCATGCTCAAACCCGCAGAGGTCTCATTGTTCCCGCCATCTTCCTCAGCAGTTTTTCCCTTGTACCTGCTCTTGTGGAGTTTGCTATGTTGTGAAACATCTGACTCCCTCCCATACCATGCTCTGGATGTCAGGACAGCTTCTGCTTAATCTCATGTGAACAAAATCAATGAGATCTACTAATATGAGAAACAGCAGAGCCTATCCATTCAGATAGGAAGGTGAGCTGTCAGAGTAAGCTGTCATCATGTGCATTCAGGTTATGGTGTGCAGAACTTTATAATAAAATTAAAAAGAAAAGAAAGATTACTGGTGTCTTCTGATATGAAATTGTCATCGGGCAGGCTAATAAAGCTGGGCATCTAAGACAGTCAGTTTATAAAATAGTTTGACTTTTTTTTTTTTTGGTTAAGTAGAGTTGAAAGTGAGGCAAAAACAAACAACAGCAACAGAAAAGGGAAGCTGACTGTCAATCACTGGCTCCTGACTGTTTGGAGTAAATCTAACCTCTAAGGAGAAGGGTGGCTGGGACTCTAATTTTGAACATGATCCTGTCATTTGTAAATTCAATCCTTTTAGGAGGGAAATTACTTCTCTCTCTTCAATAAGTAAGAACTCTTTCTTGACTACAGATATTCAGTCTTTGCTGTTTATATTTCAAACAATCTGAATTTGTTTAATTTACTTGTACCAGTCTGTAAATTTTATACAGTCAGTTTTCATGACCTTTGCTTAATTGTTTTTCATATTCACAGATATGAAATACTCAACTGTATCTTTTAGTACTTATAATGGGTAATTCTATTTTTTGCATTTTTTATTATTATAGTCTACGTGGAATTTACATTGGAAAAAGTAGGAGTAACTAATTTTCTGTTTCCTCTGGGACTACCTTGACTCCCCTGCCCTTAAAGCAACCTTAGACGTGCCACTGCGTTTACTTTATAGAAGGCTCAGTAAGTCCCAGACCTCTCTGTTTTTCCTGGTGTTGGGGAAGAGGTAGGATTCTATTTGGCCATGGATCCCCGAAGTTCTCAATCATCTCTCCAGCTCTTATCCCACCATTGAGAAATCTCTTTATTTTCACCTACAATGAATTCCTGCTTCTCCCTCTGCTACTACTGAAGGCAGTTATGACTCCCTTCCCTCTTAACAGGAACTAGTTTATTAAATTTAGATCACTAGACCTCTTTGCATCATTTTCTCTATAGTAGGTTCAAAAAAAACTAATTCCTAAAATCTTCAGTTTTCTACATTGTGAGAGTAACAGAATCCCCTTTCCACTTTTTGTTGGAATGAACAGACTGAAGGACATGAAGTTATAATCTTAACAAGTCACTCTTGTAAATGGTTTTCAGAGTTCTAAACATATCTAAGTGTAGAGTTTGTCTAAGCTGATCCAGGAGAATCTCATTGGAACAGGATTAAACTTGAGTTTTGAATTTCTGTCATTAATGGTCCTGCTACAGTAAAAGAGTGGACTAACCAAAAGGAGAGGGAGAACTTTTAGATGCCCATGTTGGATCAACCATTGTATCCGAGACTTTGATAGCATCGGCTCACTTAATATTAATGCAGCTCTGTAAATAAGCATGACTGGACTGCTTTTCTAGGTGGAAAATGAGATTTCAGAGATTGAATTGTCTGTGATCAACATGGAGTAAATTGAGGAGATGGCATGAGAGTTCAGTTCTCTCTGACCGAAAGCCTGCTGTCTCTCCAGATATCTCATGTATGACATGGATATGTGTATGGGGACCAGGGAGGAAACTGCTAGGGAGACAATGGTCCACCCTGTAGATAACATAGAATCGGCCCAGGTGAGCCTGATTATTCATGGAAATGCTCAAAATTGTCCTTGAAGGCTATTGGTATCACTGCAGTTTCCTTGCCTGGCAGTGGGAATCTAGGAAGAGTCTGTCTGGATACACAGACAGAGATGATCTCTTCTCTGTGCCAAAGCCCAAAGAGTATACAATTGGATGGAAAGGTATACACTTCTTTTCTAAGAAAGCTTGGACAGTTTCCCCAACACCTGCATACATGGGTGGCACATCACATATGTGGCACGTCAGAGTCATCATGGCCTGGCCAGTGAGCACATCAAAGCTTGCCACGCAGACCCTTGCCAACACCTGGGGTGCTGACCTTCTCATCAGAAAATGCAAGGGAGCTACCCTGGGCTTCATGAGTGTGGCAAGAGGAGATGCACACTTCCCTTTAAACCAAGTGCAGAAGTTATAGCCGCTATTGCAAACACATGCTGGGCTTAGAATTTGCTTTTACACATCCCCACACTGGGTATCATTTTTCATACAGTTGAAACCAAAGAAGCGAAACTCTTAAAATTTAGAAAGACTTTTATCCACATTGTGAAAAATCTTACTAAACACTTTTCCTTGTGTTCATGGGGAGGTAATGAGATTAATTATTAATTAATTACTAATATTTGGTAGCACAATGTGAACGCAGCTATCCCACATTTCTAAATGTTCCTTCTCTATGCACAAAAAAGCTTTCAAGTCCATTGTACATGCCTAAAAATTCTATGTGCCCTTTGGGAGAATATATGTACTCACTCCCTCTGCATCAGAAGCCCGCAGAAGCCATGTGCTGTGCTTGCCACTCCCACCATCTGCCGGCTGACATCAATCCCCTCTCCAGTTTCCTCCAACAAGGCAGCCTGATAAGAACACTTAGGAAACATTTGATAGGCGCTGGCACACAGTAGGGATTGGGCCTGTTTCCTTTCTTACATTGCCTCTGTAGTAAAGCTTTTTCAAAATCTGAACAAGTTACATTTGGGAATTTTAATAGTACATTGAGAAAGAAGCGAGAAAAAAAAAATCATTCCCCCCAGTTCTACACTTTCTCGGGTGTTGTGAAGGTCAGCAGTGGCCAGGATACCCCTCACTACTTGAATGGGGCTGTATTAGTCAGTGCATGGTTGGCATGCATATTATCTTTAGTACATATATCAATTGCACACCTGGGAAGCTGTGACAGAACTGATACTCAAGCAAGTCTTTGGATTAGTGACTGAGGGAAAGCCGCTGCTCTCCCGAGCAGTGAACACTCTTTTATACAGACGCCGGATGTGTAGCTTTGAGAGCGTGTTTTTGTGAATGAACCAACGATGGGCGCTAGATTCATTTCCACAATGTATGGGAGCGAAAGAGCAGAAGCATGAGGAGACCATGGGTGTGTGACATACAGGAAGTGTCATTCTCATCACCGAGTGAGACGTAGGATGACATGAACTCTGGAGAAGAGATGCCTACCTGGTTTCCAGCCACCCGCTTGCTCCTAGTAGCTATGTGTCTTGGCCAGGACCTATGTCTCAAGAAATCAGGTTTCATGCTTGTAACATGATATGAAAGCATGTATTTCATGGGGTGTGATGAGCGCAAACGAGAAAATAGTGAGGTAACGGAGCGAAACTTCATAAAACCTTATCAGGTCAGGGCACATTTGGTGAAGTGTGCAGTAGAGGAGAGATCAGCCGCTGCGCAGACTGCTATGGAGTGTGAGGGATGATAGAGGTGCCGTACCCCTAAAAGACCAGCAGGAGGGACACTGGCCCCATGGGAGTCACCGGATCCCGCAGTGTACTGGCACATGCATAAGCCTGTCTGGCTGATAAAAGTATAGAACTTGACGCACCGCGTCTGAAAGACATTGCGGGAAACCGAAAGGAAAAGGCAGTTGAGTTGAAATCAATGTCCCCCTTCAGATACGAGGACCTGCACCGGGATCTGCACCAGTGGGACACAATGTCACCAGTGAGGGGAATTAGTGCAGCAGACAAAGGCTCTGCCTCCATTGGTTCTTCACAACAACCCTAACTGAAAGGAAAGACGTTGAAAAGATTTAGTAAACTGTGTGTTTTTACTGCAAGGAATTCGTTAGATATCAGATTTTCTTGTTCTTAATTCAAATGCCCCCCCCCATTATCAGGAGCCAAAGTGTATTAAAGGAGGCTGTGCCCAAAGCAAAGGCACAGACAGCTGTTTACCAGAAGGCATTGATAAAAGGCAGATAATTCCCTCCCTTGGAGGTGGATGCCAACAAGCAAGATACCTCCAGGATTTCTGGGATCTCTCTCTCTCTCTCTCTCTCTCTCTCTCTCTCTCTCTCTCTCTCTCTCACACACACACACACACACACATACACAGGCACACACACACACACAAACACACACACAAGCACACACATAAACACACACACACACATACACACACACACACACACCAGCCATCCACACAGAAACTCTGGTAGATTGATTTTGAGCAGTAAATATTTGAAGTTATTTGAAATAAATATTTGAAGTTATTAACTGAAATACATAGTTTGGGATTGTGTATTCCTAAGATCAGTCGCATTCATAAAGATTCAATATTTGTAACAAAACTGAAGATGTGTTTATTTAAAGATCAGTTAGCATTGGTTATCCAACAACAGGAAAGCAAAAGCCTCGGCCATTTCTTCGAGGCGTTTGCACACTGCGGATAATTCTGCAGACACTGGAACCTCTTGCGCTTACTCTGGGGCGTAGGGGCATGGGTCAGTGATTTCACCAGTGCACGTGTGGTTGTTATTTAAAGCTCTCCAAGGCATACATCTGCATCACCATCTGCCATCTCAGTTGTAATTTTCATCTATGCTGAGCATGGGGGAGGGACATGAGCAGTTGGAAGATGTGTTGAATGTGTGCAGGAGCATAGGGGAGTCCAGAATAGCAGCACCCTGAACTTGGGAGAGCATGTGCCTATGCAAAAAGATGTAGGAATCCATGCGCTTTGAAGATAATCTCTTTGAACTGTGGGAAATTAAATGACTAAGAAGTTTATAAAAACTCCACAAGCTAGAATGTCTTACAATAAAGTATTTCATTTCTGAAGAGTCTCAGTAAAATCTCAGTTACCAGTGCATTTTAGTGATAAATTTGAGTCAAAACTTTTAAGAATCTTTCCTTTGTGAGGGAATCAACTAAGGGGTTAAAAAGATAAGCACAAATTAGGAGCAAAGGCTTGCAAGTTAAATTTCAAATTAAGGACTAGTATCTAGAATATGTAAAGAATTTTGAAAAGTCAACAATAAAAAAATACCACAATCCAATTAGAAAATGAGTAAAGATGCAGCGAGACGTTTCCCAAGGAAAATTTATATGTGACAAATGAGCACATGAAAAACGTTTAATATCACAGGACTGTTGTGATGCAAATCAAAATCACCATGAGTTATCATGACGTCATGAGCATAGTGTCTAGGAAGTTGTGCCAATACAGAGGAGTACTGAAGATAGGAGACCGGATATTCACACTCTGCTAGTGCGGCTGGGAAACGGTACAGTTGCTGTATGGTATCATAACATTAAACATTTGATTGCCAGAAATTGCACTTCTGGGCATCTATCCAAGAGAAACAAGAGATTTTTGTTCACACAAAAGGCTCCACACAAATCCTCAGAACACCATCATTTGTAATAGCCAAGCATTGGGGACAACCCAGTTGTTCTTTATTAGGTGAGTGCTTATGCACACTGGTACCCCAGAATATTACTCCAGAATAAAAAGGAAGGAGTTATTGGTGCAGGCAGAGATGAACCTTCAGAGAATACACTGAAAGAGAAAGGCCAGGCCAAAGCCTTCTTCTACAGGACTCTGTGCTTCTCACAGTGCTGAGAAGACAAATTTACAGAAACACAGAACAGGGTGGTGGTAAGAGATTGGTTGAGAGAGAGGGAGATCCCCCTCGACACATGCCTGATGAGGGAGCCATGTAATGTCAGAAATGTCCTGAGTATGATGACGTCAACACTTGTGGTAGCTCTGACAGGGATCTAGTTCCTCAAGTTGCTTCCGTTGCGGGCGCTGCCTAGGGATTACAGGGGTTTCTCCTGAATTGTTTCTTGAGTTTGTGTGCTGATTTACAGTTACCTCAAAAAGATACTTGAAGTGAAAACTTAAGCATTTTGGAAGAAAGTGCATCCTTTCCAGTCAGGTTTGGAATGAAGACTCTGCTAATGGAGTGGCCACCAAGGCTGTTGGTGAGGTGTCAGGCAGCTGGAAGCAGGAGGCTATTTCCAGTCACTGTCCCTCCAGGTGAGGACTGAGGACCTTCCTTCCCAGGTGATCCTTTGGCAGCCTCTCTTTCGTTTTGTTTGTTTGCTTGTTTGCTTTGTTTGGTTTTGAAGACAGGTTTTCACTGCGTAGCCCTAGGTGTCCTAGAACTCACTCTAAAGTGAGTCCAGGCTGGCCTTGAACTCACAGAGAACCACCTGCCTCTGCAGCCTGAGTGCTGGGATTAAAGACTTTACCTTTTCACAACAACTTTTTTTTAATTATTATTTAAAGAAATACTGACCTAGTATTTGAGCTGACCCAGAATATAGAGCTTTACTCTCCACAGACCAGCATGTCTTACCAGCTTACTTGGGCCCAAGCCTTTGGTGGTCTACACAGGCTTTTTTGACTTTGGAACATCTTGATTGATTCCTTTGGAAGAATGCAAGGTTTTGTTGTTGTTTTGTTTTGTTTGGCTTCTTGTATGGTCAGAGACTTCTCTCTTTTGCTTTGAGCTTTTTGAAATGTTCTTTGGAAAGTAGTAGGACAGAATGACGAGGAACAGGGACTTAGCATCCATTGCTCGATTTGAACCCTCCCCTTGCTGTTTGGTAGTGGTAAGAGCACGTTCAGGTCTGTCTTCTAAGGGTGATGGAGTCCTGAGTGCTAGGAGACTCGGTGTCCTGTGCAGATCCGTAAAGCTTTGACACAGTCGTAATGATGGTCTGACTCCTTGGTTTCACTCTGCTGTTAGGATGAGGATTTCTATGGCTGTCAGGGCTAGTGGGATTTGCGAGTGTTAACCATCTGCAAATGCTAGTGAGTGACACCACCATTAGCCCTTTCCTCATTGGGACACTGTGCTCAGGGCTCAACTGACACCCACTTGAGTGTTGAAATTTGCCACGGACCCTCGATGGCAAGCTGCTAACCTCTGTGCCTCAGTTTCCACTTTTGCAATGCCAGGCAATCCCACCCCTGAAGAAAGGTTATTAAACCTGCCGCCGAGTTTTTGGGAGGATTCCCAGGTGACGTGACGCTGGCTTGTGTAGATTCCTGAGAACTCAGCATGGACTCCCTCCGTGTGCTGTTGTTTATAACCCACAATCGCCGCTGCAGAGAGTAGGAGTGACCAAGTTAGTTATCATTCCCTCTCCATCCCCCTGGCCCCGGTGCCTGAGAAGCAGAACATCCCCATGGCAACCACAGCAGCTGGTCCCTAGATAAGAGGAGCTGGAGCAGGGCAGCCGCAGCCAGTGAGTAGTAAGAGCCCAGCCCGGTGAGAAGCACAGGACTCTAGCCTCTGCCTTCTCTGCTCAGCACCTGCACTGATTGGTAAGTGCTTCGAATTTTTACCCCAGAAACTTCTGTACTGAAAAAAAACAAGGCAAGCTTCCAGTATCTTACTGCTTCCTTGGGCTTGGTGGCAGAGTGCATAGGCTAAGCAGGGGCTCTGTGGGCCAGACAAAGTCACAATTGTCATACCAGTTTTCTGAGGGGCGGGGTGCGAGGGTCCTGAGTTCTCTGACAGTCTGCATCCTCCCAAAAGGGACCTTCTGTGAAGTTTGGAACTGAGCGTGGTGTGGTCTTGCCCATCCGGGCAAAGGGTGCTTGTCTCGGTTTCTCCTCTCCTCCTACTTTACGGCACAGTCAGTCCTTGAGGAAGACTGCATGCAGGCTTAGGTCTCCCAAATGAAGACATTTTCTTTGCGTATGTGGTCTGGGGCCGGAGTTCAGACCTCAGATAAAAGAGGTTGGCAAAGTCAGAGGGAACGCTAACCAGATTTCCACTGGTCTGTGGATATAATGTTTCCGAAGCTTTTATTACATCAAGTCAAGCTAAACCTAATTGTTTGGGGTTGTCCTCTAGAATATTATATGGCTAATATAATATAATATAATATAATGAGTACTCACCCACTTCTGAGTCTTGCTTGTGTTGATCCTGAGGCCTGGAAAGAACAGGGTGTTCTGCCTTTGGTTTGTGATTTTGGGTGTGCATTAGCAGCTTTAGAAAGACTGGAACTAGGGTGAGACTGGTATGACAATTTTTGGGTAATTTATATATAGGTATTATAATCCCAGGGACTAAGTGAGCAAAGAAGGCATCCATTCGCAGAAGGGTCAGTTTGTGCCAGGCTTCTGACTGGCCGCTGGCACTCTCAGTAGTCCTAGCAAACAGCATATGGCACACCCAGTTTCTGATGTAAAATCTATCACTTCTTAGCCTTTCGACTCGGAACAAGTGCACAGATGTGAAGGCTAACTTAGTATAATAATACCTCGCAGCCCAGCTAGAGAGTGGAGAAAATAACCAAGACTTGGTTTCTGCTTAGAGCTGCCTGCCTCACAGTGTGTCACCTCTGGACATTTTCTGCCTGTGGATTATAATAGACATCCTTACACTCTTAATAAAACAAACAAAATACCCGGGCCAGCGTGTGACTTCAAGCTGAGCTGCAGAGGTAGCACAACTGTGCCCTCGAAAGTAGCCTGGGGGAGTGGAGACTGGCCACAGTAAAGTGTGCATCTGAGTTTTCAGAGCTATCCTGGTGCACACGGGTCCCTGGATCTCCCGCAACATAACAAAATGTGCTCCGCAGTGCCTAGCTCCTCAGCTCTCTGATTCTAGTCCCCAAAGATGGAGAGACCACTGTCATAAGCACCGGCTGTGTAATGCGAAGACAGCTTATGGGTCTTCTCTCCCAATGGGATTTGTGTTTGCCGATACCCCAGTAAAAAGAAACACTAGGTTCCTTATGAAAAGAGTAAGAACGTTGAAAGATTTTAGGGCATGGTCTCCCCAAGAAACAGAAGGTAAGACTTTTGGTCTAGCACACACTTCCCATGGGCCACCCACATTCTTTCCAATAACCAACAAGAACGCATGTCAAATAATCAGTCTTTTATTCTCTGAGACATCTGAAAATTGAAAGACTGGAAGGACAAAGGATGGTGCTGCTGGTACATAGTTCCCCAGAGACTCATTTAGTCGCAGAACTTGACCTGAACGGATATGCATCTTCGTGGAGTCTGTCCTTGCACCCTTTAATGCGAATCCTTGCATTTGCCTGTAGGAAGAATGCACGAGATTGCTAGGGCTCCCCAAGGCCCTCCTGGGAACCTTATGGAATGAAAATGCCCTGATTTCCACAGAACATTCGGCCTCAGGTGAGGGTGGGTGGGCCTATCCTGCCACTCAGCACTGAGTGAACCTGGGAATTCAGAGGCCCTGCTGAGGCAGGATGAGGCAAGAAATGGCAAAGGAGTCACAAATCACTTGACTGAAAACGAAGCATCCTAGTGTAAAGTCTCTGTGAAAAAGAGCCTCTGAAGGCCTTAGCATTGGGGCTGGAGTCTAAGGACCCAGAGGACCAATTATTTAGATTTGAAGAAAAATAACTGGTTCCCCAGAAACTCCCAAAATTACAGAGAGCAGGCAAGGTAGCCAATGACACCTTCCCTGTGCATCATGACAAGGGCAGAGTCCTCCGTGACAACCTGTTTGGGACACGGGTGGAGCTGAAGGGGGAATGCTTGGACAGTGTGGGGAGCAGAGATGAGACATAACTGCATCTTATCATGAGGGGGAAGCTTCCTTTCCTCTGAGAATGGGAGTGGAGAGCAGGGAGGGAGCTGGGTTTATCTCCTCCAACACTCAACAGGCAGCGATAAGTGATCCCAACAATGAGACAACCCAGAATCAGATATTCCCCCATCATTCTTAAAAATTCTTTAGTTCCTTTGAATTTCCTGACAGGACAGTCTTAATGACATCATCCAAGATTAAAGTGTCTTATATTCCTCTGGACAAGACATATCTCTGCCAACTATCTCAGATATTGTTATAACATCAAATCCCAGATCTGAAAATGGTCACCCAGCCCCTCCTATCTAGCAAACAGTAGTCCACCACAGCTGGATTTCAGTCACGCCAGTATAAAATAGAATTGCTTCCTCTCTAGACAAAGCAACCTGAGTTGTCTTTGAGAGGAGCCCTTGTCGGATTTGTGAAGAGCTATTGGCTGCCCCAGCCTGTCTAGGGTTCTCTGACACCCTGAATCACCAGCCGTGGCTAAACCCTTCCTTTAGTGATCCACTTATCTCAGATGGCAGTGGGTTCTCCCCAGCTCAACACCTACATGAAAGTGAAAGTTTATATAGTTTGTCGGACTTTTCAATTATGCAGCTGGTTCCCATCAACTGTCATAGACAATGGTACATAAGAGTCTCTATCTATAGAAAATACTCTCTATGTGTTGAAGAGTCGCGATCTATAGAAAACACCCTATATGTTGAAGACTAGACAATCTAACCCACCTTCACAGGAACCCTATGGGGAGGGTATTATTACTTCAAGTCTGCAGGATTTAAAAGCATAGGTTCAAAGTAAATCACTAACTGCTCGGCTCACAGGAAATGAATTCCCAGTACAAGGAGCAATTTGTTTCAGTTGGAGAGGAGACATATCTGACAAGTGTGTATGGTAAGGGCCTGAGTCTCTGCAATGATTCTGCTTGTGAGCGCGTGAGTAATGGTCGGGCCGTCTAAACTCCCTTAAGTTTGTTCTGAGGATGGCTCTGCTCAGCAGATCACCGTGGGGTGATTATCAGCACACCTGTGGCAGTGCAGAAAGAAGGAGGTTTCATTAAACAGAACCACGCCGTTGAGTCTGTCACATTCTCTGGAGCCCTCAGCATAGAGCCCACTCTTCCGGTAACAATTCCCTTCTAAAAATGCTGGCGCAAGGGGACAGCCTACGGAAAGTTACAACACACTTCTTTATGGGTCCAGGGAGTTGGCAGTCTCTGCCCAGACACTAAGAACAATGATCTGAATTGATTTCTGCTGATGTCACTCACACAGTCTGCTAGGAGTGACACTAAAAGCCGGGTTCAAGTGATCAGCTAATGGCCCATCTGCTCGGCAGTGACCTCAGCTCGTGGGGGAGAATCCCTCAGCCTTCCCAGGGAACAGCAGCTTAGTCTTCAAAGCAAAGGAGTTAATTCAGCCTGGGCTCCAGCTGCCATTGTGAATGATCTGTGGTTCTTCTGCACGTTACAGGCTCTGGACTCTCATGAGAAGAAGATCGGCTCACTCCTTCTAACTGTGTTCATTTCTCCCCCTGACTCTACCCTTGTTATTTCGAACACCAGCAATAAATTACCTGACGGGAACACAAGAAACAGGCCCTAATGAAGATGTTCTTGAAACCTCAGCTAATGCATTTCTCGTTCAGACTTGACACGTTATCAATGCAGAATTCCATGAGGCTGTAACTGATCCCAGGGAAAATCCATGGCTTTGTGTTCCAGGAAAGACAGGAATCTGGGGACAGGAAGAGACTGGCTTTAATGTCGGGAATCCCTAGGAATCAAATAGAAATATTCACAGAGCACAAGCTTTCCTTCTCTGGGTACCTGCTGCCCTGGTAGACTGCATGAGGAGGCAGATGAGCTATTTTATAAGTTACAGTGGTGAGGACCCAGGAGCCTTAGTGGACTCTGGGTTCAGAGGATTTGCCATATTTTTAAGAGGCTAAAGTACCTAAAACTTACTGGGACTAGATTTTGATCTAAGCTTAACTAAGACGTGTGATGGCTAAATTGATTGTGAACTGACGTGCTCTCATTCCTCATCTGTTATATGGATACAATCATACCCTACAGGACTCAGCACAGAAAATACACATGATGCATGGCTGATGTTTTCTTTAACTCTTAGCCCAGCTAATTTCTAATTTTGACTTGATTGGATTCTGGAACCCTTAAGTAGATAAATAACAAATGTTTGATATACAGCAAGTGTTCTAAGAGGGAGAGAGATTTTGTGTGTGTCTAGGTGTGTGTGTGTGTGTTTCATTTGATTTTGGTTTACCTTTCAAATTTATCAATTAACTATAATAAGAAACGGACTTGAAAAATAGGATCGAGCTGGCTCTTACAACAATAATCACTCAGCATTTAATCTATTTATTGAATGAATGAGTGAATGAATGAACAGAAGGTGTACTTATGTGCTTATTACTGCCTTTAATTTCTCCAGTGCTGGAAAGGACTCTCCCCCACCCACCCACTGAGGATGTCCACTGAGATGGTGTCCACTGAGCCAGTTCCATCTCTGGAGCTTTCAGAAGACATACTGGACAAGTTTGATCCTCACTGCAGCCTCTCAGGTAAACGCTCCTTTGGGAATGCCTGTCCTATAAGCCAGGAAAGGGTTCTTGGCCATCCTGCCTTCAGGCAAGTCAGAAAGCCAGGGCTCTCTGAAACCTGATCGCCTGTGCCTTCTGGTGTCAGCCTAGACCAGATGGACAGGCAGATAGCCACGGGTCTGTGGGGTCTGTCATAAATGTTAGCTGAAGAACTGGGGAGAAGTTCATTCGCACTAGAGAGACACAGAGAGAGGCAGAGAAGCATTGTCCTGTGTTTTGGATGTGACAATCCCAGGCAGAGCGTTTTTGAGGCAATAAATGGAATGTGGCAATATAGCTTGTTTCCAGTATTTTCCAGCACACTTAAACCCCGTGTGCAGCGCCAATAAAATATTTCAAATATCTCTCTTTGCCTATCAAGACAGAATTTTAAATAGCCCTTTTTGCTTTATTGTCAATCTGTTTCCTTTCCAGAACTGACTTTTTGCATAACCTTTGTAATGAAAACACCAGAGACATTTCTGCCTCTACCCATTTCTAAAAATGAGACACTCAGACTTTTGATGGATGGGCTTTTTGCATATTCATAGCCTTTGTTAATGCCTCGTCTGGTTATGACTCGTCTCAGCTCCCCTCCCCTCAATTGCCTTCAAGATATTTTATGTTCAAAATTCCTCCAAAAATAAGGAAAATCACAATTGAAATGAAAGCCAAAATTAAAACAAATGTCTTGCTTTTCATACTAGGTGAGGAGTGGCACCTTGGGTTTGGATGGCAGCTCACTCCAGGCAGATTCATATGCAAACTATGCCCCCAGAGACCTCACAGCAGGGCAGCACCCATCCTGAGCAACATCATTCAATCAATACCTATAGTGTGTATAACACAGGGAAGGGGGAAAAAAACACTGTGTGGTAACAACTTTGAAGAATTACAGTGTCAACCAGATAGACTAGATAGCTGAGAAATAGCTTCAAGAGCCTAGCTTGATCCTTATCAATAACCTGGCCACATCTGCCAACTGGATAGAATAACTGTAGGCTTAGTGTGGGGATTAAATGAGATAATTTGTTTAGGAATGGAATGAATGTTGAACAGTAGGCATGGGGAAGCTGGGAGGGCCCCCCACATGCTGCAGTGAAGTCAGTAAAATCTTCCCACTCCTCCTTTTCTTATACATGTGAATGTCACACAGTCCAGGGCCCTCACAGAGGAGAGCCTTGATATGTGTTATTCAATTGAGACTGTTGGTAACGTCATCAAAGTCTTCCAGTTAAAGAGAAAGCTTACTGTTCAGTGTCACCAGAGGGGAACCATGACATCTGATTTTTGTTCTATTTATTTATAGTAATGGTTGTATTCAAGCACAAAGATGTATGGCTAATAAATATTTCTAGTGTAACTTCCTTAAACATATGGACTATGAAAGACCTTTCCAGTACACGATAAGCCAGTCAAAGGCAGTAACAATCTTACCGTTTTATCCCTAGAATCTAAAAAATGGCCTGGCAGATACTAGGAGAGTAAGAAATGTTGTCTGAATAGAATAATGAGTGACACAGGGTCCATCTGGACTCATAACAATGACGTGAAATGTTCACATATTTAATCTTCAACATTTTAAAGAAGCTTATCTGAACATTTCCCCCAAGGAAAATGTCACCTGTTCAAAACTCATGCATACAGATTTAACATCATCCTCACTTCAGCAGTGGAGATGATATCAACATGCCTAGAAATTAAGTTCCAAGTTCTTAGAATCAACAAATGAGACGAAGGATGTGAACTCAGATTAGTACAACTTCCATTTCAAGCTCATGTGTTGGAGAGAGATGCAATTAAGAACAAAACTCCGAAAAGGTCGAGATCTCTGTCTCCTTGAAGACTGTCTGGAGCAGGAGATTGCAGGAGATGAGTCACTTCAGAGCAGTGGATCGGGGCTTGAACAACAGCAGAGAGATACATAGGTGAGCAGAGCAGACAATGCTTGGTTTAAGATGCAGCCACAACAAGACTTCCAAGAGCCTAGTGATTGGTCTGGAGTCATCACCGTTGAGAGCCTCTGATAATGTAACACAGAAGCTGTGCTGGAAAGGATCTAGTAAAGGGGACTGTGAAAGTAAAGAGATCAGACAAGAAACAACATTATAAAGAGGAGGCACAGACAACATTATAAAGACACAGGGCAGACAAAGTCTTGTAGATGATGAAGCCTGAGTGGGGCTTTTCAAGAGAACTAGGCAGTCTGCAGATGTAAGGCAAGTAAGAGATTCATTCTTCATCCTAGTGAAGTGTTCCAGGATCCAGGGAGCCTCTGTTGTCCATGGCTTGTGGGCTTTTAAGGAAAGCGATTCTTGACCGAAAGACATTGTGAACAATAAACCTACTTTCCTGCAGAAATTTAGCTCAAGCCTATTCTGGCAGCCCTGGCCACATTTTTCTGCTTGTCCTTGCCTTGATGACTTTCCTGATTTCTCTTAATTTAAAGTTTTACCAGGGGACTGGAGAGATGGCTAAGTGCACAGGGCCAAGCTACATATGACTGTTTACAACCATCTGTAACTGCAGTTCTGAGGAATCCTAATGCCCCCTGCTGGCCTATGTAGACACTGCATGCACAGACATACATTCAGACAAAACCCACAAACACAAAATAAAACTAAACATTAAACACCCTTTTTGTTTTGTTTTTTGAGACAGGGTTACTCTGTAGCTTTGAAGCCTGTCCTGGAACTAGCTCTTGTAGACCAGGCTGACCTCAAACTCACAGGGATCCACCTGCCTCTGCCTCTGCCTCTCGAGTGCTGGGATTAAAAGTATGTGTCACCACCACCCAGCTTAATTTTTTTTATATTAAACGCTTTTTTAACCTTACCAAGTCCTAGTTTTCTAGTCTATATACAAAATACATGCACGCTTATTCAATTCTTCCATTGACTGGATAAAAATAAACACTTTACTTTTTCAGGCCAAGTAGCCCCTGTCCCTAACATCACATGGGGTTAGGGCTCCCCATTTGTGATCCAAGACTGACTTGTGTTACTCCTCTTCCTCTTTGAAACCAGATGACCTTTCAGACCAGTTCATTAAGGACTGTGACCTCAAAAAAAAGCAAAGGAAGGGGAAGAATGCACAGGACACTCTGAATGTTGAGTCAAAGCAGAAGAAACCCAGAAGGAAAGACACGCCTGCCCTGCACATCCCACCTTTCCTACCAGGTAAGGGACATGTTTCTGCACAGCTGCAAGAAACTGCCGACAGGGGTCACCCATTCCCAAGATCCCCATCTCTTTAAACATGTGAGTTAAATTCTAAAATACTGTTGACATCATGGAATAGCATATGAAGACCACAAAGAAGAAGTTTTCTCCCAGTAGCAGTAGAAGTTGCTGACAAGGAGGTGTCCTGAGTTTTGAAAATTCAAAGTCACAGGCTTATGAGATGTGACATCATCAACACAGAAAGAATAAGGTCTCCATAAGCTCCCAAAGTTGCAATGAGCACCTATATCCAGCGAACATGGGCAGAATCAGGATGGAGGACGGATGAGGAGGACCACATGAGATGGGTCTCTCTCAGTCCTAGGTATCAGCTTATCATGGAGGAGGCTGGAATGAGCACCAGGTCCAGAAAAACAAAGTGACAGTTAACATTTCCACTGCACCATTTTAGTGTGTCTTTCGGTAGGCTTACTCTCCGGCAGTTTTATACCTTTTCCTTCCCCATCTCCTTTACTTTCGGGGTCATTTACTTTGTATCCTTTCTACTAACAGCATGTTCTAAGGGACACTAAACAAGCAGTACTTACCTGAGTGAGATTTGCAGCAGTAACATTATAATGGAAGTTTTTAGGTCAAAAGCACACATCTGTGTCTGAGGAGTAATTGTGGAAACGTTCATAGGAGGAGCTAGTACAGAAACATGATGGAGAATCACCACTACCCAACACCTCTCCTGCACGATGGAGGAGGCCCCTGGGTGGATGCCAACGAAGGCGGAGGGATGGTTAAGAGATAGGGATGACTGTGCGTAAACCACAACTTGCAGGACAGAAATATGACCCCTCCTAGGTGTGCAAGATTGCTTCCACCTCTACATCAGCTGTGTCAGGTCAGAGGTATTCCTCTGCTTCTCTTTCCTGAGTTAGGTGACAGTGGCAGCAATATCAAGTTCCTCAGTGAAAATAAAACCAGGTATCAGAAACACCCAGTAATAAAAAATATTCTCACTGACTTTCAGGAAACTTTTTTTTTCCTTTGAAAAGCTACATTGTGTGCCTTCTCCAGGTACCAGCCCGCTAGGTACTGATGCACACCCTTTCGGCATTAGAAGCTGTCCACTTGACAGCTGTTCCTCTTTCTGCTTTTCTAACCATGCAGGTGTGATTCCAGAACACTTAATTAAAAGATACGATGTTCCAGAAAGAGTTCCAACGGGCAAAACAGGCCCAGCTCTTCACAATGCTGACATGGAACAGAAAAGGCCAAGGAGAAAAGACACACCCGCCCTGCACATGCCTCCCTTTGTTGCAGGTAAGAAAAAAAAAAAGCTGGTACAGAACATTCACAGGAGTGGTGGGAGCAGATTGGAAGAGCCTCACCATCTGGAGGTGGAGGGGCATGGCCTGTGTCCTGGCCAGCAAGCTGCTTTGCACTCAGGTGCCCCCAGGGAGGAGTGCACTTACTGCTGCTTTCCGGGTTTTCCTTCATTGGCCGTTCCCCAGGGACAACTTGGGGGTGGAGGAGACTCAGAAATAACTCCTGCTTCAGCTTTTCTGGTCAAATTCCCTGAGCCAGGGGAACAGAAATATCAGCGGGACCTTGAGAAGAGGTGAAATTCCTGCTTCCCCACCTTAGGCGGATCGGGCACGTTAGGACTGATGGATGATTTCCTCAACTCTGTGGACGAATTTTCAAAGCAGGAGACAGAGATGGAGGAAGAGAGAGAGAAGATGCTCAATTGTAGATAGATACCTTAATACCTGTCAGATCACATAGGCGCACGTGCGTGCGCGCGCGCACACACACACACACACACACACACACACACACACACACACACACGTAATGTCCCTGGGAAGTTCACACACACACGTTGATGAGGGAGTGGGGAATGAAGCTAGCGCACTCCCTATTAGACTCTGACTCTCTGTTCACCTTCTTGCTTGCTTGCTTGCTCAGCTCACACAGCTTTGGAAATGAGCTGTTCTGACCTCTAAGTAGATGCAGCCTCCTTAGATAATTCCCATACGTTGATAATGTGGGAAGTTTAGAATACTCAGCAGTCCGGACTCACATAGTTTCAATCTTTTCCTGAGAGTTCATCTGGTAGTACTTAATTTCTAGGAATTGGCACTGGAGGAAAGGCCATAATCACATAACCAACAGATCGTCTGATACCTGCCGAGGCAAGTGAAGTGAGGAGTCCAGCTAGGAAGAGAATGCACCAGAGAGGTGAGGAAGGAAAATTCTATTGAATACAAAGTCTTACATCTTTGTGCAAGCCTGCTGATGCCTTCCTTTCTAATACTGAGTTATAATCCCATGAGAAAAATGCTACCTCCATCCTATCTGTAGCCCAAAGAAGCAGCCGCCCTACTACGTCAAAAGTGTCAATCAAGGACTGTAGTGGCTACAAGGTGCTGTGTATACAAAGGCTCTGTAGACCTTGTGAAATTCTTTGAGTCAGTCTGTTGTAAGCCCCTTCAGGGGCAGGCAGACATTACTGTCCAGTCCTGGCTTTCCTTGCTGTAGTAGTTGATGTTCTTTATTTCTGGAGTCTGTGAGTATGTACAGAATTGGCAGTAACCGCAATGCTTGTTAAGCTGAAAAGGATGGAGCCTTTGGCAGGTATTCAGAAAGACTCATGCTGGTTCCAATAAGGGTATTGAGAGCAACTCACAGGCAAACACACCGTCGAGACATCTCTCATTAACCCTTGGCAAGCGGAAACTGGACAAGGATTCATTCTCCCTTCGAAATCCAGTGCTAACCATCTCATTCCCTTAGGTTAACAAGCAGTATCTGACAAGTCCAACTGCCTGGATGGACCACCTACTGCTTTCCTGTCAGGCCCAAGCTTTGTTTAAACTTGGCCCACAGTTGCCAGAGATCCATCATGAAAACTGCATGGCAGGGAGCATTGGTTGTGAGTGGTCAGAAACAGGTACCAAGCACTGCTTAAGAGAAGCCGAAGAACTTTAGTCTATATTGCCGGCAGGAAGACCCAAACCAAATGGAGATAATGAAGCAGGAAATATTGAACGCCAGCCAGATAGGTTGGAGGTCAGAAATCAAAACAGGGCATTTGTGCAAAGGAAAGGGTAGAACCTCTTTTGAAGATGGTACAAGTCTATTCTGGGGAAAGATTCCCTGAGTTTGGTTTATGGGAACAGGTGCCTCCTTGTCAGGGCACCTTGAGGTTTGTGGAGAATATACTTAACGTAGATGGCTACGTTTGGATGATGTCTAGGTGGGATCCTGCTCCGAAGCAGCATGCTGAGCACCCCACAACGACCCAGGACTAGAGACGGTGGCCCAACACACTAATGTCTTACAAGGAGCCAAGTTCCCTAAACTCTAAATCCTGCTCTATACAGACAGAGAGGAAATGAAGTTTGCTAGCTCTCACTATGCCTGAGTCTGGTGCTAGGTTGTGGCTGTGGAGGATTGTTGGGAAGTTGGATGTTGTTCAAGGATTCCTACCATGCACACTGATTTTCAGTAGAGGTACGTAGGGTATTCTTAGAACATTAAAGAATGTGGGTCTGTGCTTGGAGGTGGGTCAGTGGATGAAGCGTGGGACCTGAGTTTAGATCTCCAGATCCCAGCTTTTCATCTGGGTGGGGTCATGGAGGCCTGCCTGGATCCCCAGGGCTCAGGAAGTAGTGATGAGGGGTGTCAAAAGCAAGCTGGCTAGCTAAACTGGCTGAATTGTTGTGTTTCAGGTTTAGTATATAAAGTGGAGAGTGGTTATAAAAGATGCTTGATATAAAGTTCTCGCCTCTAGGCACATATGTAATTGCAAAGCATGTATGTATACACACACATGAAAAATTACAAGGAAAAAGGGATTGCAGGTCCAAGTCTCTCCTAGAGGAAATGCAAAGTATTTTTCCCAAATGCATAAACTGACACTCGGGTGGGTTGAGTGAGCTTCTCAGTGGTGCCTGATGACCAAGGGAAGAGCTCTGGCTTTAGTGTCTCCCGCCCTTCGGGGACACAGCTCTGACTTCTTAGGAGAATAGAAACCAGGAGGAAGACACATCACACAATATTTCCCAAACTGGGCTGTCCTCAAACCCTCGAAGTAGCAAGGACCAAAGAAGCAGCGGTAACACGCATCCATTCCTGTGTGGATTCTCTGAACAGGACACCCTGAGAACCAAGACTCTGCTGAGCTCCGGTACTAGTTATCCTTCTGACACATAAAATGCCTGAGAAAGCCAACTTAAAGAGAGGAAGGTTTTATTTGACTCAGATTTTCAGAGCCTTAGTCCACAGTTGCTTGGCTTTGTTGCCTTTGAACCTGCTGCAGGAAAGAACGTTACAAAGTGAGGTGCATGGTGGAGCAAAGCCCTTCACCTTGTAGTGGCTTGGAAAGAAAAGAGAAGGACAGGGATGGAGATGGGGATGGGGTGCCAATGCCCTTTGAGGGTGTGTCCCTAGTGATCTCACTTCCTTCTAATAGGCCTGCATCCTAACGACTCCACCACCTCCCGACCTCCCCTGCAACTGGGAGCCCTGTTAAGAGCCCAGATGTAATACATCCCATATCTTTCCCTTAAAAAATATTCCAACCAATATTTTCTGTGTTGATATAAAATGGCAACTCATTTAGCACATGCGATTAAGTTCTGTGCCTCTGTGGGCAGGTTGATTCACTTCAGGAAGGGCCAGCCTTTACCATTTAGCATGCTGTTGCTATTCTTGTTGACCCAGGGCCTCCTCCCCACCCTCTGGCCCAGGTCTTCTAGACCTACATTTCAAGGGTATCCAATGTAAGTAGAAAGCTGCTGAACATAGGGATTTAAATGTTTTGGGGTTTTTTTTGCCAATTTTAAATTATCCAAAGTCCATCAGCATAACTAATTCTACATACTCCTGCCATACTGGCTTTAATTCTAAATAAAAAATTTCACTCTTATAAGAGAAAATTTCTCTAAGTGTGCTGTTTAAGTGATTTATGCAAACGCTTTAGCTTTAACCAGACTTAAAATTGTTTTTCGCTTCCAATAAATACTAGCTAACCGGTTAAAAATATAAACAAAGAATTAAATCAAATGAATAGTCATTAAGACCCACACACACTTCTCATCAATTTGTTGCTGTTGAGTGGAAGCCAGTGCTGTGGAAAGGCCCCGTGCAGAGTCCAGCTCCACTCCCCAAGCTCAGATCACTGGGAAGCACTGTGTGGACTGGAAGGTCTCTAATGAGAGGGGCGAAAGCAGGCTGTGCAGGTCTGTGCTTGGCAAACGTGGCTGGGGACCAGAGGAAAATGACAGAAATTACCAAACTACTGGGCTTAACCCAGGTTCATCTGACATCTCTTAAAATGGCCCTACTGTCACTGAATGGGGAGGACCACCCAAGTCTCCTTTGTTGGCCTTTTCTAAAATCATCAGTCCTGAAAAATTATACTCCAAAAAGAAAAAGAGAAAGAAAGATAAGAAAAAAAGAAATGAAAACTTCTGAATTTCACAGGCCAGGGAATCTTTGGAAGAACAGTTTAACTTAATGTTTTGGTTAAGTGACAATGATTCATCTAATATTTTAAGTCTATTTCCAAATAAAGAATTTCATCCCATGTGTGGAAACGCACTGTTTTCTAGTATCTTCCCTTTGCTCTTATGCATGTGGGCCCTGTCATCCAGGGACTGACGCCGGGAAGCAGGCATTCAGAGATCAACAGTTTCTCTGGTGCTTTTAGGTTTGAGTTCGTAAGGCTTAGTACTCCTTTCAAAAGACAAAGAAACTAGCAAATGATGGAAAAATATAATGGAAAACAGCAAAGGGTCAGCATAGCTGATCATAGATGTGGCTTTAAATCTTTTGTAATATGTATTTATGGGTTGGGGGTGGCAGGCAGCACAAGTTCTCCACTGGACCCCTGGAGGTCAGAGGGCAACTTAGAGGAGTTAGTTCTCTCCTACTGCTCTGGTCTTGGTGGTCAGACTCAGGCTTTCAGGGTTGATGGCAAGTACCTTTATTCCCTGAGCCATCACACTGACCCACAGAGGGGCTTTTTGATAGGTATGTTACAAATATATTATTAATTAATACGGTGCTTCTTTGTAATGAATATGAGAACAGAACATTTAAACAATACAACACACCCTTGCCCAGTTTAGATAAAAAAGAGTGGCTGAATTAAAGCCTAAACAGTAGGTCATAAATCCCTGTGTCTTCTACCCCATGCATTGCAAAAACGGTGGTTTAGGCCTGTTTCCCCTTGTATCCAGAGTAGTGTCTTCTTGAGCACCTCTACGATGGTCAAATAAGGCCACTTGGTTCCCTCCTCCATACAGAAGAATTTCTGGGTTACTATGCCTTTGAGATCAATCTTGGAGCTCCAGGGCCATATGAGATTTCAATTAGACATTCTGAATTGCAGGTCTACATTTTGTTTTTCAGGTTTGACTCTGCTTGGAGATGAGAGCCCCAGAGTGATCATGGAAGATGACGAAAAGGACAGTGATAAGCTAGCAATTTAAAGACATCCCCCCTGAGATTGCGTGGAACTAGGTTAGATCCATTCCCTGTGTGACCTAGAGGGAAAAAATAGATTTGTCTCTGCTCTCATTTTGTCCTAGTCTGACTCTGAGATCTAGATGCCTCTTCCCCAGGAGACCTACTGGTCAGATTGCCAGTCACCTTCTCATCTTTCCTCCTGAGCTGCTTTCCAGCCCCACTTCTTGAACTTCTACTATTTCCATTCAGTAAGAAGTATACTTTTCCAAACTAAGAGAGCTCAGTGTCTTCAGGCAAAAAGCACAGATGAAAAGGGACCCTTTCCTCCTGGTTGAGAGGATGGGCAGAGTCCAAGTAAGCATCAGCCACACCCACGTGGGAGTCCAGTAAGGCCACTGCAGCCAATTAGATTGGTGAGAACTTTTGGTCTCTAACTCATGAAATGTTCTGATGAAATGGTTTTTCGTTCTTCTTTTCTACACTGTGAGTCCAACTCTGGTTCTGAAAACCCTCATTATAGATGCCGTAAAGGTTCAAGGGGGAGCAGTCAGTCCACCATGCAATAGCTGAAGACATCAGAGGCAGAGAGTGCTGGTCTATGTAGAAGGTCTTATATTTAATTTTATTGTTAAAAATGAGAGCTCTTAACTATGTTCGTTGTTTTGACAATTGTGAATTGTGTCATTAATAATGGCTGGTAAATAAATATCAGTGGTTGTAAAGAATTTGTTTTTAAAAATTTAAGGCCAGTTGAAGTTTGTTCTGATATTTTCAGCATCTCACTTATTGAGGCTCCAATACACTTTCTTGTATAGGAGGCGGTGTTGTCTAGTGAGCACAGGTGTGCATTGAGCTCCCCTGCAGCAGGCAATCTCTGCATACCTGTGGGGAGCTTTGCATACAGACTCCATTCACCAGACAGCCAACAAGGGAAGTGAAGAGTATTAGCTGGAAGAAAAGCAGATGACCCAGTGCTCAGACCCAAGGGGGAGCATGGGACGGTTCTGTATATACTTGAGTTCTAGCCGCTATTCTTCCTGTCTTTCTGTTCCCCTTACAAAGATGTAAAAGATGTAAGACATTTCAGAAATAAAGATGCTTCTGCACACATCTCTGTGTCCTGGAACATCTTTCCTAATACTCTGCTTGTTTAGAATTATAAATAACAACGGTTGAGGAATGAACAGTCACAAACCTTGCATGGTTTGGATTTGGTTAGTTTGTGTTTTTGTTTGGCCCATAATGATTTTTGAAGTCCTTGAATTAGCTGTTAATATTTAAGAATCAAATTCAGAAAATCTATGTGAAATTCTAGATTTTATTTTCTCTTGAGAAAATGTTTGGAGAGTGGACAGACTTGGCAGGCTGGGCTCTAACCAAAGTGTGCCAAGCCTATGACCACTGAGTTCTGTACACAATGCTAGAAGGCATGCATACACCCCTTTCGGAGGTCGGTCCCACCCTAGCTACTGACCCATTGACTTCTTGATAAGTGAAGTCTAACCCTTCACGACTTTAATCTTTCTCTGGGAGTTCAGAGCCCTAGCTAAGTTAGTAATGACATACACCCTATTCACAAGGACTTCTTGCCATCTTGACCCAAGCAATCCCAGTTTGGGGAAAGGAGCATAAAAGTGTGACCACATTGCTGATTGAAGCATAAATGATGAAAAGGGCCACTGCAGAGTGTTAAAGCAGCCCAAAGCAATTCCAGGCACAGGAAGAGCAGCATTGGTGTACTAACAACAGAATGATTTGCAGGTTTCTCCCTGAGAAAACACAGATGCACTCTTGTCTTATTAGATGTTCTGTTTGAACGTGGAATACACCTGCAGTCATGCCTTCAGCATGTGCTTCATGACTCCTAGTAGCTTGGGAAAGCTCCCATCATTTCTAGTGGGAGAAACTGGCTGTTCTAAAAGCACGGGCCTCAGATTCCAGTCCCAGCTCTGTGGCACTGAGCAAATCCCTGGAGCTCTGAGTTTGAAAATAAGGGTGACGGTCCTTGTGTTACTCTCTTTGTAATTTGAGAATCGGAGTGTAGAGCAGGGGTTTTGTAAGCTAAAATGACCACCCACTGTAGGTTGGGAGGGTTTGAGCAAGGACAGAGCCTTTCTGTGGACACACCCCAGTTGTCTTAGTGTTGAGCTGGGAGCAGGGTTGAAGAACTGATTCTGCATATCTGAAGGATCTCAAGTGGGGAGAGCCCTGCTACCTGTGCGGTCATCATGGCACTGTGTGTCTTCTCTTCAGGGGAAGCTGGCCCTTGTGACAGAGCCCCAGGCTCTATGAGAAGCAGCAAAGCCAGAAAAAGTGCAGCCAAGCCTGTATGCCACTACAGTACTGTGGGAGGAAGTCAAACCTCCCTCAAGCCTCTTGTCCCATGTGGCCTTTTTGGGGATAGCAGATCGGGAGAGGTTTGTGGATAGTTCTCTATATACTGTACATTTCCTACAAGCAAATGATGGGGCTGCTAGCAATGGGTTTCAAGCGTCATCCAGAAAGCAGGTTCAAACTGAAGAAGCCATTGGTCATTCTTTCTTTCTGCAGGCATTGTCACTAGACCCGGGCTCACAGAGAGGAGGACACACCACGTGTAGGAATTAGCTCTCTCTCAAAAGCACTATCCAGATAGCCATTAGTAGTTATTGGCTGGAGTCACATAGCCAGTTGCTAATGTTGAATTATTACCGGGAGAGTCAGGAGAGGTGCTGCAATGTGAGACAGGACTGTGAAGAATGAGAACAGGGTTTTCTTTTAATTGCAATTGAGTCAGTGTTCTTTCCCCAGCCTGTGGTACCCAAGTTGCCTTCTTTAAAGAGGAGGAGACTGTATTAACCTGTGGTTGTGAAAATAAGTTCATAAAGCAGTTATTTTTGCCCACTAACAGGCCGGTCACCTGATGGGGTTAGTGGGCCCGTGAGTGAATCGTCCTTGCCTCTGTGAAACATGAATGTGAAAGTGGTATTCATTAAAGCCTTTGGGCTTCTAGACTCCTGGGATCTCCTTCAATCTATCATCTTTGTGGGTGTTCTGAACATGATGTTGAACCCCCCCCCCAAGTCAAACCAGAAGACTGAGCCACAGGTCATCTCTTTGACGGCATCTTCTCAGGACCCAAGGTCATAGAGATAAGGACATAGAGATAATGGTGATCTGTGAGAGTTTGGTCTCTTTCAAAAGCACCCATCGGGGTCTTTCTTCCAGTACAGACAGACTTCAGTAGCATTCGGAGAACTTACGTGTTGTTGGAAATAAACTCGGCCCTGGAATTTCCAAGATGCCAACTTACCTTCTTCTAGAATAAAAAAGAATGAGTGTTTCCTAAGACAAGAAAAATTCCAGGAAGCTCTGAATGGAATCCTAAGCACAGAAGGTATGGGAATAGAGAGGAGTCAATTGGGCAAAAACAACAAAATCCTATTCCATACCCCTGAATACATGTTAAAACCGAGTTTCAAATTTCAGGCTGTGTGTCAGTAGTTGTTATCACATCTTGCAACTGCGACCAAGCCAGAGAAGGATTTCTTTGCCCTCTGACTTGTCCTGCTGTTCCAGGGGCACTCTTTCTTAGTGCCCAGGGGCTCTCTGTCAGTCCGCACAGTCATCAGTGTAGGATAGGTTCCATGTGAACAACACACTGCTTCCAACTCCAAAGTTTCAATGCAGAAATATTCTTTTTAAATTACTTTTATTACTGTGTGTGTGTGTATGTGTGTGTGTGTGTGTGTGTGTGTTGTGAAGTATATGTAAGTCAGAGGGCTTACAGGAGAGAGGAGTCCGCTCTCTCCTTCCACCATGTGAACTCCCAGGATTACACTCAGGTTGTAAAGATTGGCCACAAGTACTTTTGTCCACTGAATCAGTTACCAGTCCTTTAGAAATACTCTTAGCTAGAGGCCCAAGGGACATCTTCCCACCCACTGCCTCATCCTGCAGCTGGTGCCACAGAGAACTTTGCCCAGAACCTGGATCTTTTCTGCCCAGCATCTATAAGAGTACCAAAAACCCTTGAGTTTCAGGGATTTCCCCAATCTCTGTTTTTTAGAACCTAAAGTAGCGGATCCTTCCAGCGAGGTGCAAGAGAGTTCTCAAAGGAAGTGACAAGAAAAAAACAGGAAATAAAAGGCAACAAGAAATGAAGGACAAATTTGTTCACCCTAATGTGTCTATTCCTCTTGATGCTGAGGATCTGCCCATGAGCTGGCTAAACAAACAAAAACTAAACTAAACTGTAAGTCCTCCTGTCCTTCTAATTATATGTCAGATAGAGAGAAACAATATATACTTCACTTCTTGCCAGTTGAATTGCATGCATTGTATTCTCAGAGAAACAGTATTCTCTGAGTCCTTGCCTGCTCCTTTTCCTATGTGCCTCATTTAATTCTTAATACCAATTTGTAAGACATCAAGTAAGACCCAGGGAACAGAGAGTCAAGGCAGCCCTGGTGAGAGTCCAGATCTCCGACTAGCCCAATACTGTCCGTGTGTTCATATTGTGTGGATTCAATGGCTCTTCTTTGAAGCAGGGCCCCAAGAGCAATGGAGGGTAAGGGATCTTTCTGTGATTCGGAAACAAGTCAATTAAGTAAACATCTTTTAACAGTCACCCTCTCTTGTAGTTGGATCTAAAATGTCCTCTGTTACTGCTGTGTGATTGCTGGGTTTTGAAGGGTTCTGGAAACTTTAAGAGATGAGGCATTGCCTGAAGGAAGAATGTCAATATTGGTCATGCCCTTGGGGATTGTTTCTTGGTCTGGTATCTTCTTGTTTGCCTTTTTCTCTGGGTCCTGTCTTTCATGAGGTAAACGACGTCCTCCTCCACCTGTTTCCATGGCCACGGTGATGGGCTTCACCATGGGCCCAGAACCAATCAATACACTATGGATTGAACTCTCTGAATCTGTGATTCTAAATAAATCTTTCTCCTCTTAGATATTTTGGAATGGGGGGGAAGTAATTCACCACCACAATGAGGAAAGTAGCTAATACACCCTCTATATCCTGAATTTTGAATGCATACAAATAAATGTATCAGAGCTCCTAAGAGGTCAAATACAATCACGCTACTGGCTACTGTATTTTAGGATATGACAACACTTTTTCTGTCTCCTGACTCTATCCCATTCTGAAGCATCCACCCTTTATTATGACACCAGAGAGACCCTTCCCATGTGCAAATCTGATCACATTAGACCCTCTAACTGCCTTCTCTTGTTAGAATAAGGGAAGGAATCTCAAGCTCGGGTCATGTACCCTCCATTCAGCTGTGGGCACCAAAGACATTGACCACTGCAGAGGTCTCTCTCTCTCTCTCTCTCTCTCTCTCTCTCTCTCTCTCTCTCTCTCTCTCTCTCCCTTCCTCCAAATCCTGCATCCCAGCTTCTCACTACCCAAGTGAAGTCCTGGTTGTTCTCCAGAGTTCAACAACCCCCCCCCTCCCTTTTCTTTTGGCCAGATCAAGGTCCACAAAATAGCACACTCTTTACTGTAGCTACCAAGGTCTTTTTCCCTTCTCCTGGCAATTCGCAGGGCCGTGTGACCTCCGGCTCCCTGGAGATTCTGCACTAGCACTGGCTTGAGGGGATAGCTTAGCAAGAACCTGGCTCTCTTTGTTATGGTGATTCCACCTGTATTCAAGGTTCTAGCAGTGGGCCCATAGCCTGGCCTCCCCCAGCTGATTCTCCCTGAGGCGCCGGGGCCTTTATTCTTCTTCCTGCTTCTGATGGGAGGAGGCCTTGCCCTTTTGATCCCGCTTGCCCACTTCTATAAATACCTGATTTGAGTTTAATAAAGTTGCCATTTACTCTTGGTAAATGAGCAAAGGTCTCTTTTTTGTGTGTGTCTGTTTTAAACCCTCAGGATAATCGTCCATTCTCGTGGACCCGAGTTCGGGAAGGCGGGCGCCTGGATCAGATGTGGGTATCCACTGGAAGGCGGGGTCTAACACTTTACTTCACAGTTCTTACCGCATTCTGGGATTGCTCATTATAACTGGTTAACCTCCCCTACCCCACTCCACACTGCTGGGAAAGGACCAAGAGTAGAGACACTATCTGCCTTCACAGCACTTGCCCCTAAACTGCGGGCAAAGATGGAGGGTGATGGAAACACCTCAGAATATCATCAGAAGGAGTAAATTAATGAGCTAACTCACAAATAGCCAGGCCTGGTAGCTCCAGACTGTGCTGTCATCTGAATAAGTGCAGGATCTCAAGGTCACGAACTCCTGCTACAGACTAGGCTATCATGGTGGACTGGAAGGTAGATATCACCCACAGCAAGCTGGTCTCCTTCCTGAACCCTGTGTCATCTCAAAAGTACCAGGAACATGGGTTTACAATTTCATGCTCTGGAGCCCTCAGTGGGTAGAGTTTGGCCAGTTCATAAGATTCCTTGGAGTCATCCTTCCCATTGTTCTAAGCTAAAGCATTTGGTTTCTTTTTAATAGGGCTAACCTCTTCAGAAACATCCCTTCCTTAGCTGCATCAAAGTACAGGATTTTCTGATCAAACTACAAGTTTTTTTCAAGTTTATCTGCTCTGTTTTATGAGCCAAAATATCACTATACACATTGCTAAAAATAGCAATAACCATACCACAACCTGAATGCTGGTTGTTGTGATGTTTCCTCCATCACATTAATTAATCCATTCAGTTCAAATTCAGCCTCATACAAAATATCAGGGCAAGAACAAAATATAAACAAGTTCTGAATTATAGTGCAATACAAGATCTCTAGCTTAATTTCCAGTCAAGTTTTCATTCCTATCTGAACCCTCCTGAGCCTGGCCTTCTCTGTCTGCATTCCTAGTTGCATTCTGCTCTTCCAAGATTCCACCAAAATTCCCCATCAAGATGCTCTGTTTGCAGCACTCTGGGCTTTTTTCCTTATGCCTCCAAATGCTCTAAATTCTTCTATAAACCATTTACAATGGTCGATGAACCACATGGTCGGTTTTAGCCACAGCAACAATTCCAATCTCCTATACCAATGTTATGTTTGGGTTGCTTGTGTAGAGCTATGACCAAAATGACTAAGAACACAATGTGAGAGAAAAGCAATTTTTGTTCAGAGGACTTAGTCCAAAAGACTTATGGGTGTTTTAAGTCATGTTTCCAATGAGAATTGGGGGCAAAATGCAAAGCAGATAGACTTGACCCCATGCCGTTAGGCAGACCACAGGGGCAGCAGGAGTGAATGGTGGAGGGATTCTTCCCTCCCTAGTAGACAGGAAGCCAACAGCTGGGAGGGACAGATCAAGCGCAACCTTCAAGGATATGGTTCCATACCTAACCCAGGGTGCTACTTTATCCAGGTAAAGCCTCACCTCTTAAGTATTTCTAAACATCTTGAAATATCACCACCAGCTAGAAGTCTAGCATTCAGTACCTAAGGTCACGGAAGAAATTTCACATTTAAATCATAGCAACGCTTTCAATTAAATCCACGCATGAGAACTGCTTATCATTCACCTTATGCTATCACTGTATTAGAAAGTAGATCCATCATTAAGTATGTGTGAAAGTGTCCTTGTTGACTGTGCTTCACTTCACCTTACAAACTGGATGGCTTCAGAACTTTCTTCGTTCAGTTCTAGCCCTCATTTCTGAACATGGTCACGTGGTGGTGGTGCCATACCAGTCCGTGAACTGCACAGTTGTAGATGCGGTGTGGTAGACAGAGTACTCCTCCACCCAAGGTCTTAGAATGCTAATCCACAGACTGCATCTTATCTCCACACATGTGCATCTAGAGACCCTGGCCGTGTGGAGGGCTGGCACAGGATTGAATTTTAGTCAGTGGAGACAGAAGAGTAAGCTCACCAGTGGTTAAGGGTCACAGTGTACAAGGGCAGCAGACCACAGTTGCTGTTTTCTCCTTTGTTACACACAAGGGCACAAGGACAGAAATCGAGGTACAGAGAAAAATCCTGGTCTTCCCGGTTTGAAACATCAGGAAAACTCTCATCATGTTAAGATGACATAATGGTTCAGGCACAGCTTAAAGGAAAGGAGGCTATTTATAGACTGTCTTTGGGGCTCTAAGTACTAAAATAATACTAGAGGCTGGGAAGATGGGGAGGAATGCCTGCTCTTTGTACTCGCTGCCTTTTAGCATATACTGGGAGCGAGAGGAAGGGCGCCCAAGACACAAACCTAGATGGGCAGCTGAAGGAAACAGAGCTGTGTGCCACGCTCTGCAGCTACTAGCTGATTCTGGACACCTGGACTAAGCATAAATCTCACATCAAGTGAAATCGGAAGTCATGCCACTCTGCCCAGTTTCATTGCTCTGAAATTCTACTTAGGAAGCAAGCAAATGCCACAGCACCTCCAACCCTGTTCCACACCACAAACTTCTGCCGCACAGCGAATCTTTTTGCTTCATTGTCAAGTGTTGGGGGCTTTTTTTTGTTCAAACAAAGTCACATTTAGAAGTCTAGCATGTGGAGTACATAAAAGCTGAGGTACCACAGTGGAGAAATAGGAACAGTCCCAAGCCTGCCCTCCATTTGGTTGCCTCCATACACACTTCACTTGGAGGTCTTTGAGGAGGTCCTTAGAACTCTTCAGAGGGGACCAGAAAGCACCTCGCTGGGTAATTAGGCAGCTCTGTTCTCTCCTTTCCTGCCTCCAACCTGAGCATCCTCCATGCACACTCAGCCCCAAGTCTCCCATGTGGAGTGGGATGCAGGTTTTCATTGTGTGCGTAATGTATGGGTTTTAATATGCAAGTTTGCGATCTTTGTCTTTGATCTACCATGTGCATTTCTGAATAGGAACAACATCCCTGGTGACTACTCACTCTGAGTAGCAGCCAAATCTGCAGCCAGTCTCCTGTAGAGCCGCGCAAAAAGCCAACAATAAAAAAACTAAATAGCAAATCAACAGGGTGTAGTTGTTGAACGAATGCACATTCATAATTTGTAACTGCTTGGCTATAAATCCCCTCCTAGAGCTGCTCTAACGACCTGAAACAGGGAGGATGCTTTTAGTTTTTCTCCATTTAGATATCTGGTGAAGAAGCAATACACACGTGCCAAAAGTAAAAATATTTATACCTTTTATTACCTTAAGGGATTGCCTTAGATGACAGGAGAAGCAAAAAACCAGTGCCAGATTCTACCAAACCCTGAAATGAAGTTTCTATCAGTTGGTAGATTATCTGAGAGGCAAGGGGATATATTTGATTTGCCTCAGAGGTTTAAAGACATAAGCCATGTCAGTAAACCCTCAATAACATGACTATCTGTGTGGACCAGGGGATGCGTGCAACCCCCGGTCCAGGTGTTCCTCTACATCAGTGCAAAGCACACAGCATGGGTGGGGGTAGCAAAGAGGAGGCTATTCTGGGGCTTTTTTGTCTCAAGTTCAAACTCTGATATAAGGGACAGGGGAACAGGTCAACAGAGAGAGCATTTTAGAGCAGAGATGGTATGCCCTACCCAGAGATGTTTTACCCTCAACATCTCTTCTGTTATCAGAATAGTTAAGCCAGAAAATACGTATTTGGAACAACAGTGATTAATAAGAGTCTCTATAAGAACAAACATGTTCTACAGCAGTTTTGTCCGTTACAGTAGGCATGAGCCTTTTGTGGCTAGCAAAATTAAACTCAGAGTTTAATTTTAGTTAATTTTGACTTAAATAACTTCCTGTGAGATGTGGTTACCATACCGCACAATACAAATTTGGGACCTAACTTGAGACTTTACGGCTGGACACAAAATCAAGTATAACAATCAGTAGGTCTGAGCGAGAGAATAAAAACTGGAGACTTCAGGTTGGAAGCCGTCTTCCATGTCACAGGCATGCTCAGGAATGTCATTTGAAACACAGGAGATGAAATGATAATGGAACCAGTTAGGAGAGCAGCGACAGTTAGCAAGTCTTCAGTGAAGGCACTCGAATCACACATGGACACCTGGTGCGATGCTCCTGGTCTTGGGAGAGCCCAGTCACTTCTAGGGTTACAGAAAGTTAGGCCCAATGAAGGCAAAGCAAAATTATGATTCCTGACCACCTGCCTGGTAGTAGGTGATTTCAGCAATGGGGTGGTATTTCTGCATCACAGGATCATACCCAGGGGAAGGAGAGGGTGTCTCAGGAAAAGGGAAGGTCATGGCTTACGCTTTGTAATTCAAACTCAGGTTGCACTAAAGTGCTCCAAGGTCTTTCTCCTTAGGAGAGCCTTCTGGAGCAGACCGCTTGTGTATCTGGGCCTCTTCCCGCTCTTCGTTTCTTTTCCCAGTTTCTCATTCCTTTCAAATGTTCTCCGGTCTTAACCCTGTTTCTTCCCAGCCCTCCTGCCTGGGTCAGGGCCCATGTCCTACCTGGCTACTATGGACTTCTCACTTCCTGATCAAAAAGTCAGGTCTAAAACTATGGTCTCATCCATCAGACTGCACGGATGATTTTGTACTCAGAGTACTAGACTCTATCGTAAGTCTTGCTAGTCATATTCAATCAACAGATATTTACTGAGCACCAAAATGGACCCATGCCAGACAAAGTGTTACTGTTATGCCCAAATCTGTGAAGTTCCCCAAATGCCAACAAGGAGACTGAGTCCTGTATATAAAAGCAAAGATCCTTTATTTTATACAAGTTTGCAAAGTCGCTCTCTCCGCATGTCCAGCATATTGGAATAAACGGAGAGCCCCGAGCTCAGTTAGAGTTGGGTTTTTATAGTAGTAGAGGTGGGGGTGAGGGGTTTCTGAGGTTCAGGACCCTTGATTGGCTGACATTTGTCTAGGGGTGTCCTGGTGAGTGTGTGCTGGCAGGTGATCCTATCTACAGCGGTTGGAATATTAGGTATTTTCTTTGGATGGTCTGTCCTTGAATGGTGCTTGCATAATCTCAGTTTGTGGTCCTTCCGGCAACCAGGTATTGCTTCAGGGTAAACTACTGAGACTCAGGCCTCTATTAAATTTATTGATGGTTGAGTCCTACTCTAGCAGGTGATAATGGTTGGAAGTAAAGAACTTCCTTTGGGTAATCTGTTCATAGTTTATCATGGCTGGCTCCTACAGTTACAAGACAGATTAAACAGACAAGCACCTTGACTGCAGTTTCTAGCCTGCCAGCTGGACAGATATCAGGTAGAAAACAATTTGATATGTTGAAATGCAAGTGTGCTAGCTACACCAGGGTTATGAGAGCTCCTAATAGAAAGATCAGATTTATCTGGGGAAGAAGGTAGTCAGGAAAACCTTCATAAAAGGAGTCACATGCCAACAGAGAGCTCAAGAGTACTGAAGAATTAACCAGCTAAAGGAGTAGGAGTGGAGGGAGGGAAGAGTAGCTCCAGGTGGTGAGGAAAGAGAGGGCTTTTGAGAGAAGGCCAAAGGGAGCCAGCCGAAAACAGTGGGGGGAGGGGCAGCCAAAGGAAGGTAAGGAGAAGCTGGGAGGCAGTTCTTGCAAACCAGGAAAACCTCAGGCATTGTTGCTAAGTTCTTAACCCATTGCTCCCCTTTTCCTCTTGATCTCCTATTACAAAGATCTTGATGATTTTCACCCCCATGCATCTGTGAATGTGTACTGTTTCTGCCATAGTCACTCTGCCTGTACCTTCCTAGAGAATGCCTCAGCACGCGGCCTCCTGACTCTGAATACAACTCTGCTCTGTGGTTTTGAGGCCACAGTTCAAAACAGGCATTCAGAGCTTGTCAATAAGGTCATGTTCATCTCACTGGGGGAAGGTAGCCTTCCACTTGGGTTCAACTGTCAAACAAACTCCCAGAGAGCCGTGGATATGGATGTGGTATGGAGAGGGATCAGATTGGGTGGATATTCCTGTTCTTCATCAAAGACTTTGCCCTGGCAATAAAGCCAAATTCCATAAAAACCTAGCTCCCAGTATATCATAAGCATGTATAGAGTAGGCACTTAGTAAGGACCCAGAAAGAGAAAACAGCAGTAGTATTTCACATTTTTATCACACTAAACACTACAGTCTCTTTAAATTCAACAACAGCAGCAGAAACGCAGTTGTCACGGCCCTAACAGCACCAGAAAAGGAAAGGAAGTAGCCTGAAAGATCCCCACTCAGAATGGGGGCAGGGGGAGACTGGTTCCACACCGAAAACTCAGTACAGTAGGAAACCAGGATAAGGAGTGCAAAGAGTGCTTGAAATAATGGGCCATAGGAGAGCTTCGTCCTCTAATCTGGAATTCATGGCTACGTGGAAGGTTTTGTTCCAACTGAGCCCATTTAAGGATGCAAAGTATTTAAATTTTCCCATTGGGCTTATCATACAAAGCACATGCAGACATAATTTGAGAACTCAAATGTGTGTCTAGAAAGGACATATACATTGAGACTTTATAGTAAGACTAGTAAGGTATAAAGAACAACTGTCCCATCCCCAAAAGGGGGAAAGAAAGGGATCTGTACCTAAGTGTACAGGCTTCTCTTACAGAGAGCAGGGTTCAATTCCGATCATCCACACAAACAGCCCACAACCACCTGCGACACAGACACATAATTAAAAATAATGAAATCTTAAAAAATAAAAAAAAGCCCAATCATTCACTAGTTCTTCCCCCCTGTGTGGCTGCAAATTACTCAGTTTCTCTGTGTTCTGATGTCCTCCCCCATAGAAACAGTTTTGTACTGGGTGAATTGAGGACACTTGGCAGGTAATGAAGATGAGGCCTTCCACGCTTAGAGATGGGAATGACCCATGTGATTCTGTGTTTCAGAAGCTAAAGGCAGGGTGGTTGGGAAGATTGTGAGCTAAGCCCGGGAGAGACAGGTAAGGACATCATGAAAAATATAACAGTAAGCCAGCAGATGTTTGCAGGAGCTGGGTCTACAGGAAAGAAGAGCGGAAGGACAACGAACCGAATGTTTACTCTTTTGGGAGCCCCAGATAGACTACTAGAAATCGCCTCCCAGAACATAAATAAGTAAAGCACTGGACAGAAGAAATACTGGCAGCTCTCAGCCAGCAGACAGTGCTTGAAAGGAAACCTTTTTCTCTGCCTCAGCCCTGTCTCTGTGTGTTTGTATGTTGGCGTGTGGGGGAGTGTGTGTACTAATGGTTCTGGTTCCCGGGAGAACACTAACCACGAATTGACAAGACTTAGAGTTTTTCATTCCCACAACTTCTGTTTGTTCTGTTTCATGTTTGACAGTTAACATGGCTAAAATCAATAAAAAGCCCTTGGGGATTCACTGGGCAGATGTTCTTGGATCTGATCCTCAGAAAATAAAAGGGTTTGACAGAGCCCAGAGGCTCCTCAGCTCAGAAAGATAGCTGCTGAGTAGAGGAAGAGGGAAGAGATCTGTCCATCACCAAAATGGACATAGAAGTGCTCTACTGCCCTGGGGAAATCCTCGGGATTCGACCTTAGAATTTTCATTTGTAAAGGTAACTTGGTCCGTAAGGTTATCTCAAAAAAAGGAACCTCTAGGTGTCCCACCATTACCCACTTTCTTTTGTTCTTGGAGTGAGTGGTTCTGTCCCGGAGGACACATACATATTTATGAGATAAACTGACTTATGATGTCTAATTTGTTAGCTCTCAAATGCATGGAGATTGAGTGTCTCCTTGTTCTCCCCTAATGGCTCCTTTCCAATCACCTGCATCCCATCTGAGCCCCACGACCAAAGCAGTGGCTTTGGGCAGAGAGCCACTCATTGATTAAGGATTTACAGGACATACTATACAGTTAGTCGATTCTCTGTGGCAGAGACGGTGAGGAAACTATGAAGGAGGCGATTTCAAAGATCACACTCACTTTCAGTATCTTTTCGATGTTCCTCATTGAGAGAGAACAGCCGTTATGACTCACGTCACACAGATGAGAGAGAGACACAGAGAACCAAGGAACTCGCTCAAGTTGGCTAAGAAAATAAGCATTTATTCTGTAGTTGGAAACCAGACTTTTGCTTGTAAACCCTCATGTGTTAGCATTTACCGTTTCGCCTTTCTGAAATGTAATAGTAGTCCACTGTGGACCCCAATCTTCCTCAAAAGCAAAACGAAACAAAATAAAAACAAAAACAGACTATTCAAACCCTGGCTATTCAAATTAAAATTCATCTTTAATGCATAGAAATAATTTTGATGTTATAGGAACAATAGAATTACTGCAACGCTGGGAATTAATGTATAGTTAACTTCAAAGGCATTCAGGGTACAGTTCTTCCCTGAGTGACGATTGAGGAAGTCGTGGTGGGTCTGACTGCGAATGAGACCCAGCCCCTTCTTCCAACAGCTTTCTCTCATGAAAGGTTGAGGCATGATTGTAGAAAATGAGAGTCACAGATATTATGTCAGAATGAGCTTGAAGGTTAGCTTAAGGTGGTCTCTCTTGAGTCAGAAAGGGACCCAGGAGGCTGACCACGTGCTGAGGTCAACCAACAGTTTAGTGAGCGTCTTGTGGCTCCTGCATCAAGCCTGCTCCACTTGTCCTCATTGTGGTCCTTTCAGTACAAGTCAGGGTATGGTGATGACAAGGTTCCCAAACTGGCTGCTGCCACCCACAAGTAGCAAGCGCACAGCTCCTCAGTGCCATCTAAGTGGCTCAAGGACCCCTCAGGGCCTCAGAGCACAGCAGGGATTCAGGACGTGTCCAGAGGGAAGCAAAGTTACTGAGTTTACTAGCTAGGAAATTGGACAGAGGAACTTGAGGAGAGTCGAGCATAGAACAGCCTGTACCCTGAGCAGAGAAGCAGCCATGCGAGGGCTGGCGGGCTGGTGGGTTTGCTTCATTTAAAGAAGAGGATCTGTAACTAAGGGCAAAGCAGGAAAGATGCATCAGTCTGAATGTTTCCTTGTCAGAATGAGGGTTTCCTTTAAATAATAGGATTTTCGGGTACTGGTAGGCAGAAAAAGTGTAACTGAGGCAAAATCATATGTTAAAATGTAAAGATGCAATTAATTTTGTTGCACAGATGTCACACCGTGGTTAAGAAAGCTCTCCTATTCAGAGCGCTGTCCTCCAGCTGTCATGATGGCCTGGCTTGTGGTCTTTTCAGGAAGAAAGTATAATTTCTATGGATACTTTATGTTTGCAGAGGTTTCTAGTCAGCTATGTCAAAATACTTGACTCAGCAAGAGACTTAAATGAGACCCCCGTGGGTGAAGGGCCTCTTCCCTTCCCACACTTCATTGTCTTTTCCCATTCTTTTACCTTGCCTCAGTAGCAAGGAGCTGTTGGGGCACCAGGCATATTTTATGATTCAAAGGGAAGAAAGTAATTCAAGGGTTTCTGGGAGATACCTATTAGAGTCTGTGTGATTCCTTGTTCTAGAAGTTACCCACTTATATTTTTAAGTAAAAGAGTCTTAAAACCCAAAAGTGTGATGCCCATTTACTATATATACGTGCATGGGGCCTGAAGAAACGCAACCTAAGTCCAAACTGCTGCTTCATTCACAGTAGGCCAGAGGCTGTTAATAACAAAGATGGCCGTTCAGCCTATTACCAGTGCCCGTAAGAACTAAGGAGAATGAAATTAGCAAATGTTTTTATCTCACCTGTACATAGCTTAAAATGCACCTTGATAATTTAATATTTCCATTTCCATAGGGTACGGGGTACTCCCATAATTAAAATTCAGTTGACCATAAAGTTTATGGACCTATTTGTGGCTCAAAAGGAGTGTTGGATAAGGTAACGGCTGTGGGATCTTCTCCTGTGAGAAGATCGGAATGCCTGCACACGGCTCATAATTGTGATCCCTGTCAAAATTCAAACAGGAGCAAACGATTGGAGTTGATAAAGTGAAATAGTGGCAGGCTCTTGGTGTGTTACTATTGCAAACTTACAAAAAAATAAAGCATCTTCCTTCTGAGGTATTATACGTGGCTTAAAGCTCACAAAACTATCACTTGCTGTTTGCAAATACACGTGGTTTTGTTTCTGTTTTCTTGAGTGTAAACCTTGTCTCGGACCCTTCTTCATTAAAGAAGAACTTCATTCTCAGTAAAATGGAATACCTGAGACTTCATACCACAAAGAAGAGGGAAGTGTTGGCTCATGGTTCTGGCCCAGGTTAAGAGCCCAAAACTGGTGATTGCTTTCTTGATACAGAATTCTAAAGTAGTGTAGGACTTTACATGGTGAGAGATAGGAAGTGTGTGTGTGTGTGTGTGTGTGTGTGTGTGTGTGCGCGCGCGTGTGTAAGTTTTTAACCCATTTTTAACCAGCACAAAATTCTTTCTGATGGCTCAAATCTCAAGGAGTAGGGCTTCATGGACCTTATATCCCATTAGGAAATAATTGTAGTAAGCTAAAGAGAAAGCAACATCTTTTCTCTTTCCGTATGTGTATACACATATAGCTTTTCAGATAACTGCTAAGCGTTAGAGTTAGAACATAAAAACTTAGGTTGTTTTAAGTTAGAATATAAAAATTTAGGTTGTTTAGAACTAACTACTTAAGAAAGAGAATGTGAATTGCTTTTGGCTTCAAAATCTAAGACAATGAAAAGACTTAGGAGCCACTGAAGATAGAAGCCTTGCTCCTCAAAGGCGGGACCTCCAAACAGCACCTTTGCTATCAAAGATGAACTCACTGGAAATGCAGAATCCCCTGCCACAGCCAAATCCGCTTTTCATTGTCCCAAGAGCCCTCAGTGACTCATAATTCTTTCACACCTGTCTTAGTGAGGGCTTCTATTGCTGTGATAAAGCACCATGACAAAAAAATAAGTTGGGAGGAAAGAGTTTATTTGACGTACACTTCCACATCACCGTTCGTCACTGAAGGAAGTCAAGACAGGAACTCAAACAGATCAAAAACCTGGAGGCAAGAGCTGATGCAGAGGCCATGAAGGGGGGCTGCTTACTGACTTGCTCCCTTTAGCTTGCTCAGACTGCTTTCTTATAGAACCCAGAACCATCAGCCCAGAGGTGGCACCACCCACAAGGGACTGGACCCTCCCTGATCAATCACTAAATAAGAAAATGCCCTACAGACTAGCCTATAGCCTGATCGCATTTCCTCAACTGAGGCTCCCATCTCTCAGATGACGCTAGCCTCTGTCAAGTTGAAATAAACTGGCGGTGCAACACCTAACACTGGAAGGTGCATCACTGTGGTATGTAGGACAAATGTATGTTAGTCTCCCAAGTCACATATTTGCCACAGGGTATCCACTGGAGCTGGAGCTCCGAGCTCACCTGCCACTAGTCAGCTGAATGTTCAATATGGTAGTGAACTCTGAACCACAGTTTCCTTACCTGCCAGAGAGAGTGATGGCTGTTGCCATGTGTTCCAAGTGTTGGTAAATGGGAAGTTGAGCAATCCTCACGAATCAGAATGTCTGCTGTTGATTATAGATGGCCAATTTTCCTTTTCCTTCCTGGATCCACGCTTCAGGGCATGTAATTTGTCTTATTTTCTTCTGCATCCTCGAAGGACCACAACGGCAAGAAAAATGACGCTGTGCACACAGTCATCAGAGACCAACACCAACAGCAAAGCCAATGGATCTTCAGCTCTTCCAGGTCTTACACAGAGCAGTGGTTACCAGCCACGGAGTGTGGTGAGCACCTTCAGTGTTAAGGCCTTAGTAACGCATCCGCCAGGTAGTCTTTACTTAGGGCTGGGGTTTTATGATGTGAGTCCACCATGCCTTGTGCTCCGGTCCACCATTTTAACCACCCAGCCTGTAGTCCATGATTTTGAGCTAAGTGTGCCCCATCATGTAACTGCGATCATTCCTTTTAATTCGAACCTTAAACTGAGCATGCTCAGAACTGTTTGCTTCAACCTCATTGTGCCTAATATGATATGTGCCTTGATATGAGTATGTGCATCGTATATGATTATGGTGGAGTTCCCACTGTTGCCTTGGAAATGCCTCTTCTGCTCCTGCCCTTCTCACCCACAGCAGTAAAAAGCTTCCTCCATCTTCAGTCTCTACTGGGCAAAAACTATTTTGATTCTACTATCATGTCAAGCCATTTCTAGCTTGCCTTTGGGTTTCTTTGTCATGAAGAAGGCAAACCCAGCCCAGCGTTTGATATAGAACTGGTCTTGGAATTGATTTTTCAGTTCCTTTTTAGAAGATTAGCAAGACAGGACCCTGGCAGACAGACGCACATGAATCCCTAAGACTGTGGATTCCACAAGCTAGACCACCTCATCTCACTCCCACTGAGACATCACATCCATACCTAAGACTGTGCCTAGAGACTGGAAGGGCTAAAGACTCTTCAGCTGAAGCCAGTCTCTATTATGACCTTTGGCGCGGTCTGGCTTTTCTCCCTGCACAGCAGTGCCACCTGCTGGATGTATTTCTGCATTACACTTCTAACCTCCTGCTAGTGTCTTTATTATTTGATAAACTGGTAATTCGTAATCTCAAAGTAGTGCAATCCTTAGGCAATGTTAAGAGCTATTTTGCTTTTTATAATTCCCAAATAAAATGTCATGGAGTTTTATTTGTGTGTGTGTGTGTGTGTGTTTAAGAGAGATATCCAGGGTAAAATTTCAAATTATGAGAGTTGCTTTGGGAGAAGAAGCTCTGTGGGGAAAAAAAAAAAAGGAAGTGTGGTCAAATGTGACAGCACTATGAACTGACACGGAGGTCGGGGCCAGACCAATTGGAACTCTAGGCGTTTTAAAAAGTGGCCACTTAATGCAGTCAGTGTTCTAATTACAAGTTAGGTGATCATTAGAACAACTCTCCCAATTTTACCCAAGCTGCAGGAAAAATAATTGAACACCAGAACCATTAACCTAGTTTAATGTCTTTTTGTTCATATTCCGTAGATTTGTCCCATCTGAAAGCCAGAATCAGGAATTCAGCTTTTCGGTAGTCTGGACTGACCTCTCAGAGTAATGGCTAGAGTTTCCAGACTCCACATGGTAAGTCTCAGCTCGCTCCAGAGTCGTTGTGGGAAAATGAGTCTGAACCCAAATTGAAGCCGTTTCTCGGAAATGACCATTCCAGAGTATCATGATTTTGATCCTCACTGAACAGGCACAATGAATGGAAGATACCAGCTGAAAGACGTCACCTGGGAAAGCAGGCATCAGAGAAAGCCTGAAAATCTCAGAAAATGTGCAGTAGAAGCTTGTCTTCTACCTGACTGGGCTGTGATCTTTCTCTCTGCACCTCTCCAACACTTCCTGACCTCTGTCACCAAGCCCTGCTAGGTACCTGGTGACATGACAATCAGTGTTAGAGGGTTTCTGGTCACACCTCCTTCCGGTCATCCAGTCATCCAGCCAGGAAAGCCAGCAGGAAACCAGGAAGAGAGTGCCTGAGGGGAGGAGTTGGCAAGCTGGACATACAGGATTCCCCCCAAAGCAGGTGTTGTTTGAAAACAAATGAGGCCAGGGGAGGTGTTTCTGGGGACCACATCTCCACAGCATAATGTCCTTTCAAAGAAGACCACAGGAGGTGATGGTGCACACCTGTGGTTTCAGAACTAAGGCAACAGGAGAAGCAGCATCGGACATTTGAGGTCAGTCTGGGCAATTTAGTAAAATACCAACAAAAATAAAAAAATAGAAAGATGCCACAGTGGGGGAAGACAGAAATACCTTCGGCTGCTTAGGGTGGTGTCAAACTGGCAAGGAAGAGCAAGTGCTTCCACTCAGAAAGACCTGTTTCAAAAGCAAGTGTCCCCAGACACCAGTTTGCCTCTATGCTTTGTGCAGACCAGTGTAAAACAGCTTACTTCTGGAAGTACTGAGGACATAATAGATGAACATGTCAAGTCCTGTCCCAAGGAGATCTCATGGGAAGTACTGGAACTATGCCTGTGTTCTTTAAAGAAATCAGGTTTCCTTCCTCCCCTCCGCTCACCCATGGCACACACCTGCACACACATCCCACCACTGTGAAGGCCTCAGTCACTGTGATCAAAGACCTGTGGGAAGCAATTCAGAGGGATTAAGATTGGTTGTGGCTCATGGTTTCAGTCCATGGTTACTCGACCCCACTGAATTTGTTATGAACTTTATGTACATTTTATAATGTAGTCGTTTCAGCTATTATTGGATGTATTTGACCCATAAGAAAGCAATTGTTGGAAGGAGTCACCCATGCAAAGTCACACGGTTCAGACATCTCTTACACCATAGAGCTGCGGAGCTGGTTGGTAATGGTGCGCTAGTGAGCTCCGGACAATGGTAGGAGTCTCCAGGGAGGTACCTGAGAGCACATTCACACTACAGGGTCTCCGGACCTTGCTGTACCAGGTGCTTATCTTACTGAGCACTATCGGCTTATGACCTTGCCTGGTGGTGACTAAATTTCTCTGCCTAGTATTTAAGATTATAACTAGCTCATCCCACCCATATCCATGTCTTCAGGGCTGTCCGGCGTGAGTTCCTGCCACATTCCAAAGCCATAATGGCTCACCAGCTGATGCCTATCAATCATAGGAGGCATGATAGGCAAAGGCAATAAGGACAGTTGGGACACGCAATAATTGAAGCTCATGATCGTGAGTGGGAGATGGTCATGAACGTGAGTGGGGTGAGTGGGAAATGGACGTGAACGTGAGTGGGGTGAGTGGGAGATGGCCATGAACATGAGTGGGGTGAGTGGGAGATGGACGTAAACATGAGTGGGGTGAGTGGGAGATGGTCGTGAACATGAGTGGGGTGAGTGGGAGATGGAGTGGGACAGATCAGAAAATGTTGTTACTCCTGGCGCCCAGCTGAGTTCCTGAGACAACAGGAAGTGGCATAAGCCCGTGTGGAATTAAAATATCCCAGTATTTTTAGCAACTGTGAATTTATACTCCCCAGTTAATGAAAAGTACCATGGGGTCTCCATCTGAGCAGGGAAAGAATGGAGAGCAGGAAGTTCATCCAGAAGCAGAAGGATGGGTTACAGAGAAGCTAAGCAGCAGACATAAGCATCAAGAATCATCGAAGTCACAGATTTTCCACAAGTGTTAAAAAGTCTCACCCTCACATAAAACCAGTTACACTTGTGGACAACATGGTTTGAAGGAGATACATAAGGAAGAAAAGGCACTGAGAGTTCAATAACAATCACACTATATTTTATTACTTTTAACAACTACAGTGGTGATCTGCCCCCAAAATGCACTAGTGTAATAGTGGGGCAAATCTTGTGGGAATAATAACCAAGAGCTGATTGGCTTTGTGGCCCATTCCATGAAATGCAAGCCATCCTCAACGCTGCTCAGACAGCCAAGAACCCGAGACTGTTATGGTTTTTGTCTCTTTAAGAAGCAAGCTACGCCCACTCCCCTCGGCCTCTCCCTCCCGCCTCCATCTTAGATCTCTTACTGTCCTATCTTGGGGTGTGCACATCTCCCCGTTTCCCCTTCCTCTCTGTCTCTTTCTCCTCTCTCCCTCTTTCTCTCTGCCCCCCCTTTTCCCTTTACCCTCCATAACCCCCTGAATAAATATTCAACCTTACTCTACATGTTGTGTCTACAACCGCTCTGGGGATCTTGTAGGAACCCGCTGTGATGTGCCTTCCTTCCACCTGCTTGCCTGCCGCCCCCCCCACAAGGCGCTCCCCCGTGACACGCGGATCTTCAATCATAAAAGAGACTATATAGTATACAAGCTAAGGACCTGGGGGAGAACCACAAACTACTCTTCTGCTAAAGGAAGGTAACCATAAAATGACCCTAATGACATTCTGCTATACACATAGATCAGTACCTTGCTCAGCCATCATCAGAGAAGCTTCCTCCTGAAGTAGATGGGAACAGATACAGAGACCCACAGCCGGGCAGTGTGCAGAGAGTGAGAGACCTTAGTCCTAAATGGGGTCCCTCCCATCAGGACACAGGGCACCCCTCAAAGAGGAGGCGGGGTGATTTTAAGAGCTGGAGGGACTGGAAGGCATCAAGGAGACAAGGCCCTACTAAGCACATTATGGCAGGAAGCATGCACAGGACCTGCACAGGTCTTTCTTCAGCAGAGTCTCACTGGGCACAAACCAGTCTTAAAGGCAAGTCACACACCCAGCAGTATACAGCCAGCACAAAAACAACTTAAAACGAATTCCTGGAAATTTGCTATTGCAATATCTTTATATCTTTGGTCAAGGCTTTTTTTTTTCTTCTTACAGGTCTTTTACATATATGTTATGGAATCTGGTTTTGTATTTTTATGGGATTTTTTATGTGTGAACATGTGTGGCCTCATCTATATGTTTCTTACGCCTTTTGGCTCTTTTTTCTTCCGCCTGTCTTGTTCTGTTTTTGTTTGATTTTATTATTAACTTTTAGATGCCTGTTTGTTTTCTAACAAGAGAATAAACAGGTGTGGATTTGGAGGTGATGAGCCGAGTAGAGGCTCTGGGAGGAGTTGGTGAAGTGAAACCATAAACAGGAAATGTTTTATGAACAAAGAGTCTATTTTCAACAAAAGAAAGATGTTAAATAAAACAAACAAACAAACAGCTGTTGACAGGCCAGCATGAAGGCTCAGCAGGTAGAGGCGTAGGTCTCTCTACCATTTCTTCCCAGGGAAAGGTCTCTTTCCTTTAGCCACACAAAAATTGTACCTAACAAGCATCACTTTTAAAGCTTTTTTTGCTCTTACTGGGCATCTATATGAGCCTTATCAATGATCAACTTAGATGCTGTGTCCTTGAGGTTTAAATGTTCTACTTTGACTCCATTAATCATCCTGGCATGGAAGCACAAACTGTAGGCATCTCAGGCACCTCAAGTTAACTTTTAGGGGTTTCAACAATAAAAATGCAATTATATGGTTCTTAGGTCCCAGAATCACTCATTACAGAAACAAGAATAAGCCGAATTTTTAGACTTTGCCCTTTAATATATTTTCCTGGGCAGATAATAACCTACACCTCTGAGAACCCACAAGCTTATGAAAGAGAGTGCTCAAGGGAGGATTCTCACTGTGGAAAACCAGGACATAGAAAAAGAATTCCCTCCATAGAGTCTTAAGAAACAGGACTTTGCCCCTTTGCAAAGAAAGAAAGCGTTGTAAGGAATATCCTATTTCCTGACGGGAGAGTGGGATCCAACCCCAGTGATTCCTGCTCTTAAATACTGAGGCTACCTATAGTTCCTCAGTGAAGCTCCCACTTCATGTAAGTGATTACATAAAATCAACTGAGGTATCTGGGGTAACTCTGGATGTGACACGTAAAATATATCACTAGCCTAGGACCCCATCTTAAAAAACTTTGTATCCAAGTGTTGGTGGGAAATGCTTTCAAACCAAAGAAATTATTGTCATCCTTAGCGTTGGCAATTGTCCTGTACATAGCTAAGTAACAAGGCATAGATAGTATCAGGAGTCCTCATTTAAAACTTCAAGAAGATAGTTAGATACATGGTTTATTTATCCAGCTAAATCTTGTAACATATAATTATGTAGGATGCATAAAAACTTCAGTAGCTAAAGCAATGCTGTAGATGAGCCTTGTCAAGGAAATAAATGTCTTATGATGCTTGCTAACACTTTCTCAGAGTGGATAAATGTTTACTACAACAAGACTACTAGAACAAAGAAATTCTCTAGAACAAAGAAATTCTCTCTTTCGGCTCTCTGTGTCCTCCAGATGTACTGCTTATATCAGTGAACTGTGTCAGGGCTTACAAATTCTCTTCCAACAACAAAGTGATGTCTTCGCTTCTTACATGCAAAGCTTTACACGCCTGCCACCGGGTGTAATCTTACTTTAGATCTTGGTTTCCTTCATATTTTTTTTCTGGCATTGTTAGTATAATCCTTAAGTAAAGCAATCTCACACTGGTTTCCTTTTTATCTATTCTACCACTAGGTTTCTTCTTGGAACTGTACCTGTGTGTTTTTCCTCGTTCTCTATATAAAACCATAAGAACACTCTGTCAAACAGCATTAAGAGACTAATCAAGAACCTCACCTCTCATGAATGGCTCAAGGGTAAAATTTGGGTGAAGGTTTCTTGCTCTTGCCCTTTCTTTGGGGAGCATTCATTGGGAAAACCACATTACTTGGGGGGTCTTTTTAAAGATAATTTTGTAATTATATTCATGTACAGAAAACTTAGCAGTGTACATGTCCAGTCTAGTAACTAGTTCTTTGACCTTAGCCTTTTCCAGTTTGGCAATGTGAGCCACAGATTTAAAACCCAGGATGTTGCTTCCCCAGTGTCAGCGGAACTTACTGTATCTGTCATCGTAATTCATCCCAATTGCTTCCACCAGCTTAGCCAGAGCATCCTTGTCTGCTGAGTCAACCTGTGTGAAGGCAACAGTGGTGCCTGTCTTCCAGCGGACCAGTCGCCCCAGCCTGACCTTTCCCTTGACAGTGCAGTAGGGGACCCCCATCTTGTGACACGGGCCAGGCAGGAAGTTCACCAGCTCAATGAGTCTGCACAGTAGGCAATCAATCCAGCTGAGCCTTCTTGTTCTCCACCAAAGTCGTGACTGTATTGACCTCTGCTCTAAGGAGAGGTGGTCTCTTAATTGTGACATCCCCTTTGCCAGCGGCTTTCTTTCCAGCACGGGCCAACAGCCTTAGCTTCTTCTGTTTTGTCTGTAGCCTGTACTTGTGGGCAAACTTAAGCAGCTGGGTAGCCATTTGTTGGTTCAGGCTTGACCTAATGACTTAACAGCAGGAAGTACTCTGAGACATAGAGGAGCCCTTTGACACTACAGTCTGGGGTGGCAGGGGCCATTTGAGGAAGCGAGTGAGATCTCTTTAGGGCTGGATGTCCTGCCCAGTGCCGAAGTTCTTAGGCCTTTTGTCAGAGGATTTAACACCTTTTTGGCCTTCTGTTTCCTCATGATGGCAGGGTCTGGGCCACTTTCTTCCCTTTGACATTTTGCCTTTGGGCATCTTGCTTGGCTGGAGGAGAGAGCTGGGCCTCGTGTTTTTAAATTCTTCATATACTATTTGTCTTCTAGGATAGAGCAACTTCAGACCAAGCTTGCAATTAGGGGATTTCAGCAAGTCCCGCTATAGGGGATGTGAATCCTCTCTGATGGTTAGAGAGAACAGGGAGGCTTTTGTGGTTTCTCTTTGGCAGGGACTACACCTTCAGTAGTAGGAAGCAATTTTAAAATGACAGAGGACAGATCCTCACTCTTAGCTAACCCAAAAGATTTCTGGGACTACAGCTCTCAGAAAGAAGCTGAGGCAGGGGAGTAGGGTGGAGGATGAAGTATAAAAGCCTTGCACAAAGGCTGCAGCATTAGCATGTTAAAAAAAAAAAAACATTGGCAAAGAGGAAGGTTTCAAACTCCACACCTAAGGGCCTGATCACAAGCATGAATGACGAGACTGCCAAGTGAACCAGAAAACCTACATTGTGCAAAGAATCCCAAAAGACCTACCCTTTGGGCACCGCCTCCCCTTGAGTTTTTAAACTCTTGTTCTCTGGTAGACCTTGCCTTCTCTTGAAAAGAGAAGTCATGAACTTAATGACTTCTCTTCCTTTCCTTCATACGATTTATGGGCCTCTATCCTTGTTCTGGGACAAAATTAACTAGAAATTTTGCCAAGTGCTCACCAGACCCCAGTGCCCAGGGTTATTATCCTCACCCTCCTTTGGTCAGAACTCAGTCAGAGACTGACATGATTGCGTTCTGAAGTAGAGAGTTCACGTATGTGGAAGGGAAATTAGCTTGGTGACCATTCAGTCAGTATCACCGTCCCCCAGTTCAGAAGAAAACATGGAATTCGTGGAAGACACATGCCCATCTCAGAAGGGTCAACCAGGCATCAAAACGTTTACTTCAGACAGCAGTCTTCAAAGGAGGTTTTCCCACTACAAGCAGCATCAACTTTCTGAGGAGCACATGATAAGATCACTTGAGCAATTTCTTCCTGGTTTTTGGTTACACTGTCTCTCCCCCCCATTCAAAGGAATTGGCCTGAGGCTCCATTTACCTGCTACATAGTTTCATTTCCCAGTTCCTCCATTCACACCCCACACATGGAGTCTTCTCACAAAGTATCAGGTGTGGAAGCCTCTGGCTATGAAGAAACAGAAGCACATGAGCCTCCTTAGGGCTTTTTGTTCTCCAGCATCAACCATGTAAAGGGATTCTATGAATACTTGCAGCACTGGCGTAGGACAAGACACACGGCACCAGTGTAGGGCTAGACACACAACACTGGTGAACACAGGCCACACAGTACTGGTGAAGGCTTAGGACACACGGCACTAGTGAAGGCTTAGGACACATGGCACTGGTGAACACTAGACCACACAGCACTGGTGAAGGCTTAGAACACACATTACTGGTGTAGGCCAAGGACACACTGCACCGATGAAGGCTTAGGTCATCATGCCTTGGAGCCCTGTAGTGGCATTTCATTTGTATTTTAATAAATAACGCTTACCTGAGGATCAGAAAAGTAAAACAGCCACACTGGTTTTAGAGACCAGGCAACAAAGACACACACCTTTTTAAATCCCAGTAGCCACACTAGTTTGGCATAGAAACCAGGCAGTAGTGGTGCACACGCTTAATCCCAGGACTAGAGAGATTTATAAAATGGGAGGAGACAGCTTTCAGACACAGTCTCATTCTGAGGATTCATGGAAGCATGATCACCATTTCAGACTGAGGTAGAGGTATGATGACTGTTTTACTTTTCTGAGCTTCACGTTGAACCCCAATATCTGTCTCTGAATTTTTATTAATCATGCTACAGAGCTCACTTTGCAGTGCTTTGATAGAACTTTGTGTAATATATTAGAAGAATGTGGGTAAAGAAGTCAGATACTAGATCATTCTCTAATATAGTAACAGAAAAGAAAAAACAGTGTTGATGTAAGTGTATTATAACATGCATTTTTCAATACTTACTGTGGCGGTTTAAAAGAAAATGGTCCCCAAATGAAATGGCACTGTTAGAAGTGTGGCCTTGTTGGAGTAGGTGTGGTCTTGTTGGAGAAAGTATGTCACTGTGAAGGCAGGCTTTGAGGTCTCATATATGCTCACGCCATGCCCCGTGTCCCAGACCACTTCCTGTTTCCTGCAGGTCAAGATGTAGGACTCTCAGCTCCTTCTCCAGCACCACGTCTGCATGCTGCCATGTCCCACCATGGTGATAATGAACTAAATTTCTGAAACTATAAACTTCTCAATTAAATGTTTTCCTCAAAAGAGTTACCATTGTCATGGTGTCTTTTCACAGCAATAAAGTCCTAATTAAGATATATAGTTAATGATTATATAGCTGATAGATAAGTGATATTTCCATATACATACATTAGTATACATAATTGTTTGATGAATCTCAGTAAAATATATCTGTATACTTTAAAAATTAAGAAAATAGTTACTTCCGAAGCCCAGGCTGTAAATTTTTCTCTAAAACATGTAGTTTTCATTTCTTCAGTTATGACAAAAATTACAATACAATGTATTTAAGCTGACAGATGCTATTTTTATGTGCTCATTTGGGAGCACATAACCAAAAAAAAAAAAAAAGAGTTCAAAGACATAAGGAGAATTGCTAATATAAAACCAATTTCCATATATTTGTTTACTTGAGACAGTTTTCTCAATGATCAAAATAAAATGCATGGTTCAGCAAGGAGAGTTAAAGGAAACTGCCTTGCAAACATGAGGCCCGGAGCCCATGTAGAAAAGGTCAGACACAGTAACATGTGTTTGCAATCAGGCACTGGGGAGGCAGAGACAGATGAAAACAGGCAGTTCTCTGGGACTCAGTGGTCCCAATGTCTACCCTCTTGGTGAACTCCAAACTAGTAAGAGACCCTGTCTCAAAAACAAAACAAAACAAACAAAAACAGTGGGTTTTTAGACACCCAAGGTTGTCCTCTGGCTTCCATTTGCAAGTTCATACATGAGTGTGCATACCTGTAGACACATTCTTAACAACACACACACACACACAAAGATAAAATAAGATAGAAAAATAGTCTAACAAACTCATGCATTTTATTTAAATTTAACAATTTAGTTGTCAAATTTGTAATTTAGTTTTGTTCCATTTTATATTCATGTGGTATTTATTTTTATTTTTGGCAGTTTTGTGGTTTTATTTAAACACAAATAAAACACGCATGCAAGCCATCTCCTCATCTTCTCTGAGTAGCCTGGTGTTGGGACTGGTGACGCTGAAGGTCAGCTGTGCTGCTCTTTCTACGGTGGCTTCTCGGTTCTGGAGGAAACACTGTGAGCAGTCTCAGCACAGTAAGATTTGTGCACATCAGCAGCTCCTCCAGCTCCTTGACATTGTGGACCAGAAACTTCGGGAAGGCTCTAGGCAGCATGTGCTTGGTTTTCTTGTTGCTCCTGTAACCAATGTTGGGCATAGGATCTGGTCCTTGAATCTTCTCCACACCCTGTAGTCAATACCTCTGGGTTTCCGCCAGTCTTGCTCAATTTTGACAAATCTGTCTGACTGGTGCTGGATGAACTTCTTGGTCCTCTTTTTGATGATCTTGGGCTTCAACGGAGGCCGGAGGGCAGCCATGATGCTGCAAAAGGAGATGGCAGCCACCTCACAGGTAGCGCCGAGGAAAAAGAGTTTAAATAAGCATGTGGTGTTTAAATAAGCATCGCCCCGTATCTCTTTGCTTAGTCCACAGTTGGTAAAACTGTTTGGGAGGAATTAAGATATGTGACCTTGTTGGAGTAGATGTATCACTTGGGGTAGGCATCAAGGTTCCAAACGCTTAGTCCAGGCCCAGCCTCCTGTCTGCTGTCTGTGGATCAGGATGCAAAGCTCTCAGCTACTGCTCCAACACCATGGCTACCTGCTTCCTGCCATGAAGATCACAACTAACCCTAGGAAACTGTAAGCATGCCCCCCGTTAAGCGCTCTCTTTCTGAAGTGTTGCCTTCATCACAGTACCTCTTCACAGCCATAGAAAGGTGATAATCTGCTGAACTCGGCAATTTCAGGTCTTTCAGTTTCGTTTTGTGACACTGTGACTCTTCACCTACTTTTGTGCTCTTTATTTGTCTTTCTTGGCTATAATTTCTGAGAAATTTGAATCATTTATATAAACTCTTGGTAAACAAATTTACTGACTTTCTCTTTATAACTTAGATTACATGGAATGTCTTAAATCATCAATCCTTTGCCTCATTTTCACTTCACATATTTATACTCTTAAGTTTTAACCTTAAACTTCATCCTTTTAGTCATTTTTCAACATTGTTTTCCCATCTCTTTCCTTCAATAATAAATATTTTTTGCAGTCTTATTTTACTTTTCTCTAAATCATGTACTCCCAGCTTGAACTGATTTGCATTCTATTTTTACTTTTATCTGCATTTATTTTATGATGAATTTATTCGCATGCCACATGTTTTTGTTTCCCCAGTTTCTTCTGGGATGTATTTTTCTTTTGTGTAACCTCCTCTTCTGGTTTGGAACAATTTGTTCTTTTTCAGTGAAAATTATTACAATGTGGCCAGGTTAACCCGGCCATGAGCTCTGTAAGTTTGTTGGTTCATCGTTGGGGCTTTGTTCACTAGAATGTTCAATAGCTAAAGAATCTGTATCTAAACCCATAAGTTGAGCTTTACTCTCTGCCTTTTTAAGCCTGTGCAGCAAAAATTCAGCCCTCTCTTGGTGCCACCGACGCTATTCCAGTCCCACTGTGTCTCCTAGGTGCACTTACTATCCTCACCAGTCCACCATTGGAATGGAACACATGAATTATTCCAACTGAGGTCTTTCAGATACCTGGTGGCTTTTTGGATATGCATAGCCTTGACGGCCTGGACAGTTTCACAGGTGTTCTTGAGTGAACATGAAGATGTGGACCTCTTGGTTTGCATAATATTGTAGGGTCTTCTGACTCAAGAAAGCCGTAATCCATCTTCCCAAGTCACCTGAGGCCACTTATAGGTGGAGGAAGTCTTACTCTCTGGGGGGGGGGGGGTCTTTTCAATCACACTTACCCATTTTCACTATCTTTAGGATCCCTCTAGTCAGCTTCTGTAGCAGGTGTGATGTCAGCCTGCCTTTCACCTGCCTATAAGGAGAATGTCTGACTCCATCGTGGCAGTTGATATATAATCTCTGAACGCGCGCTCATTAGTCAACCAGGAGGGAATGAGCTCAGTGAGGAGGGCAAGGAAACGGGTGTACTTGTAGGGAATGGCATTGCGGGTGGGAAATGGCAGCTAAGCCAGAGAAGGAGGTCTATGATCCTGCCCGATTTTCTTCCTGTAAGGCGCCAGTTAGCAGTTCTTCCTCTTTTCCCAAGCCATGCACAGCCCTCTTTGCATTGTTTGCCAGTTATTCTTTGTTCTGAAGCTCTCTACACAGTAGATTGTCATCCCCTGAGAGGGAATGTATGTTCACGGTGGCTTCCCTAGCCTAGGGGGCAGGGAAAGAATTCAATGAAATTCAAAGAATTCAGTTGAAAGACAGGAAGACTGGTGCTTCAAAAAAGTAAATAAATAAAAATAAGAGCCAGTCTTGTGCATGTACTGCTGACAGAGACAGCATATTTCCTGAATATTCTAAAGAAATAATAAAGAACAAACACTCCCCACAACTTCTGTTTTGTTAAGCAACTTTTGAAGGCCCTGGGCTTTGCTGGCTCCAAGCAGTTCCTGACACAAACCAAGAAGACTATACTTCCCTAAGGCCATTTTCCCCTTTTCTTTTCAATTATATTTATTCATTTGTTTGTTTACTACTTGTGTGTATGCACACTCAGCAGGGGTGTAAAGGTCAGAGGACAACTTGAGAGTATAGGGTATTTCCTTTAACCATGGAATTGAACTCAGTTTGTCAAGTTTGGTGGCACGTGCCTGTACCCAATGAGCCATCTCGTTCGTCTCCTAAGGTCATTTTTATATCTCTCTCCAGATTCTGTGGATCCTGTCTCATTTAATAACTCTAAGTTTTATGTAAGCGGCGGCCACAGAATTACATGTAACTAAATCCAAGCAGTACTTCCCTATCTGCTTTGACTGGTATGACATCCCGTGGATGGAAGATCTTGGCTTCTGAAAATTATTTTTACAGACCTCTGGGTGTTAGTGTCCTATTACTATATCAAAATGCCTGAGAGAACCAGGCTTATGGAAGGAAGAGCTTTTCTGACTCACGGTCAGATGGGGAGGTAGAATCATCAGAGGAATCATATTATAGAGCAAAGCTGCTCACATCCTGGAGTCCAGAAGTGGAGAAAGCAAGAAGGGGAGGGGCAGGACAAAGACAACCTCAATGCTATCATCCAAGGACCCACTCCATTCTCTAGGTTCTGTCTTCTAAGTTTTCATCACCTCCTGGGAACCCAACAAATGATGGGTTAGATATCAATGAAGTTAGATTTAATGACATCAGAGACTTTCCAGCCCAATCATTTCTCATCTTTAGACATTGTTGCAGGGAACCAAACCTTCAACCGTTGATACTTCTGTAGACATCTCAGGCCTAAACTGTAACACTCTTCTATCCTAGCTAGTTTTATGTCAACTTGACATGGGCTAGAGTCATCAGAGAGGAAGGAACTTAAATTGAAAATATGTCCCCATAAGACTAGGCTGTAGATAAGCAAGCTTGAGGGCATTTAAGATTTTTGTCTCCAAAGTTTCCTTTGCCTCTTTTGAGTCCATAACTGATGAGTTAATAACTCATATAAATGGTATCTGAGACTTCCTATTACATTCACTTCCTATCTTTGGACATTGCTGCAAGGAACGAAACTTTAAATTTTCTTAATGAGTGATTGAGGGGTTGTACCCAGCCCAATGAGGGTGGTATTTTGCCAGTTTTATAGGAGCAGGCTGAGCAAGCCATGAGGAGAGCAAGTCAGTAAGCAGCATTCCTCCATGGCCTCTGCATCAGCTTCTGCCCCCAGATTCTCCTGGGTTGTTTGAGTTCCTACCTGGGTTTCCCTTAATGGACTGTGATTTCAGATATTTAAGCAAAATGAACTCTTTCCTCCTCATGTTGCTTTTGTTCGTGGTGTTTTGTCACAGCAATAGTAACACTAACTAACCTGGAGCCGAGCACTGGTGGCACACGCCTTTAATCCCAGCACTTGGGAGGCAGAGGCAGGCAGATCTTTGTGAGTTCGAAGCCAGCCTGGTCTACAAAAGCTAGTTCCAGAACAGGCTCCAAAACTACAGAGCAACCCTGTCTCAAAAAACAAAAAACAAAACAACAATAACAAAACCCCCACTAACCTAAAGCACAAAAATAATAAGTACAAGCAATAAAAGGCTAAATGCTCCCACAAACTTGGTTTTTGTGGAATGTTGTACTCTTCAAATTTCTGGCTTCCATTTGAACTTTCTTTGGAGCCCCTGACCAGCATCTTAAGCCACTAATTCTTATCATATAAATTCTACAATTGCTAAATAGATTAAGTGATGTCAATCCACCTCCCTCTCTTTGCCCAGCTGCACCACATGCTCCCATGTAACCAGTGCCTTCTTCACCCTCATCACCAGCAGCATCTTTCTCCAACCTCCTATTCACATTCTGTTGATTTTATTTTCCAACTTCAGACCTGCACATACCCTTTTTTTCTCTGGCCCCAATTCCTCCCAATCTCTGAGATATCCTTGTTGAAATTCTCTATTTGAAAGCCACATTGATCTTTGAACCTTTGAATTTTATCCCACTAGAATCCTGCCTATATTTTTGTTAAAAAATCTTTCAATTACTTTTAATAACAAGTACACAATCTCTAATACAGCAATATAAAACATATCTACCTTCGCCTTGGCCTGTCCTGTGGGGCTCACCACATCTTAACCTCTCAAGTATTTACATCTCCTGCACAGTGTCAGCCTTTTCCTGTTCATCAAATATATTCTTTTTGTTTGTGTTCTTTCTGCTCCTTAGAATGTGCCCATCTCTCCTCCAGATGCCCGAGACTAAGATGACACCCTTTGCATGACACCAGACCCATGGTATCAACAACTGAAGTCAGTTGTATCAAATCATACCAGTATCGAACAGTTAACTGGATAACACCACACACACACACACACACACACACACACACACACACACACACACATTCATTAACAGCTTATTAGTGGTGTAAACACACAGCATTTGCAATATTACCAGAATGACAGCTTTCTTCTCCACTGCCTGCTGGTTCTTTAGAAATCTAAGAGACATTATCCTAAAAAGCCAGTTAAGATCACTTAGAACTCATTCCTCCAAAAGACTCCAGGTGGCAGCAATGCCTAAGAAGTGGCTGACTTAGTCAGCTTTGCCCTGTAGCACTGAATACTGTCCATTGAAATAAACCAGGTAAGTTTTACAAGTGGGTGCCTTTGCCAAGTCCCTGAGCCACTAACCACCATCAAGCTCCCTTCCAGGAATGAGAGCAGCTTGCCCACTAGTGACATCTGTTTCATTTGGCTGATTGACAGCCCGGAGGCTGCTGATTAAACAACTGCCCGTGCGCCTACCGTATCTCCACCTGGTCCATTCCGACCTGTTTCAGGAGACAAGATCACATTCTGACCACTCTGCATTACTGCAGAGCCTCCGCATGTGGCCATTCCTGGGGTAGAACACCTAGATAAACCTCTCATTCCTAAGGACTACGACATACTGCCTTCTCTGGGAATTCTGAATTTTAAAAAACAAAGCAGAGGAATATGGAATAAAACAGCATTTAAAAATATGTTTGATATAATGAACAAAACTGGTCAGAGGAGAACATGAAGATAAAGTCAGTGTTCAGCCCGCCCTTGGCTCATGGGTGCTGACTGAATTTAGCATAATAATAACTCTAGGACACTGGCACAAGTGGCCTGCAGGTCTATAATGAGACTTCTGTGACAGTTTGAATGAAAATGTCCTCTGTGAGCTCAGGTGCTTGAAACGTGTGCTGTCGGCAGCACTGTTTCGGTAGGTTCAGGGCCGATGGGCTTGTTGTGGGGAGTACGTCACACAGGATGGTTTTTCAGATTTCATAGCCATGTGACATTCCCAGTTTGTTCTCTCTGGTTGGGGCTTGCAGCTCAAGATGTGATGCCTCGACTTGAACCCCAGCCACCACGTCTTGTGCTTGCTCCCACACTTCCTCACCCGACCAAGGAAATAATACAACAGGAAAGTATTAAAATCTATGCAATCCACTAGGTACTGTGGCTCACAATATAATCCACTGGTTTTCAATCTGAGGGTCACCAGCCCCTGGAGGGGGCTCGTACATCAGATAGCCTGCATATCAGATGTTTACATTACAAAAATAGCCGTAGCAAAATTGCAGCTATGAAGCAGCAATGACAATAATTTTATGGTTGGGGATCACCACAGCATTAGGTACTGCATTAAACAGCTGCAGAATTAGGAAGATTGAGGACCACGGCTAATGCCAGCACTCAGGAAGCTAAGGTAGAATGATTATAAGCCCAGGGCAACCTGGGATACATAGAGATACCTTATCTGACAAACCAATCCGCTCACTCGCTGAAAAGCAAACAAAAAGCTGTCACTTGAAGTGAAGCAATAGGCTCACAGAGAGTTAAACATAAATCAAAGTAAAACATTATTTTCACCTGAGGAAGTAAGATCCCCACAGCCAAGAGAAGGTAAATTTTCTATTATACTTTGGAGAACAATTCAGGTAACAACAAGTAGAAAAGAGAAGACGTTTCAGGAAAACACTCATGTAAACAGAAACAAGAAAGGATCCTGTTCAGTAAAGAAATGTGCTGGTGTGAAGGTTGAGCAGCAAACATAGTGTGCAGAATTAATAGCTGTTGTCATGAAGAACTCTGCCCTCAGGGAAAGGACAGTAATATATTCTCCACAAATTCATTCATTGCACAGAACTGTGTGCTTCCTGAGCGTGTTGTATTGGTGTTCAAATGTTTCTGCTCTCATTTGCTCTCTTTAAGCTGGGTATGGTAACAGAGTAGGGGGTAAGTGAAACTCTGTCTGAGGATCCAGAAACACCCAGACCTCTCTGTAAAGTTGTCAGCTAGCAGTTAGATGCTGTGTCTCAATCTATGAGTGGTCCACTGGATGAGACAGTAGATGGCAAACTTGTCTCTTCAAATGAAGATTCCACCATTGGTCATTGAAAAGGGAATTTTCTGCTTCTTGAAGGGACTTGATTGGGAGGGATTGATCTCCTACAACATAATGTTCTAACGTCTAAGGAAGGAACCTACAGAGAAAAATCATGACCAATGACAAATATGAAGGTTAAGAAACATGAGTGGCCTGGCGGTGGTGGCACACACCTTTAATCCCAGCACTCAGGAGGCAGAGGCAGGCAGATCTCTGTGAGTTTGAGGTCAGCCTGGTCTACAGAGCTAGTTCCAGGACAGGCTCCAAAGCTACAGAGAAACCCTGTCTTAAAAAATTAAAAAAAAAAAGAAAAGCAACATGAGTGATGAATGACTTTGAAAATAGACGGCAAGGACAATGACAATATCCAGACACATGGGCACCAGAAAGAGGGCTGTGTGGTACTTGAAGATGAATCTAGAAACAAGGATCCCATTTAGTTCCTTTAAGGCTCTCAGATGAAGAAATCCAACCAGTAGTTGGGAATGCAAATAGAGAATTACAAAAGTAAAGGGAAGGACCTATGGGTTTGGATAATATCGAGGATAATTAAAGTTGTGAGAAAAGATACAATTTGTGAGAAGAAATTTGAAAGAAAGGGTCTCTGGCATGGTTTTGGAGAGACATGTTAGCAACATAGAAAAAGGAGGAGAGAGAAGAAAATAAAGGGAGTGTAGCTGACCCAGATAAATAATAGCCAGTGTTCAGTAAGGCAAATCTTGCAGACAACCTTGGGAAAGGCTGCAGAATGGTCAGTGGAAATTGACATCAGGATTCTTTGGAAGGGTAGTTATCCAATACTTGGGTCGGTTTTCTTGCTCATTCTCTGTGAAAATTAAATGCAAGAATGTTTTGGCAGCAGATGGGGCGAAAGACTCAATGACAAAGACTCACTTAAAGAAGAAAAGAAATATAGTACCTGCAAGATGCTGAAGATGATAAAGATGCTGTAGAGTCATCTATCCAGGGTGGAAAGACAGAACCAACAGAGAATGATTCCCCACATCGACTGTGTTGGGAACATTGAGAAAAGAATCATTAATTCGGGTTAACAGATGGGAGATGAGTAAAATGCACTCAGTGAACAATGCTATATAAAGAGCCAGGCCAGATTTATGAAGAGTAATATTTGCACAATCCCAAGACCTCCCACTCTATGTCCACAAAGCACTGCTTCCATGATGCTGCATACACCAGGTCTGCGAGTGAGCAAACCCATAGAAAATGATACAGCATTTACATGCAGTATAGACACCCTCCCATATAATATAAATCATCTCCACATCATTTAAAGTTTCTAACAGAATGTATATATCTAAATGGTCATTATATTGTATTGTGTAGAGAATAAAATCAAGCAAAGGAAATATGCACATATTTTGAATAGACACATTTTTTCCCTGAATGTTTTCACCCTATAGCTGGTTGAATTCATGAAGCAGAACTCACATATACAGAATGCCAATTGTACAGTATAGCTTCAATAAAGGAAACAAGCTAAATAAAAGAATGAAAGAAACTAGAAATCCAGTGTTTTAGGGGAAAATTCATTCTGAATTCTGTGCCATAATGATTTGAGTATGGCTGAACATTAGGAGATTCACGGCATGGACAAGCAGGTCTGACGTTTGTAAAGGGACAACGTGAAGAAGAATCTGTGAAGTAGACTGATGATACGGAGTCCTGCCATGGGAACATTCCCATTTGACCTGCTCTTTACCTTTCTCCGTGGAAATATCATATACATCATATATATCACCACTATAGATATCCTTGCTACAGTGCAGTGAATCAAACCTAGAGCCCTATGCATTCTATGCACAGTCTGGACAACTGAGCCGCTCATTCCATTCCAGCCAGCTACAAAATTTCAGAGTCTCAACTTCCTAATCAGCAGTAAGAATTTTAAATCTTCCCAGACAGATTTACTTGCAGGAATTAAATATGTTAGTATATACTAAAGACCCCGGATCACCGCAGATACTCAAAACAGCAAATAATCTTAAAATCCATTGTGGTAGAGCTCGGCTCTGTAATTCCAATCTCTGACACTTTATGCATATTTGTATTCTGTTATATGTTGGTATCCATTTACCTTTATGCCTGACCATCTAAGATCTCTTCACTAGTGTGCTATGAAAAGCTGTGACTAAAAGGGCAGCAAGTGATTTTAGATGAGGTATTTCTGTATTCCTGATTAGCTGAACATATGACCCAGGTACATAAACAAGCCATGAAAAAGTCACAGAAATTCCCAGACGAACATATGTGTGCAGGGGTGTGTGTGGAGGTCAGCACAGGATACCATAGTTACCATCCTTTGCCATCCCTCCAAAGCAGTTTTTAATATCCTTTTATTATAATAAAGTATATTTCATACTTATAAGTCTTTTCTTTCAGTCTTGAAAACAATACTTACCCTAACAATCCTGCTTTATCTGTGGCACAAAAGGACTTCCTCTTGCTTCAGCTAGTGGGGTCACTGGGGTGTATAACCAACACCATGCATAGAAGCATGGTTTACTCTTTCATGCATTTCTGAACTCCAGTTCTAGAATATTTTTCCTTCTGGCTTTCAACAGATTTCCTATTCATCAAAGTATTGGCTCATTTGGATCTATTCATTAGAAACAGATCAAAGTTAATAGATCAAGTGAAGCTGGCATTCAATGGGAAACAAGTTTCACCCTTGCAGAAGACTAAATGACCTTCCATTTGTCTTAGAAATGGGATTGTGGGTGGAAATCCTAGACTCAAAATTAAGTCAACCATATCTTATCCCATGGATAAGTGGAAAATCACAGTCATGGCAATGCTGGAACACTCAGTGGCTGTGCAGGCACATGACAGGATGTAGGCAGTTATGGGAGGAAGAACGGAGATCAGTGCTCTCTGGGTACTTGTGAGTGATGGTCATGACCTGTCCTTGTGTATACTGGTATAATAGCTAAAGGGAATAGAAACAACTAGAACTCCTGCAGTTTATACTGGTCAGAGACCGGAAACAGAAGAGAGAAGGGGTAGTGATTCTGCTATTTTATTATAAGGACTGGTCTTACCTAAGAATTGGGTCATAGTAAAGGGAAAACTGCCATTGTGAAGATTCTCTGAATGCTTTGTTCTTGCAAAAATGAGACCTAAAATTATGTCAATCATTTTCTAGAGTATGCTAGTATGCTTGGAAAATACCCAGGATTTGTGTCCTGTGGTGGATGAAAAATGGGTCATTTTACACATTCACAAGAATTTCAGACTCAGTGTTGGAAGAGGAAGGTGACAATACAAGCCCAAAATGACAAAGACAAATCTGTCCCTAAAAGAGTCATAGTCAATAAGACATCTTGCAAAAAGCGTGGCTGTCCTTACTGATGTCTAAATCATGCTGCTCTGTGAAAGTTCTGTGCAGCAGACTGTGTGGGGAGGAGCAAAGCAAACATGCTGGGATTGAATAAAGTGAAGGATGCTACTGTAGAAGACAAGATGCAGGGAGGTGGTCAGGGATGTCAGAGGAAGTAGGACATGATAGGAACAAACAACCATAATAGTTGGAGGAGCAAGAACTCTGAAGTGTGGGACGCACATAACAAAGTAATATTGGGGTGGGGACATTGTGTTTCTACCATACAGAGGAATATGCTAGGGCCTTGAATACAGGGTGATGTGCAAATAGCCACATGGGCAGCAAATCCCTGCTGGTGTAGGAGGTCCTTCTGTATTTGTGCTGCTTTCATTGGTTATTAAAGAAACTGCCCTGGCCTTTTGATAGGGCAGTACTTAGATAGGCAGGGAGGACAGAACTGAATTCTGAGAGGAAGAAGGCAGAGTCAGATGGAGAGCTGCTATGGAGCCTCCAGGTCAGACATGCTGAATCTTTCTCATTAAGTCACGATCTCATGGTGAACACAGATTAATAGAAATGGGTTAGATCAAGATGTGAGAGTTGGCCAAGAAGAGGCTAGATATAATGGGTCAGGCAGTAATTTTTAATTAATACAATTTCTGTGTGGTTATTTCGGGGGTTAAGCTAGCCAGGTGGCAGGATGCCGCCTGCTCTTCTTACAACACCCTGCAATGGAAGATGATCACCTAAGTCATGGAGAGAACCAGTGAGAGATGCTGTTCTTTAACTGAAGGTCCAATTTCTTTCTCAGGTTGGGTCTCCTCTCTCCACAAGAAACAACAGTTAATAACTGCAGTTTGTTCTCTCTGGCTGACCCCACATTATCCTAGGTGGGGTCGCATTATATCCTCACTTCATAGCAAATGAAACAAAAGTTGAGAGAGATTATGTAACTCAGTACAGAATACATCAGTCAGATCCAAGATTTAATAATCTGTTTTTCTTACTGTAAAGTCCCAGTTCTTAATCACTAGCTTGGCTACCCTGGAATGTCACGTGAGTTCATAACAAGAGTGTTTATCCACTGAGTAGCCCCCATCACAGGTTACTAATGTTAACAAACTAACTTACTGAGTTAACATGCATGACTTATAAGATTATTAAAACATGCAATCATCGACATACATAAATTCATAAGTGGAAAAGGGCGAGTTGCTGTATTCACCCTAACAAGAGAAGCACTTCTGAATATTGTCAAACTGGGGTGGGGGGACATTTTCATCAGAATTCTAAGAATAAAGAGATGACTCAAGTGAGAAAGTTCATTCAAAGCATCTTTTTTTATTTGCTGTAAGAATATAACCTTCATTTCTGCGTGCAAAAATATGGTAGGATTTAACAAACAGTGCAGACTCACCACGTGTGTACATTGGTTGAACTAAAGTTCTAGCAAAGGTTGAAAAGACAAAACACATCTTAAGAGAAGAAAATACAGAAGGAGCAAACATCCTTAATTTCCAAAACAACTATGAAAGAAAGAACAGCCCCACTGAAGCCTGAAACCCAAGGCTGTAAGTTTTGAGAGACAGGGAAGAAGTGTTCCCTAACCTTGTCAATGTGTAGTCAAATGGCTTTGTGCATTCAACTTTAAAGTTCCTGCATAGCAACAAGCAGGCATTACCTGTGACTTAACCTAATCCAGAAAGTGCACTACCAGCCTGCAGATAGCTTTTCTTGCTCAAATACTGGGCAGGGAACTAAGAATTGCAATTATCTTCCTTAACAAAAAGTCAGTGATTTCTCACTTGTATAACAATTAAGAGAATAATCTACATTAAGTATGAGCTACCCAACAACACAGTGCTCACTAGAATCTGGGTCTTGTTTCTTAGGTAATTATGGTTTATGCGATTGAACAATACCCTCTGCAGTTAAGCCTGTCTACCATAGGAGGCTCCTTGCTTTCCTAGACAGTCTGTTCTGCATGGAGTGTTCTAGACTAACGTTTCTCTGTACCCACTATTACTCACAGGGCAAGGCAATAGCATCCCAAACCTACAGTGTGATACATGCCCTTCATAAAGTAAGAGTGGGTTAAACAAACCGAGGCTTACAGTATCACACCACAAGACCAAGGACCTGCAGCAAGTCGCAGGCAGAAAAGAATTGTAATCACGCGGTGCATCAAATCCAAATTTTCAGATGCCTCCCCCTACCCCGGTCTTTCTGAAGGGATCAAAAGCTACCTCTGGTTGTGAGACTTCCCATGCATTCATTTCTATGATTTTGGTCTCAAAATAAAAATTGGTAAAGTTACAGAAAAGCTAACAATGGCTTTTAATAAGCCACCCAACAAGACATGGGTTAGAAATATATCTTACCAACAGGGAGAAGAACAAGTGGGAGCCCCCGCCATTTTTTGGTAGACAGGTTGTGAGCTAGATGAGCTAAAATTTAATTTAAAGGTATCTTTAGACTTAGGGAGACAAAGTTGGAAATGAAGAATTAGAACTAGGTTGATCACTTCACAGCTTCCTGCCTCAGTTCCACAGCACTGTTGACTGATCTGGAGCCTGGAAAGTTAAGCCTCAGGCACTTCATTGATCATTGACTGCACTGATAGAAAAGAAGGGTTAAGATGAATTGAGCCAAATGCATGTCTAGAAAACTCACAGATCCTACAAAGTACATTGAAGCTGCTAGGAATGAGTGGTGATCAGAAATCTCTCCTTCTCTCTCTCTCTCTCTCTCTCTCTCTCTCTCTCTCTCTCTCTCTCTCTGTCACACACACACACACACACACACACACACACACACACACACACACTTTCTTCGATCTATTTTGTTAAACCTGAATTCTGAAAAATTTATGAAAAAAATAACCCACCACCCATCTTTTCTCTGATTTTGTGTTCATAAGTACATTTGTTTCGGCAGTGTTTGCTTTGAAAATCACACATCTGCTTGGATTCTGAGTAAGTATTTTAAATTTAAATCAGTGCATTTACATTTGGACAACACTAACAGACATGTTAACATGGAACAAGGAAATCTCCCAAGGCTGCAACCACAGACAAAGAACTACCAGTAAATAAAAAATTCTGAGACTGGGAGAAAGTTAGTTTATGTCAGGGAAGAACACAGTACCAAATAGTCTGTTCTGGAAACATATAGATGCAACTAACATAGGGACTGAGCAGACTGTATTTATATATTTAGGAATATAAATATATAATTGCATATATATATATATATATATATATATATATAATCAACAATTAAAGCAAGAGGCCATGATTCTGAGGGAGAGCAAGGGCATGTGTACATGAGGGTATGGAAGAGGGGAAACAAAAGGAAAAATGATGTAATTATATTTTAATTTCACAACATAACATAATTTTAATTGGAAAAATATCTTTAGAAGTACATTTCTTACCCCTGATATTTACTTGAGCCAGTGTTTGCTTAGGGGTAAATCATCTCTTGGGGATTAGAAAAATATGGCAGTGGGAAGAACTTTATTTTCAGAGCAAGAGATATCATTTTAATTTGGTTGCAACTTAAGTCTTTTAAAGACTAATACAATAACATGAAATCTACCATTAACTAGTTTCTTGTTGGAGTCTGGATTGACCCTCAGATCCAGTGCCTGTTGTATCTATAAGAGAATGGGGAATCTCAAGCAATCTTCATTTTGCCTCTTAGAGTCAGTCACAGTCGCACCAGCTGCATGACTTTCCAGGTGTGTCCCGCTGCATCTGATCGGTGCTGACAGGCAGGCAGGTCCTTCTTCACTCCCTCTCTTCCTGTACTTGCCCTATTTTTTGTTCCAGTGATGAGAGATGTTCTGGATCTTTTTCATTTTGATCCGCTGATCCAGCATCTTGTACCTTGCAGGATGGTCATCGGTTTTCTTTGGAACTGAAGGCGCATAGGAGCTAGATGCATAAGCAGGGCGTTTGAAGTGACGCAAAGGAGGCTTGATGACTGGAGACCATGGAAAGCAAGACAGACAGGCATTAGCTTCACAGAGACTAGACACGCCACACACACCGTGGCTACCTTCTTCTTGGCGTGTATGTCTCCTCCAAGCCAAACAAACACATGCACACACACTGGATTGGATTTCTGATAACCAAGTAAGCACAATATCAACTTAGCCATTGACTTGGAATCAATAAAAACAAGAAATGGCTAGAGATGGGCAGCGGTGGCCCAGTGCATGAAGTTCACTTGGTAATGAGTGGCTGAAATTAAGGAAGGGTTTGGGTTTGCTGGGGTGACAGGTAGAAGCAGAGTGACCATGGTGGGGAGAGATGTAACTATTGCTAACATTTAGCTTCGTGTGCAAGCTTTGGGGGCTAGAAAAGTGGCACTCCCAAAGTACTAATTAAAAGCACATCACTGAAAAAATACTTGCAAAATACTGATAAAGGTCCAATATCCAAAATGTACAAAGAACCCTTAAAATTCAACAGAAGGAAGTAGCCCAATGCCAAAATGGGCAAAGCAATCTTAATGGACTCCTTACTAGAGAAGGTACATCTATCCAAGGAGCACAGGACAAAATGTGAACACTGAAGAATCACAAATGACAGAACACTGTTCTAGCACATTCCATGTAAGGACAACGTCCAAAAGCCTTTGGATGTTCCTTCCTGCTGATGGGAGTAGGAAAATGGTATCGCTGCTTTGAAAGATAGATTAGCAATTTCATAAAGCTGGACACAGTCTTTACCATAGAAGACAATAATTATACTCCTAGGTTTACTCACCTCAACTGTCAAAAAGCCAAGATGACCTTTAATGGGTTAATGGATAAATAAATAGTAATAGGCATATATATATATATATATATAGTATCTTAATTGATAAAAATAGATGAGTGATCACACCATATGAAGATGTGGATCATCTTAAGTACACATTGCTAAGGTGATGAAGTCAGTCTGCAAAGGCAGCTGCGCCATAGGATTTTGCTCACAAGAAAAGCTTGAAGGAAAACAAACACAGAAACAAAAACCCTCCACCAAACTATGGAGACGACAAAAAGGTCACTGACAGGGACAGAACTGAAGTGAGGAGAGAGGATTAAACAGGTGAAGAGTGGGAAATCCAGGGCAGTGAAGTCATCTGATGGGAAACTAGTGGGTTCTGATGCTATTTGTCAAAACTCAAATATCCTTAGGGGAGGAATCCCTAATTTACACAATTTTAAAAAGCGATTGAGGGGCTGATGTAGGAGAGTCTTCCATCTATCTGTGGCTTTCATTGGTTAATTAATAAAGAAAACTGCCTGGCCTGATAGGTCAGAACATAGGTAGACGGGGAAGACAGAACTGAGTTCTGGGAGAAAGAAAACAGAGGCAGAGAGCTGCAAGCCGTGAAGCTGCCAGGTCAGACATGCTGAATCTTTCCCGGTAAGCCACGACCTCATGGTGAGATATAAATTATTAGAAATGGGTTGGATCAATATGTAAGAGTTAGCCAATAAGAGGCTACAGATAATGGGCCAGGCAATGTTTAAATGAATACAGTTCCCTTGTAATTATTTCGGGGGTAAGCTAGCCGAGATCCCGGCAGGAACGCAGCCTGCTGCTCCTTATGGGTATCCCAGAATGCAGTGCAGAACAATCTGACTGAATTGCTGATGTAAGTAATCCTGAGCCTGCAGGGGATGAGAGGCGAGAGGGTCATCAAGTAACTTCACAATATCAACAGGCTCTAGAGAAACAGAGAGGCCAGGGGAACTACACACAAGCTCTGTATTCTAGTGGATGAAGTTGCTTTCCTGCAGGAGCAGATTATCAATTCAAATACACTCTACACTTCTCGGAAATGGAAGACACAAAAGAAGAACAGACGATGAAAACTATCTCCACGGATGTTAGCAGCTGAGCAAAAGGACGAGGCTAGAATGATCCACAGGTAATTGATTCGACTTTCTGACAGCAATATAAATTCATTGCTTTAATAGAGGTGTTGGTGTACATATAAAGGTGTTTATAGACAGGAGCACTTACATGACATGACATGATTTTTTCTTTATCAGACCAAGAAAAAATTCCAGGTTTTGGAGATACTGCAGCAGAGAACCCACCTTAAATTTTTATTTCTCCCATGAGGGAATCAGGTACTTCCTCTACAAATAACTTATACTAGAACTAGACATATTGTGCACAAGGTGGACTTAGGGACCATTATAGAAACATAAAATTCAAAAGCACAAAAAAAAAAGCCGAAGAGAGAGAAAAGAAAATGACAGACCAAGGAGCTCCAAATGGCTCTAAATGAAAATGACTCTGAGCAATGAATCAAAATATGAAGTCAACCACAACCCAAAGTATAAAATACAATCACATAATAATGGGTTACACAAAAATCTGTGAGAAAACAGATAAATCTACTAGGCATATTACCAAACAATTTCTATAGATCCACAACCCTTAAGGAGGAGGAGAAGTTTGTTAGTGTGAACTGGACATGGTGACATCCTTCCTATGGTCCAAGAAGAAACCAAAAAGTGGTCACAGAGACGAAATATGACCATTACGATGTCATCCAGGAGAGCAGAGTAATGTGCCGAGTGGTATTCTGGCACATTCTTGATTTTATATGATGGGAGTTAATATCTTGTGATTGCAGCAGAATTTATTTAATCCCATTCCAAAAGCAAGCAAGCAGCAGATAATCCCAACTGGAGGAAAGTCACACAAGAACGGCCCGCGGGATGACAGAGCCAAGGGAAGCTTAGGGAGGCAGATGATGTCATCTGATGTGTCACCCTGAGGGATCCTAGAACAGAGGATAAAGGGACAGCAAGTGAAAAGCAGGGAGATGGGAATCAGCACGGATGAAGATGAGTGTATCATTCAGCCTGCAGTTCTGTGAGGAGGAAAAGGTAAAGGACTGCCCGCCTTCTTTCTTCCCCTCTCCTCTAATCTCTTTTGTCTCCTTGGTTGGTCCTGAAAGTCTGTTCAGTTAATGAACATAGAGGGAAAGACTGCATTGTCAGGAAGGACAAAGTAGATATGCTAGTTAGGTGAAAAGTGTAGAGGAGCAGAGTTGGTGGCAGCCACTTGCGCAGGTTTTCCAACCAGATCCCCAGAAAGTCTTGCTCAGCACACTTTTGAAGTCTAAGATTAATATTTACCCACTGGCTTCTTGGAACAGACGCTGTGTGTTGCTGGTGTAACTGAAAAGAACAGAAATCCCTACCCTTTGGGGCAGTGATGCTGGGTTTTCCCAGAGCTCTTGGAGTCACTTACAGGAAGCATCCTAAGTAAGAGCTTCTGCACAGTCTCTTTCCTTTCTTTCTCTTCCTTCCTTCCTTCCTTCCTTCCTTCCTTCCTTCCTTCCTTCCTTTCTTCCTTTCCTTCTTCCTTTCTCTCTTTTTCTTTTTTCTTTTTCTTTAGTCTTCTCTCATATATTACATCTCAACCATAGTTTTCCCTCCCTCTTCTCCTCCTAGTCTCTCCCCCCCCCCATCTACCCCTCTCCCCCAGATCTACTCCTCCTTAGTTTCCCTTCAGAAAAGGGCAGCCCCTCCCAGGGATGCCAACCAAACACAGCATATCATGTTGAAATAAGGCTATGCACCTCTCCTTATATCAAGGCTGAACAAAGCAACCCAGTAGGAGGGAAAAGTGTTCCAAAAGTAGGTCTAGACTCAGAAACAGCCCCCAACCCCACATTAGGTGTCCCACAGAACGCCAAGCCCTAACCTATTTGCAGAGGACCTAGGTCAGACACATACAGGTTCCTTGATAGTTGGGAGCCTAGGTTAGTTGATCCTGTGGGATTTCTTATAATGTCCTTGACTCATCTGACGCCTACAACCCTTCCCCCACCTCTTCTTCAGGATTTCCCAAGCTCTGCACAATGTTTGACTCTGTGTTTCCATCTGTTTCCACCAACTTCTAGATGAAGTCTCTCTGATGACAAGTGAACTAGGCACCAATCTATGAGTATAGCAGACTATCACTAACAATCATTTCATTGACTTTTTCCCCTCAGATGTGTTTGATTCTATCTTAGATCGCTAGGTTATCCAGCCTCTGGTTCCTAGCTCTTCAGGTAGTGTCAGGCATGGGTTCCCTCCCATGGCATGGGTCTCAAGTTGGACCAGTTATTAGCTGGCTACTCCTGCAAGTTCTGCACCAACTTTACCCCAGCACATCTTGCGGGCACGGTAGATTGTACGTAGGAAGATTTTTATGACTAGGTTGTTGTCCTGGTGATCCCTCTATTGGGTGCCTTGACAGTTAACTTCCAAGATGACTATTCAGACTTCCTAATACCCAGGCCCAAACTTTCTTATCTTCACCCAGTGAGGTAATAATAAAAATCCCCTCTCATAGTTATAATGGCCATTTTTAAGCCCTCGGAATGCATAATTCCAAGGTTTAGGGTAAAAAAGTATCATAGCCGCCACTGCCCTTCCCATTCCTAAGGCATGTAGAACAAGTATTTAAAACATTCCTGTGACTCTGGAGGATAGAGAATTGAGGACGAGAGCTTGGGAACAAAAGCAGAGGCTTGGGCTCACTGATTTATGTCTTTTGAGTCACAGTCCCTCTCCATATTCATCCTATTTTTGCAACTCAGCATGAACTCAGCCAAAGTATTATTGAATTCCCCACTTCACAGCATGAAGGAACATTTACCATTTGCTGGAATTCTGATTGTCAGAACAAAAACTCTGCTTGCCACTGGAGTCCCTACAAATAACCTGAGCCTACTGATAAAGATGGCCTCCTCACTGAGCTATGAAAGACCTGTGCAGTCTGCTGTCACCTTCACTCAATATGGGAAAGTGGGGAGCTGTGCCTGGTACTGTTTGTATGTGCTCTGTACGTTTCTTCTATGCAGATGTCAAGATTTTGATGACAGGGCATGACAGCAGGGTAGGTATCAGGGCACCATCTTGAGTTTGTGGTGGAATGTTCTTCTGGGTGCTGGTTGTCCTCGTGAAGGGGTTTTCATTCACCTTAGAATGTTTCTGGGGTCTTAGAAGGGGCCTGACCCTCCTTCTTTCAATAGTTACACCTTCTCTGCTGCTGAACCCAAGATTACAGCCTCCCTCTCTGGATAAAGAAGAAACAAATAGGGTATACAATCCCACTACCCGCGGGCTCGGTCAGCACAGTGAGTGCAAATGACGTGCAGAAATGATCATATCAGCTGATGAAGATTTGACCAAGGTATACGCTTGCACACAATGTTAACTTGGGGGTCACAGGTGAATACACTTAAAAGAGAAAGACAAAGTTAAGACAAAAATGACACGTTATTAACTGTCATCCTTTATTTTGCAGTTATATATAATCCTTGACTTTCATAAAGCAATGCTCTTTCAGGAGCTTCAGCGCTCACTTTATTGAACCCTCATTATTCTCATAAATACCACAATTTCTACCTCACAAATGACGCCTCTCTTCTGCTACCATCCTCTTTTATTCACTCTCCCACCCCACTCCCGCTTTTCCTTTCTACTCTCTTCTAAATTTTTTTCTGCCAGCAAACAGATTTCAATTTGTTGACACAACAAACTGACGGAGCTGTTGAACTGAGGTCAGACAGGAGTCTGAAAACCGGCATATAAGGCTTACTACCTGTGTTAGATACCATGCTGAAAATTTACAGTGAATTATCTAAATCCATGCCCCAGCTCACAGCTGCCTATGAGCAAGCACCAGTGTCATTCCTTTCCTGGGTTTAGAAACTAAGGCTTGATGGGTTTATAGCACAACTATGCTGAAGGAAGTCTGGAGCATGGTTCACATCCCAGCAGACTTCAGATCCTTCCTGGTACCCAGAAAATTATCTTGGCCCCAATCTAGCTTTAATAGGTGCCATAACAGGGTTAAAATGTCAAGTTAAAACTACTTCATTTAAGGTCAGCTGGAGTCAGTCTTGTGGATACCTGGGAATTTCTCTAGATCCAGGTTTCTGCTAACTCTATAATGACTGCCTTAGTCAAGATATCTCTTTCCTTGCTCTCATCTCTGATTCAGCTTTGGTGCTGCCCTCATGTGACATCACTGCTTGGCTTTGCATTCTCATCTCAGTAATGGAGATAGATTAGCACTCACTTCAGAAGTCACTAATAAGAATGAGAAGAACCACACATCTGAAAACAGCCAGCACTGATGCATGGGAGTGCTCATTCCCGTAAGTTTCTCTCCCTTGCCTTCACGCTGTTTGGGACCAACGTTTCTCTCCCTTGTCTGCTGTGAAGACCTATAATTGTCTGGCAGTTCTATATTGCCAGGAATATGCAGGAGCAGTATCCTTTCCCTATTTGGGAATTCAAAAGTATTCCAAGATGTGAAAGCATTAGCTTGAAGCCAGGCAGAAAAGACCCCTGACTTTTTGTACAAATAGGATTTTACAATATTAACCCTTAATCCACACATATTACATGCAGTGTCATCCAAAGTGACATTCTATCTTTAAACTCTCAAAGGTTTGTTTCATATTAAACACTGGAATGCCTAACCCCATTATCTGCATTTTTAAAGATTCCAGCTCTCGAAAGACTACCTGAAGAAAACCAGAAGTCCACGTGGTCTATGGGCCCCTTTTCTTCTCCTCAGAAAGACCAAATATCTCTATAACGTGGAAAAGGAAGGCTTGCAATCTAAGAAGCTATCTAGCAATCATCATGTTCAGATAAAATCAAGAACCACAGACTGGCATAATTCATCTCATTATTATTTTTTCTTTGAAAGAAAAAAAAGTCATTTATAATACTGTCAAATTGCACCATACAGTGATGCTTTACCTAATAAATGGACTGCATATAGAGTTGAATATGCTCTACAATCCAAATGTTATACCATAAAGGTTTATGTATGTAAGTACACTGTTTGGTGCTCACACAATGAAATCACCTAATGACATATTCTTGAGAATGAATTCCCATTGGGCAGTGATGTAGGCTAATACTTAGGGTTAGAGAGATCTTTGGGATGCATGGCTGGGTCTGGTTCATGTAGGCAGACCTACTCTTGTGTCTGTTCACCAGCACCTACACAGTATAAACTCTGTGCTAAAATCTATGGCAGAAAAAGCCCCACGAAAGTTCTCCTCTTGGAAGCAGTAGGTGGCATTCTGGGAGAACCATAGGCTTGCAGGCACACAGAGCTGGGATAATTACTACTCCCTCTGAGATCCTAGGGTCACCTCCACTCAGAGCTCTGTTTCCTTTCATCCATCCTCTGATATGGGGAGAGGGGTAATTTCCTTGCATGGCCGCGTGAAAACTTCAGGATGCTGTGCATGGGAGAACAAACTGGAAGTGTTTGGCAGCAGGTGTGTGATAGGTGCTTGGTGAAATGATATTATTATGTGATAGCTGAGCACGGAAGGCCAGGATGCTTTCCCACAGTCTGCTCTCTTGATTTTCTCATAACGCCATTAAAATTCCATCAGATTCCCTATACATGATTTACACTTGCATGAACTCACCACACAATAAAGAGATTCTGTAGTATATTTATTTGTACTTGGCAGAGAACACACCCCTGGTTTCCTGGGGGAACCACCTTGAAACTAAGGGGTATTCTAAGCAAAGCAAAATTCCTAGTCCACATTTTGAACTAATCAAGTAAGGAGATGGTGGTTCACTCAGTGACTCTGACCAGGACCTATTGAAGAACACAAAGAGTGCTTGAGATCCTGGTGGGAAGAATGGCTCAGACAACCAATGAGAAGCCAAAGCTTTGTCCCTGATTTCTAATCTGGATGTAATTAGTAGAGGATGGGGAGATTATGAAAATGACAGAAGTAATTATGATTCCTGAGACTCTGCATTCCTTCTGCTGAGACATAGTTAAGTGAGTCACTCTCGGTGGAAGTCATTCATCAGTGGCTTTCTTTGTCGATATTTCTTCACTCCATAGCCACTTCAGTCCTGTGTGCCTGCTTCCTGGGGCAGAGATAATGCGTGTACACATTTGTATCTCCTGATGTAACACAGTATTGATAACAGCTGGTAATGAGGAATGCTTAAATGAGTGAATAAGCTACTGTGCATTACACTCCGTAACCTTCATGAATGTTCTCTTTAAAAAAAAAACAAATGACTCTCTTCAAATGTACACCAGCTAGCAAAGTTGTCAACATCAACAGAAGCCAATATTTCTCCTGTACTTCCACAATGCCTTCATACCTAGAGTTACTGCCTATGCTTGCTTAAGAAGGATGTCGATGAGTTCATTCCCTCACAAACTTCAAGTCTAGGGAGGCAGCAAACCTGCGTCTATGCAGGTGCTGCAACCACGGCTTCTGTCTTCAGATTTTGCTATAGCATGAAAGGCACTGAGGCAGAGTTCTCAAGCCCCTGTGTGGGGGTTATGAAAAAAATGCCCCCCCAAAGGGAGTGGCACTGTTAGGAGGTGTGGCCTGTTGGAGTAGGTGTGGCCTTGTTGGAGGAAATGTGTCACTGTGGGTGTGGGCATTGAGGTCTCCTATGTTCAAGCTGCTCCCAGTGTCACAGTCTACTTCCTGTTGCCTGCACATCAACATGTAGCAGCTCCTTCTCCAGCACCATGTCTGCCTGCATGCTGCTCTGCTGCACACTGCCACATTCTCTGCCATGATGATAAAGGACTAAACCCCTGAACCTGTAAGCCCACCCCTCAAATAAATATTTTCTTTTATAAGAGTTGTTATGGTCATGTGTCTCTCCACAAGCAATACAGACCCTAAATAAGATGCTCTCCCTTGACAAACTTGTGAAGAGGACAAGACCACTGTATAAGGCTGGAAAATCAACTCTTTCCCTATGCAGACAACAGCTACCTTCTAATACCTAGTGCTACTGTTTTTTAAGGTAAGAAACCCTCCCTCAAGATCATTTTTAGTTTCATTTTTTGTTCTCTCTTTGTCTGTCCTGGCACACAAAGTCCATGATACACACTTTGACAGATAAATCCATGCAAAGCCTTTCACTCAATTCTTCTCATCAATATGCAGATTTCTTCCTACCTGATTATTTAGGTTAGAAATGTAAGGCTAGTCAGTTACCTGCATGCACTTTGTCAATGCTAAACCATTTCAGAGGCCCATGAAGGGAGATTCTTCAGTTATACAGCTCTGAGTAACATAGCAAGGCATAGAAGGAAGCCTTGACTCTGTGCACAGTAAGTGAGTGACAACTGCCAACCCTCACAGGGAACTTAGGGTGAAAGTTTGCAGCAGAATCATCAACAGTCATTTTGGATAGAATTCTTCACTCCAGAGCTTTGGGCCTTAAAGTCACAGATGGGGAAATGGATAATGACCTGCAGCCTTTGCCAGCAACAAATCCCCCAGGAATGAGAATAGGCTCGATACCTGCCAATAATGACTTTGGGCAAGCTATTCAGATATAGCTTGTTAAAGAAGATGTTACTACCAGTATCTCCGAGGGTTTAATCCATGTTATTAACTTAGCATTGTCCCCGATGTCTGTAAGTTTAAAATACATATAAAAGTACCTGATTTTTTTTTTAAAAAAAAGCTGTATTAGGGAAACCAAAAGCCACCAATTGAAGTTAAATATCCAATAACTTACAATACATGTAGATTTTGTTTAGGAAAAGAAATATAAGATTTCCATAGTGTCTTCAGACCTTGAAGATGGTCAGATCTCTTCCAAGGACATTTCTGACTGGACATTTTACCCGTAGTCTCCTGCAACAAGACATGCATTAAAGTCATTAGGAACTGGTTAGCACTTGGCACAGAAACTCTCTCTATAGCAGGCAGCAGAATTCAGAAGCAGAGCCGTATCTACTGCGAGACTACCGTGCATGCCGCATTGTGTGCAAGGGGCAGTCAGCTATATCTCCATCAGCAACAGCTAGGTACTGTACCTTTCTTCTAAGATTGCTTCAGAAGGCACCCTGGGAAGCTGCTCAGAGGTGACTGCTTTGGATGGATAACAGTTAAGGCTGGTCGCGGTGGTAAAACTCTGAACTGTTCTTCCAACAAGAGCCAACAGTTCCCCAGTTCTCCATCCAGGATGTCCCTCACCCCTGAACTCCATGAAGTTCAAAAATTCCATTGGGCAACAAATGAAGGAGGCGCTAGGAAAAATACGTCTGATGTGCTAGTCTTTCCCATGGAAGAGTCACTCTGGTTTAGACGTGCATGTCCTGAGGATCAGGACCCCATGTGGTTTTCTTGCGCTGAAGCTGAAGGATGAGGCTTCAGAAACTGTGCAGTCCTTTAATAAAACCATCATTGCAGACTTCTGACAGGTAACTTCCAGAACGTCTAAAAGACTCAGTCCTCATATCCCAGCCATCCCCACAGATTAGAAAGGGAAAACGTCAAAGGTCGAAGAGCACATGTTAAACTAACAACGTGACTGACAACAGACTCCACTGTTTTGTAAAACAGCTGTAGTTTTATGTAAAATTATATTATAAATCTATGGGGAAGTATAAATGCTAACAAAGTAAGTACCTATACTCTCCATGCAGCTTAATAAGATCAGTGTTTTAAATATTTTTAAGGAGATTAAATGGGAGCAGGGAAAATGCTCTGTGGGAAAAGTGAGTTCAGACCACTAGCATTAATATAAAAAGCTAGATGAGGTGGTTTATTCTTTTAACTCTAATGCTAGGGCAGCTTCCAGACGGATGCCAAGGGCTTGGTGGCCAGCCATCCTACCTTAATTTGTAAGTTCCAGGTTCAGTGAGAAATCCCATCTCAAAAAAGAAGGTGGGACTTGAGCAAGAAGGACACCCAGCATCAACCTGTGGCTGTACCCTCACCTACACGCCTGTTATCCACACAGGAGATTGAACACGGGTAGAACTTAATTAGTATTTCTTCTCCATTACTTCCCTTTATCTCCCCAAAGCCACCACCTAGAATTTGTTTATTCCTGTACATGTGTGTGTCACAGTTATAGCCATAAAATATATTAATATTTCTACATGTTTTAAAATCATATAAATTGTTCAAGGTGTTACATATCTTTTAGTAACTTGGCTTTCTTGCTCAACATCATATGACTCACTGTTTATAAACGAAAAAATAGAAAATAACTACAACGAAAAGATGATTAAATATCATGTTGCACACTTACACAATAGAGCTATATACAGAGGGTCTCCAAGGAACCAACTTTGTATTTGGATGGAGCTTCTATTGTCATACGTAATGTAGTGCTAATGTATACTAATAAGCAAATGTAAAAGTGGAATGGAGCTGGATTTGTTTTTCCCATCCAATCAGATCGTTTCTGCACTTGAAAAGCCAACTTAAGCAGAAGGTTAACAATCGCTATACATTTGGGGTCTTGTTTTGACACTCTCTTTGAGCTTGTGTTGTAGCTGCATTCTGCATTCTTGGCCATTTCCTTTCTTCTTTCTGCCTACTGACTTCTTGCTTGTTCAGTTTTTCACTTGGATGCCTGTTCTCACTTCGACTGTTGTGCCGCAGTGACTGCTGGGATGCATTGTCAAGACCGGAAATTTCTCCTTATGGTTACACACCTTGAGTTCTTCGATCTGAGTTCCATGCTGTTGGGTCCAGGTCTAGGCTCTCTGCTTGAAGTTTGGACTACAGTTCCTTGTTACATTCTCATTTGATAGTTTCAAAGTCCAATCATGTGAGTTATACCTTTGTGGCTAAAACTTTCAACTATTATAATGTAGGTAGGTTAGGCTCCAAAGAATAGAAGGAGGGCAGGATCTAAAGTCAGCTCATAAAAACATTATAGGTTACATTTTAATTATTTTATTGATGGTCCCTTGTGTTAGAAAGTCACAAAATTACACAGTTCTTCCCAAAGAAAAGAGAGAAATGAGCACTCCCAACTCCACACTGCAATGGCTTTGTTTTTCCTGTTTTACACACACAGTTATCAACGTTTTTACTGACTTGGGAACTTATGTTTGCTTCTATGCCCCACACCTTCTTTCCTTCCTCCTGATAGTGCCCCTTTCAGCAACGGCATAAGAGTAGCACATGCTGTCCCTGTTCCCACTGCGTAAAGATTAAAGGTGTTGTTCCTCTCCTTCAGTCATTACTAGCAACTGACTCGCTTCAGCTGGCTTATACTGCTTGTTTGCCCTTGCATGTAGAAGACCTATTTCCCTTGCTTTCTGGCATCATTTGGTAGCCAATGACAATTTGCTGCCAGGTAGTTGTCAGTTGGTACTTGCAGCTTCCAAGAGGACAACCAACTTCTGGCAGCATTTCAAAGAGTGGTTCTCAACCTTGCTACCACTGCCACCCTTTAATACAGTTCCTCACGTCGTGGTGACACCAATCATAAAACTATTTCGTTGATCCTTCATGACTGTAATTTTGCTACAGCTAGAAATTGTAACATAAATATCTGATATGTTGGATATCTGATATGTGATCTCTGTGAAAGGGTCATTCGATCCCCCAAAGGGGTAGTGACGCACAGGTTGAGAACTGATGATTTGATAGTTTCTCATCCTCAAGATCACTTTGGAAAGGCTCCTATAAAGTCCATGAGTATGCATTTAGGTTGTTTTGTTTGTTTGTTCATAGCTTTCCTTTTTTCTTCAGATATGATAATTTAGGGCTGTTGAATGTTGCTTTCCTATCAGCCTGTCTGTTCTGAGCATGTGCAGTTCTTCTATCTTGCCATGCTTTGTCTGTTATCAAATGGTAAATTGTTTACCATAGAATCCACCCTTTGGATACAAGCCTCTTATGGTCTATGAATAGTCACAGTTATGTGGTGACGGAGAATTGTCTGCATTTTGTCAATCATGTTTTAAATAAAACGCTGATTGGCCAGGCAGGAGGTATAGGCGGGAAAACCAGACAGGAAGTGGAGCCTAGTCTCTGGAGCAGGAGCCGGGACCAAGTGCCGGAACCAAGAGGGCCTGATCCAGGATCTGAGGCTCTTTTTAAAAGAGAAATATACCATGCCCCAGTGGGCTGGTATTTCAGCGGCTATTGGCTGACGGAGCGGAAGGCGCTCCCCACCGCACTGTGGGCTCGTGCTTCAGCGACTATTGGCTGAGGCAGCGGAAGATACTCCCGCAACAGTTATGCAATCAATACCATTATCTAATTTCTAAGAGTTCGATCACATCAAAAAAAAAAAAAATCCCATGCCCTGGGTGGGTCACCCTCTGCTCTTTACTCCTCAGCCCGTGATACCACTACCCACCTCAAGTTTCTCTGAATATTTTGTACAGGCAGAGTCATTGTCCACGGCTTTTTGTGTCTGGCTTCTTCTACTGAGCAAAATGTTCTCACCAATCTTCAGATTGCACCAGTAATTCATTCATTTGAAATGTCTGTGACATTTCTCCATTACCTGTGATGCTTCAGGTACTGGAAAGGAGGTAGTCTCCACATTTGGACTATTATGGGAAATGTCACTGTAACCATATGGGAGCAAGGTATCTGATGAAATATTGCTTTAATTTCTCTTGCTTATGAATCTAAAATTCCTGGGTCGGTCATTTGATTATATAGACAGTTTAACTCTTGCTTTGTTTTGGTTTTGGTTTGAGACAAGGCTTCTCTATGTAGCCTAAGTTGGCCTGGAATTTGCTGTGGAGTCTGGGCTGCTGTCTAACACTGGCCCTCCCCCTCGACTTTCTGTCCCATAGGTGCCAACTAACACATACCAGGACACTTAGATATGTTTAACTTTTTAAGAAACTTTAAAAATTTCCCAAAATGAGCTACTGAAGTTTCATTATATATTCTAGAAATTAACTCCTAATCAAACATATCCTTTGCCAATATTTTCTCCAATTCACTGTTTTCAAGACTTTAATTCATTTTTCTAATTTGTTTATCTCTGCATGTGTTTAGAGCAGAGGATTGTCTATCAAGGAATGAGCATCTCAGGTCATCTTGGCCAGAATTCACAAAAGGAATTTCCTCACTTAATTAGCTGCAGTTGATTGATGTAATCACTGCTGAACTAAATCCATCCATGGCAATGGTATTAATGCTTGAATCTTAAAATCTTCAACTAACTGTCCAATCAATGGTTCTTAAAGCTACTTTTTGCTGGATATTAATGATTTTCTATTATACGGTTATAACACCATCAAAAGCTCCTTTAAGTTGGAACATGAGAAGACACCAGTCCTATCTGAGTAGGTAGTCATAAAGCCATCTAAGTCAAAAGTAGGGAACATGTATAGTTCCTGAGGCAGAAGGGGCCCAAGAGAGCTGACGATGGTAATTAGCGAGGTGGAGTGCCAGGCATTGTCTCATGCATTTTGGAAAGTACCTACTTTACTCTGTATAAGCTTTGGAGATGGTCAGAGCTTAGAAGTTAAGTCTTTGGAACAAGTTGAGACTGATAAACTCAGATGACAGACAAGGCTGCCAACATGTGATTCACAGGCCATGTAACCCTACCAAGCTGTCGTGCCCAGCACAGCAGGCCAGATCACATCAGGGCTGCATACACTTATTGAGAGCCATGATGACCTCTAAGGTCTTTTCTGGCTCGAGAATGAGATAAATTTTCCAAGGAGCAGACGTGATCATTTTCCCGTGGTATTGCTGGGATGAAGTTAGCTTCCTCCTAATGCTCTAAAATCTGAAATATACCACAGTGGGCACATGATAAGATGGCTTTGAGGCATGGAGGATGGTTCATTTCTAAGCAATCACAAACTAATCCTGAGGCTGCTCACCCCCTCACTTGCAGAAGCCTTGTGGAAACTGATGGGCACCTATCACCTTGGCTGTCTGGGATCAGAAAGGAGTAAGATGGGCTTCACTGTGGAAAATGTCACCTGTTAATAGGTAAAAGCACTTTAAAGCAAATCATGGCCATGCGATGTTGCCAGACATTTGATTATACTGTGTAAAGACGTGTCACTGTGACTGGCTTGAAAAGGAACTAAACAGTCAATAGCTAAGCAGAGAGAATAGGTAGGACTTCTAGGCAAAGAGAGAAACTGGCACACAGAGGAGATACCAGTGAGATGCAGAAAAAGTTAGAAGTATAGAATGAAAGAAAGGTAGAATGTAGATTAAAAAGGTAGAATGTCATTTAAATAAGATGGGTTAATTTAAGATATAAGAGCTGGCTAGAAACAAGCCTAAATTATAGGCCAAGATGCTATGATCAGTAAGTCTCCATATCATTCTTTGGGAGCTGGTTGGCAGGACAGAGAAAGACCCATTACAATGCAATAGTAATTCTCACTAGCTGGTTTGGAGAGAGCTGCAAAGAGAAATGCACCAAGGGAAATTAGTTTCAGTAAGTCACAGAGGCAAGAAAATTCAAGGCTCCTTAGCAGATAATGACTGAATCTAGAGGTCAGGCCTGTAAAAGGAGCTATGGCACATAAACTGGAATAGTAAGCCAATGTGGATTATCTTTCCTCTGTCAAGAATATTCCTAATTGTGAAGTGAGGTACTATTGAACCTACAAGCAAGAAAAAAATGTGAATTAAATTATTACACATCATGAATCATAAACTGGATCAGGCCAGGTGGAGGGAAGGGTGAGGGGAGAGTACTGGGAAAGATGACTGGAATTGGGAGCAATGGGCGAGGCAATGTGGAAATTTACTGAAATGAGAACTCAATGGAATAATAATTTTTTTAAAAAGCCTATTTTCTGAGGGACTAGAATACAAGACAATATGCTTCTCACAATAGATGAAATATAGTAATTCCCCAAAGCATAAACCTAAAAGATAATTTTGTATTAGCAAACAGGTATTTGTAAGAAGATAAAGGGAAAGAAAATATGGATGAAATGTCATTTTTCTCATCAAAATGATAAACCATGGAATATAATATTTAGCATTGACAAAAATACCAAAATGTGCACATTAATAAATTAAGTATAATAACAAATAAAAATTAATATTACTACAGTGTATCTTGAAAAGAACCTAAGTATCTATACAATCTTTACTTAGAATTTCTATCCCAGGAATCTCACTCACTCCATACATAGACTCCAAAAATTTATGACATGATTACGATAATATGCAAACTGTACAATGTAAAGTTGTAATTACACATGTAAGTAAACTGAAAATCATAGACATATTAGCAAATTACTGAGATATTAATTTACTAACATGTAGAAAAACTCTTTAATATAATAGTAAAATTCAAGATTATATCACAAGCCCAGAGAACCTGGACAACAATGAGGACCCTAAGAGAGACATACATAGATCTAATCTACACGGGAAATAGAAAAAGATAAGAACTCCTGAGTAGATTGGGAGCATGGGGACCTTGGGAGAGGATTGAAGGGGAGAGGAGAGGTAGGAAGGGGAGTAGAGAAAAATTAGAGTTCAAGAAAAATAAAAAATAGTAAATTTCAAAGAGAGAAAACAACATTCTATATAAGATACAAATTGAATTCAAGAAAAAAATGTGTAATAAAACCTAGAAGAAGAGGGGATCTTAGTAAATGGGTAACATTAGCAATAAATGGAATTTTTCTCCCTATAGTCTTTCCTATTATTACAAAAGAGTTTACAGAGACCATGTTTACCTTTCAAATTTTCACTTACTCAAAACAAGCTCCACTATGATTAAAATTGGAATAGGAGTGTAAAGTTATGCATGCACTTGGGGAGACTAGCAGGTGCTTGTCTTCCCTCGAAAACACAGATGATCATCATGAATGAATATTTCCCTGGGAGATGCTAGAAGGGATCTAGGTCATATACATTTCCATATTTGCAACATTAGACCTTAAGTGTGCCTGCTATTAGTTATGACACAGTGTCAGAAGGTACTAATGTTAGAGGCTGCATTTCTAATCCAAGATGAAGAAGCATAGTTGAGGTTGCAAAGTTAACATGACAAGCCTGGAGTTTGAATTCAAGTCTATCTGTCTATCTGTCTATCTGTCTGTCTATCTATCTATCTATCTATCTATCTATCTATCTATCTATCTATCTATCTATCTATCCATCCATCTATCTACCTGCCTGACTTCCTATCTCTATCTCTCTCTCTGCCCATTCATTTTCCTGTACTACCTGCCTCTCAGAAGGGGATACTTCATAGCCTTCCCAAGAGCACAGTCCATTCTGTCCATTGCTAAGTGGAAACAAATATGATTATCTTGGAAACAACATGGCCACATGTGGAAGAAACTCACAAGTAAAGGCAACAGACACCAAGCTCCCTGGTAAGGTAACCTTGGACAGAGGCTCTGCTACAGCTGCTGTTCCCTACTCTTGAAGCCCTAGTGCTTTGTGTCATCTGTGGTAATTGAGATAAAGGGCAATGTCATTTACCTACCTGGCAAGGTAAGGCGACTTGTGGAACTAGTGCTTGGAGCGGGTGAGCCATGAGAACGCTTCTTTGTACCTGTAAAGAGGACAGGTAAGATAAGGAAAGTATAATTGTGGGTCAGCTGGGACAGGGAAGTGTGTATTCTATGGCACAGAGAAGTCAGAAGTTTAGATTGTGCCTTTGTGGAATTATACTCCGTACCTCTTGGTAGCAGCTTGGCACGTTGGATGCAGACCCCCTCAGTAGTAGTAGGAAGTCTTCCTAAATGTGTTGTTTCCACAGATTCCAATGTCAGTGTTCTAAAGTGGAACCTATTTTTTTTAAAGCCCCCAGGTAGTTATAATATGCCTGTAGGGTAATAATCACCAGTTGGGAAGTGGAAAGTTTAGGATTCAGAACTGAGGAATCTGGGGTTTTGAACCTGTTTTAGCTATATCCTTTCCCTGCTATCGATCTTAAGTTGTGAATGGGATCTGTCTGAGTCTCAGATCGTCACCTGGAAATGAGTAAAGTAACAACTATATCCAAGTGTTCTGGCAAGACAAAGTGTGTACTCAGAAACTGTGGGTCAACACTTGGGCTACAATAGTGGGGTTCTGGAGCATCCAGAAGATGATGACTAACTCTCACTAGGGATTTGATTATCTTTCTTCATATAAACAATTGAGTGTGTAGTGAAGAGATGAAGAGGCAGCCTCCAGGATGAGGTGGAAAAAAAAGAGCAACCGAAAGGATAAAACAAAAGGAGACATTTCTCACATGCATACATCTTACACATGTACATGCACATATAAATTTACACACCTATATGTGCAGTATATTATATAGTTATAAATGTTATTTGCTCAGAATTTTTGTTACTTTATTTTGTCATCCATATTGAGGAGAAAGAGACATGGAAGCCCAAAGGCAGCAGCAACCTATATGATAATCCCGTCAATGGGTTGATAGAAGTGAAAAGAGAATTATACAATGTTTCACTGTGTAACTCATGCTGGTTTTGACCTCAGTATTTTTTCTGTCTTAGTCTCCTGTGTACTGTGTTATAGGCATGTGACACCTTGGAACACCAGAAAAAAATTAAGTGTATACATATGTCAACGTTATTATTTTATGAGTTGCAGCAATTGCCCAATATATTAGCTACTTTTCTGTTTCTGTAACAGAACACCACGACCAAGGCAAGTTGTAGAAGAATACATTTCATTTGGCTTACAGTTTCAGAGCATACGAGTCCATAATGGAGGAGCAAAAGCATGGAAGTGGGAAGAGCTGAGACTTCACATCTTGATTCACAAGTAGGAGGCAGAGAGAACACTGGGAAGGCATAGGTCTTTACAAACCTCAATATTGCTTTACTGGGCTCTCCACCTCACCCCAGAAGACTTCTACCAAGCAGGCCCAGACCACACAAACCAGAATACATGAGTGACCTGTCTGCCAGTGGAACTATATCCCTCCCTGTATCTAGCCCCTCCCCCAGTCCTTTCCCAGGCCCACTCCATCAGAGTTAGTCCCTGACCCTGATGCTGTTGTTTCCTGCCCCTAACCCCAGAGGACTTCTGCCACTGAGGTACAGACCACACCAGCCACAACCTGTGGGTGACCCTCCTGTCCTGTGGCCTGCTCCCTCCCATCTCAGCACCAGCACCGCTGCTGAGCCTTGCTCCGAACTCCAGGGGAATCCCACTGGTAAGAGAGTGCAGCTCTTACCAGTGGACAAGCAGATGAGTGACTCACCTGCCCGTTGGACTGTGGTCACCCCTGGATTATGCTCCCCCAAGACTCATACTACTGCCTAACCTCTCCCAAATCATCATCTTCTCTGTGACCAGCCCATAGGCCTAGACACAGTCCACATCATTTGGAGAACAGATGCCATATGTCCACATACAGTCCAAACAAGACAGAGAATAACCCAAGCATCTCTACTTGAGGCAAGGATGGTCCCCTAGGTACACCAGAAGATTTAGACTTTATTGGAGGTAAGGCCAGATTCAGAGACCCAAGAAGACTTTGGCTTTACCAAAGATCAAAATGAATTAAGGGACCCAAGGCCCTCAAAACTCCAGTAGAAACACCCCATTGGACCTGAAGACTGACCAGTAACTAGAACTTACCAACAACAAAATAATAGGAATTAACAATCACTGGTTTTTAATCTCTCAATATCAATGGACTCAATTCACAAATAAAAAGAAACAAACTACCAGAATAGATAAAAACAAAACAAAACAAAGCAGGATCCATCTTTCTGCTGCATACAAGAAACATACCTCAACTTCAAAGACAGACATTGCCTCAAAGTAAAGGGTTGAAAAATATTTTCCAATCAAACAGACCTAAAAAGCAAGCTAGTGTAGTCATCTTAATATCTCACAAAATAGAGTTCAAGTCAAAATTAATAAAAAGAGATGGAGAAGGGCATTTCATACTCATCAAAGGACAAATCCACCAAGATGATGTCTCAATTCTGAACATCTATGCTTCAAATAAAAGGACATCAACATTTGTAAGCTTAAATCACATATTGAAGCACACACTATGAGTGGGAGACTTCAACACTCCACTTTTACCAAAAGGAAAATCATTCAGACAGAAACTAAACAAAGAAATAGCAGAACTAACAGATGAAATGACTCAAATGGACATAAAAGATATCTTCATTTCACACAAACACAAAAGACTATGTCTTCTCTGCACCTCATGGAACCTTCCCATGTACTGAGACTGATCATGTACTTGAGCACAAAGTGATTCTTAACATATATAAAAAATGGAATAACCCTCTGTATCTTATCAGATCATCAGGGATTAAAGTTAGAGATCAGCAACAACACAAACTATAGAAAACCCACAAACTAAGGAAACTGAACAATCCCTGGGTCTAGGAAAACTAAAGATAGAAATGAAAGACTTCCTAGAAGTCAATGAAAGTGAATACACATCGTATTGAAACTTATGGGATACATGAAAACTGCAATAAGAGGAAAGCTCATAGCACTGAGTGTCTAGATAAAGAGTTTGGGAAAATCTCATACTAGGGTCTTAATGGAGCACCTGAAAACTATAGAACAAAGAGAAGTAAACACCCCAAAAAGAGAAGACACAGGAAATAATCAAAGTGAGGGCTGAAATCAATAAAATAGAAATAAAGAAAACAATGAAGTAAAGAGCTGGTTATTTGAGAAAATCAAGATGGATAAACCCTTATCCAAACTAATAGGCAGAGAGAGAATATCCAAGTTAACAAAATCAGAAATGAAAAAGGGGACATAACAACAGACACTGAGGAAAACCAGACAGTAATTAGGTCATATTTAAAAAACCTGTACTCTACAAAATTGGAAAATCTAAAAGAAATGAAAAAAATTATTGATGGATACCACATACCAAAATTAAATCAAGACTAGATAAACAATTTAGGTAGACCTATAACCCCTGAGGAAAAAAATCCATAATCATTAAAAGTCTTCCAAAAACAATAACAAAACCCAGAGTCAGATGGTTTCAGTGCAGAATTCTAAGCAGACTTTCAAAGAAGAGCTACTACCAGTACTCCTGAAACTATTTCACGGAACAGAAACAGAAGGGACATTGCCAAATTCTTTCAAGAGGCCACAGTTACCCTGACACCCACACCATACAAAGATGCAACAAAAAAGAGAATTACACACTAATTTTCCTCATGAACATTGATTCAGAAATACTCAATAAAACACTGGCAAACCGAATCCAAGAATACATCAACAAGATCATCCACCATGATCAAGTGGTTTCCATCTCGGAGATATGGGGATGATTCAACAAACAAAAATCTGTCAATGTAATCCACTACACAAACAAACAGAAAGAAAAAAACGCCACATGATCATCTTATTAAATGCTGAAAAAAAGCCTTTGACAAAATCTAACACCCCTTCATAATAAAGGTTTTGAAGAAACCAGGAATACAAGGAATATATCTAAATATAATAAAAAGCAATATGCAGCAAGTCAACAAGCAACATCAACTTAAATGGAGAGAAACTCAAAGCAATTTCACTAATGTTAGGAACAAGATAAGGCTGACTACTCTTTCCATATCTATTAACAATAGCACTTGAAGTTCTAGCTAGAGCAGCAAGACAACAAAAGGAGATCAAGGAATACAATTGGAAAGGAAGAAGTCAACGTACTGCTGTTCGCAGAAGATAGGAGAGTATACAAAAATGACTCCAAAAATTCAAACCAGGGAACTCCGAAAACTGATAAACACCTTTAGCAAAGTTGCTGAATGCAAGATTTACTAAAAAGAATTGTCAGTAGTCCTTTTATATACAAATGATAAAAGGGCTGAAAAAGAAACTAACTTATCACTAAACAACCAAATGAAAGACTTTTATGACAAGAACTTCAAGTCTTAGAAGAAAGAAATTGGAGAAGACGCCAGAAGAAAGAACCCTCTCCTTTGCTCATGGATTGGTAGGATTAACAAAGTAAAAATGGCCATCCTACCAAATCCCCATCAAAATTTCAACACAATTTTTTATAGACCTTGAAAGAATAGTAACCAACTTCATATGGAAAAAAACAAAACGAAAGCAACTCCCATGATAGCTAAAACAATTCTGTCGAATAATTGAACTGCTGGAGGTGTCACCATCCCTGATTTCAAGTTCTACTACAAAGCTATAATAATAAAAAAAAGCATAGTATTGGTCTAAAAAACAGACAGGTGGATCAATGCAATCGAATCAAAGACCCACACATAAATCCACACACCTATGGACACCTGATTTTTGATAAAGAAGCCAAAATTATACAATGGAGGAAAGAAAGAATCTTCAACAAATTGACCTGGAATAACTAGATGTTGATGTGTAGAAGGATTCAAATAACACCTGGGGAGATGGGAGAGTTGTCCCTGTGGTTATATGAATGGGAGAGCTGTCCCTCATCTCCACCAACTAGGACACTTGCGAGAGCAGACCCCTCATCTTGCCTAGGCAACACAATGGAGCCCACTCTGTTGCCACAGGTATACATGAACCAGCCCCAAAGTAGTGAACAAGGGAGAGCTGTCTCTATCACCCATCTGTCCTATGGCAGCATGGGTGGGGGAGAGTTGCCCCCATCCTCCACTCCTATCAGTGCCTGAGACAGGTGTGAGGATAGGCCCTGAGATCACAAGAGCAGGAGTGCTGTCCTGTCACCCACCAGCTGTAACACTTGGGAGAGAAGGCCCTGCGCCTCACCTAAGTAACACAATAGAACCAATCTTGTTGGCAGAGGTGTGAGGGAGCCAGCTCCAAATTTGTAAGCATTGGAGAGCTGACCCCACTAATCTTCTGTGTGTGGTGGTGTGGGAGTGTGAGGATGCCCCCCTTATCTCTGCCTTACTGCCTGCAACAGATGAGAGAGCTGGCCCTGCCCCTCTCTAGCTGCAGCACTGGGGAAAGGAGCCCTATACCTATCCTCAGCAACACAATAGAGCTGGTCCTAATGATGTAGGTGTGAGAGAACCAACCCTGAGGATGTGAAAACAGGAGAAATGGACCCACCCCTTGCTCATTGCTGCAGAGGTGACTTAACTAGGGCAATGCTGGAGAGCTCACCCTGGTGGTGAGGATAGGAAATGACGGGCAGGTAGACCACCCCTACAGCTGCCCAGAACAAGGGTTATGACTTGGCCTACCCCAACATCCACCATACCTATGATCTGCTGGAACACATGAAGGGACCTAATGTGCAGACTTGAAACTGGAGGATCTCCACGACACAGGGCAACAAGAGGATATCCAAGAAGAGCCCTAATGAGGACCCAGCATTAATAGTGTAGCAGAAACCAGAAACCTCGAACCAGACCAATGACTCTTTGTAATAAGCTCTTGCAATTTAAAGATAAGTGAACAAAGGGGTTTACTGCATGACGTACTGTGCCACACTACAGCTTCTGTGATAAGATTGTAAACTTTTATCTCACTCCTTTTCCTTTTTTCTCACAAATTTTGTTTCATTTTAGGGGGAGTGCAGGGGCAGAGGGTGGATGTGAAGGGAATGGGAAAATGAATGGAATTAAGATACATGATTTAAAAGAAACAAAGAATAAATAAAAAGAAAGAAAATAGGAGAATGCAACTATATCCATATCTATCACCCTGCACAAAACTCAAGACCTAGTGGACAAAAGAATTCAATATTATTCCAGTTACACTGAATCTGATAGTAGAGAAAGTGGGAAATAGCCTTGAATACTTTGGCGAAGGAGACAACTTCTGAATAGAACACCAGCAACACAGTCACTAAGATCAACAATTAAAGTATGGGACCTCGTGAAACTGAAAAGTTTCTGTCAGGCAAAAAGCACTTTCAATAGGACAAAATGGCAGCCTACAAAATAGAAAAAGATCTTCACCAAGTCCACACCAACAGAGGGACGATCTCTAAAATATATATATAAAAACTCAAGAAACTAGACATTAAGAAACCAAATAATCCAAGGTAGTGATATTTCATTTGTATTTTAATAAATAAAGCTTGCCTGAAGTTCAGAGAATAAAACAGCCTCACTGAACAATCTTATAGACCAGGCAATGTTGACACACATCTTTAATCTCAGTAGCCACACTAGTTGCCATAGAAACCTGGCAGTAGTGGTGCATGCCTTTAATCCCAGCACTATAGAGGAATATAAGACTTGAAGAGACAGCTCTCATACACAGTCTCATTCAGAGATTTCTGGAGGCAGAATCACCATTTTGAACCATTTTGGTAAGAGCCAGTGGGTAGCTGCTTTGTTTTTCTGACTTTCAGGTTGAACCCCAGTTTATGTCTCTGGGTTTTTATTAATCATGCTACAATTCAACTTTTAAAATGTGGTACTGACCTAAACAGAAAATTCTCAACAGAGTCATTTCAGATGGCAGAGAAACACTTAAAGAAATGTACATCATTCTTAGCCGTGAGGGGAAGGCAAATTAAAACGACTCTGACATACCATCTTACACCAATCAGAATGACTAATATCAAGAACACCAATGATAACTTTTGCTAGAGAGGATGTGCAAACTTGTGCAGGCACTTTGAAAATAAATATGGCAGTTTAACAGAAAACTGGGAATCAATCTACCCCCAAGACCGAGCTATACCAATCTTGGGCATATTCCCAAAGGATGATCAATCATACGACAAGGACACTTGCTCAACTATGTTCATAGAAGCTTTATTTATAATAGTCAGAACCTGGAAACAACATAGATACTGTTCAACCGAAGAATGGATAAATAAAATATGGTACATTTACACAATGGAGTATTACTCAGCTGTTAAAAACAATGACATTTGGAAATTCAAAGGCAAATGGATGGGACTAGAAAAAAAATCATACTGAGTGAGGTAACCCAGACCCAGAAACATAAACTAGGTATGTACTCAATCTTAAGTGGATATTAGCTCCATAGTAAATTATAACCATGCTACAATCCACAGACCCAGAGAAGCTAGTTAACAAGAGTGATCCAAGGGAAACACATGGATCTCCCTGAGAAGGGGAAATAGAAGAGATATTCTGGGTGAACTGGGGGTGGGGTGGGGATGGGAACTTTATGGATTGGATTGGAGGTAAGTGGAGGGAGGGGAAAAGTACTGAAATAGATGACTGGAAAGGGGGGACATTTGAGGGTTAGGTAGAAACTTGATTCCAGGGAAACTCCCAAGTCTCTACATCTTCAAGGATGCCCCCAGCTAAGTGTTCTAGCAATGGATTGGTAACTTGGACTGGCCATCTCCTGTGATCAGATTGGAGACTACCCCAAGTGTCATCAGAAAGGTATCATTCAGTAACTTATGGAAACAGATGCAGAGACTCACAGTCAAACTCAGGGAATCTTGCTGAATAAAGTAAGGTAAGATTGTAGGAGCCAGAGTGGTCAAGAACATTATAAGAAAACCCACAGAAACAACTATCCTGGCTTGTAGTAACTCACAGAGTTTGAACCAGCAAACAGGGGGCCTGAATGCGACTAACATAGGCCCTCTACATGTATGTGACTGTTTTGTAGCATGTTATACTTATGGGACTCCTAATAATGGGAGCAGGGGCTGTCCCTAATGCTTTGGCTTGTTCTTCAGAACCTATTCTCCATACTGGATTACCTTGCTCAGCCTTAATGCTTAGTCCTAAATGTAACTTCATATGCCATGCTTTGTTGATAACGAGGGACGGCCTGCCTCTTTCTGAACAGAAACAGATAAAGAATGGGTTGAGATGGACTGGATGGGATGGAAGGGAGGGAAGAGGAGGGAATGGAAGAAGAGGAGGGAGGAGAAAATGTGAGTGGGATACAAAATTAACTAATTAATTAAAAACTCTGAAAGCTTATCACACAGTGACCCATCTTCCAACAAATCTATATCTCATAACCCTTCCTAAACAGTTTAGTGAACTGAGGAGTGCATATTCAAACAAAAGGAATAATGGGGGCCATTCTTGTTCCAACCACCATATTCAAACTATTAGCAAAGTCATATGCAAAGAACCAGGGTGACTAAAAGTTGTGCTAATGGACAAAATTCCATAATCACAGCCCAGGTAAAGATGACAAGATGCTCTACTGAATGATCAGCATTAGAAAAAGCAGGAACCCATAACTGGAGATGTGTGAACAGTGAGGTTTTCCTGCCCTAGAATAACCTGATAAGGTGCAGAGATAAATTTTGAATGGTGCTGGGGACTGTGTTCTTCTCCTTCCCCCAACTTCCCCAAGATTCTCATACTTCCAATATCATGTTGTCCCTCCCCCTTCCTCCCTCCCTCTCTCTCTCTCTCTCTCTCTCTCTCTCTCTCTCTCTCTCTCTCTCAGTAACAAAACAAAACAAAACAAAAAGAATGAAGTTCAATTAGTGATGGTTAACTACTCCTGAACATGAGGCTTGTCACTCTGCTGAAGAAAACTGATTTTTCCTTTTCCAGTAGCTATCAATTACAAATAGCTTCTTAGTGATTGGTAGCCCTCTGTGTCCACTTCTACTTTTCCATGCTGAGATTCCATCTGGCTTTAGGTTGGGCAAGTCTTGTGTGTGCTGCCTCTGTCTCTGTGAATTCAAATGTGCATCAGTCTTGCTCTAGAAAACATGGTTTCCTTGAGGCCATTCATCATCTCTGGCTTTGACAATCTTCCCACCTCCTCTTTCACACTGATTCCTTGATGGGTGGGAGGTGTGATAAAGACATCTCATTTAGAACCAAATGCCCCAAAGTCTCTCACTCTCTATTGCCCAGCCGTGAGTCTCTGTATTAATTGCCATCTACTGTAAGATGTTTCTCTGCTGAGGGTAGAGTAGTACAGTGATCTATGGATATAGCAATATATTATTATGAGTTGTCTTAGTGCTATATTCATTTAACAGAATGACAGTAGTTAGTCTTCCCCCGCCCCCACCCGAGCTCATGTCTTTTTAATTTTGGGTCCTTAGCTTCATTAAAAATGTCAGGTATTTGCCCCATTTCATGGAGTGGGCCTTAAATACAATTTGAAAAGTGGCTGCCTACTCTGATAATATTCATGCTACTATTGCATCAGTGGAAAAATCTTGCAGGCATGACAGGGCAAGACAGTGCATAAGTTCCTTCATCTTTTACTCTTTTTTAAATTTTTTTTTATTTATACAGTGTTCTGCCTGCATGGACACCTGCATGCCATAAGGTGGTACCAGACTGATGTGGGATTCCCCTTTGTATGCTGTGAATATCATTGGTTAATAAAGGAACTGCCTTGGGCCTATAGCAGAGCTATAGGGGAACAGAACTAGGCAGGGAAAACTAAACTGAATACTGGGAGAAGGGAGGCAGAGACAGGGAGAAGCCATGCAACCCTTATGGATGGAGACAGATGACTGAACCTTGCTGGCAGGCCACAAGCTTTGTGGTAAAATACAAAATAATGGAGATGGGTTAATTCTAGATGTAAGAGCTAGCTAGCAATATGCTTAAGTAATTGGCCAAGCAGTGTTTTAAATAATATAGTTTTTGTGTGATTATTTTGGGACTAAGTGACTGGGAACCAACAAGCAGCCTCTCTCCCTCCAACAAATCGGCACCTACGTAGCCAACTAAAATCCATGTGAAACCTGAGAAAGCTTAAAAAGGAATCCTAGGCACAAAGGAACAGAGTTAAGCAAGATTTGGTGGCGGCATTTTCCTGGCTCGGCTCTGTTTGCTAGAAGTACTCAGAGGCATGGCTCCTTTAAGAGAGGTTTTCCTGATTCCACAGTAGCAGAAAAAAGTTGCAGTTTTAAAATGCTGGCTTCCTAGGCCATGCTTCCAGCATGACCTCTGGCTCTTTCAGGAGGTCGAGCATTTAAATGGAGTTTGTGAACAGCATGCTGAAAGTTACTTGGTGGCAGCATGGGTCAATCAGAGTTGCAATGGTGAGGATGGCTGCCACCTGGCAGTCTCAGGCAATAAATGGACTTCCACCATGTTGTACTGTGTAGAGCAACCAGGTAGGGTCATATATATTCTAGTAATAATGCAGCTTAAGTTTTAAGATGTGCTTAGCATTTTAAGAAGTGCTCCTGGATGATAAAGAATTACAGATACACAATAGGACAGATTCAGACCTAAAGGACCTTTAAATGGGTCACAGTGTTGGATAAATATATGTAGGCTTGGGAGAGAGAAGAAATAGAGAGCTTTAAAAGGAAATAAAGTTTATTAAAAAGATAAAACAAAGTCTTTAAAGAGACAGAGTACAGACAGTCATAGATTAAAGAAATAAAGATAATAGAATAAATATTAAAAAGTAATGAGTAAGAAAAGCCATATAAAGATGGAATATTCACAGAGTGTCTGGATTATGAATATTATTGTGTTTTCTTTGAATTTTTTACTGTGAAGGAATTAAGTACAGAGAGACATTTTATTTTATGGGCTGCTAAGCTAAACCACATATATATTTTAAAGGTATCTTGTTTTAAATATGGATCTAAGGATATGTTGCTTTGGAAAAGAGGTTTTTCTGTTTCCACAGAGGATGAGAACCTGTGGATTGCTTCCAGACTAATATGGCTTGATAGACCATGAACCTCTGAAAGGTTGCTGTAAACAACCCCCTCAATTACTTCACCCAACTGCTGACTGAGATGAACCTAGCACACAGGATACACCATGAAAGACCTGATTAACAGTGCCCCCAATCAGCAGGAAGTAGTCTAGAGAACTAAGCCCATATTCCCAAATATTGTTTACAAATATTTCTTTACATTTAAAGGGGAATATGCTATAGAGATTTGCATTTGTATGGATATTGCTCTATTCATACAAGTTTTGGTGAATTTTGTTATATGTATATTTCTGCTCTTGATTAAGGTATTGTGTTTGTACAGCTCATTTAAAATGTAATATATAATTAAGAAATATAGGTAAATAGTCATCTATAATAGTCAAGCTTGTAGTCATGTTAGTTAGGTTTTCTAGACACACAGAGATATATTTCAGTTAGATAGGTGTTCTTCAAATCTGAAAGCAGAGACCTTCAGAATATGGCATTTAAACTGTTTAAATTATTAACTTAAGACTTTTCATGACAATGAGACACATCTGCACCTGGCAGCACCAATTATTCAAGAGGCAGATGGGCATCAAAGATGTGCCTTATGGAGTCTGTTAGCCATTTGGGCAAGAAACTGTTCTTGCCTGGACTGCTTGATGGTATTCTGTATGAACTTGACAAGCAGGACCCACAGAAAAATAACTGACCCACAGGAAAAAAAAACTGTTGAACTTGTCTAAAGGTGAGATGATCCTTCAGGGTTCCTGCTTCATGAAAGGGTCTGCCAGACATTCTGCAGGACACAGAAGAAAGTGACTGACAAACTGTCAATATAGACAGAAATATCTTTGAAATTTCCTGCTTCATGGAAAAGTCTGCTGGATACTATGGGCCTGTAGGCTGAAGACGGATGCCCCAACAGTACAGAAGAACTTTGGGTGATTGTTCAAGCAGTGACATGTCTCTGTCAATTCTAGAGTTTTGGAAGTTGCTTACAATGGACTTTCAGTTTACATAGGTAATATTATATCCTGGAGTCTTTGATGGAGTTGAAGAATTGATAGTTATAGCTTTGCTTAATTGTAATAAAAATACAGTATATATAAATATTGTAACTATAATTCTTACTTGATACATGTTTTGTTATATGTAATTTTACTATGTTGAAGGTAAAGCCTTCCTTTTCATTTAAACAGAAAGGGGGAGAGGTGATGTGGGATTCCCCTCTGTATGTTGTGAATATCATTGGTTAATAAAGGAACTGCTTTGGGCCTATAGCAGAGCTATATGGGAACAGAGATAGACAGGAAAAACTAAACTGAATGCTGGGAGAAAGGAGGCCAAGGCAGAGAAAAGCCATGTAACCCTGACAGAGACAGATACCGGACTCTTGCGGGTAGACCAAGAGCCTCATGGTAAAATATAAAACAATAGATATGGCTTAATTTTAGATGTTAGAGCTAGTTAGCAATACACTTAAGTAATTAGCCAAGCAGTGTCTTAAATAATATAGTTTCTGTGTGATTATTTCAGGGCTAAGTGGCCGGGAACCCATAAGTGGCCTCTCTCCTTCCAACACCAGATCTTATTATAAATAGTTGTGAGCCACCATGTGGTTGCTAGAAATTGAACTGAGGACCTCTAGAAGAGCAGTCAGTGCTCTTAATCTCTGAGCTATCTCTCTAGCCCCTCATCTTTTCCTCTTGCTAATGCCATTTCAGGTTTAACTATAACTTGATCATCTTGATGGAGAATCCCATGGGAAATTCCCAACTCTATTCTAGAAACCCATGGTCAAAATGCTCTAACTTCCCTTAGCATCTATTAAACTGTCTGCTGTGTAAACCTCCGCCTTCAACCAACCACTTATCTTAGCTTTTATTTTTCTTCTTGCTTACACAAACCTCCCCCTGAAGCTGCAGATTTAGACACCAGTATGAGGTTTTGTCTTTAAAAGCCCCCTGCGTTAGCTGCTTGGGAATGCCCTTAGGTTCCTAATGCATAAGTATAATCCCAACTGGTTGGAATAAAAACTTTCAGTTGGCTATAACTGTATCTGAGTGATCATCTCTTATGAGATCCCCATAAAACAGGCAGGTAACTGTTGTAGTTTGCATAGTTCATATCTGGGTGAGATTAATAAGTACTTTTTTCCTCCAGCAACATGTATGATACCTTCCATCACTATGAAAGACAGTCAGTAAAGGTGAAGCTTCTAGTTGATTATCAGCTCAATTTCTCCATGCTCTATGACATGAGTATGTGGTGTCTTCAGCAATAGGGTCTTACCTTTAGGTTGTGGAGGGTAACCAAATGTATTGACAATAACCCATTATTTTTGGAGGGGTCTGTGAGATCCTTTAAGCCAACAATTCAAATGATGTAATCCATTCACAGTATTAGTGGTTTTATTTGGTAGCCTATGATGGGTATTTTCTCACCCACTATATGGTGAGGTGGGACAGCCCCAGGCTGTGGCTCATTTTGCTCAGTCTTGGGCATCTCACTATTCTCTGCCTAGTGGCAGAAGTTGGAGAAACCATGATCTACAAACTTGTTCATTCCATTGTCCAGGTGCCTTTCTGCTGAAAGGCCTGACAGTCTATTATGGCTTCTCAGAGGCGACCTATATCCTGTGAAAGTCACTGACAGTTCTAGACAAGCAGCAAATATCCATGGGCATGGCCAGAAATGCTTTGCAATCTTTGCCCCAGGGCAGCAAACCCTGGATATGGCTCAGCAGGAACCCTCACATCCACAGTGACAATAACTGACCCTGACCAGCAAGGAGAGGAAGTTGAGGGCCATGACCCAACCATATAAGAGGATTGACTACATTTTTTTTTTTTTTGAATGTGTAAGACTTTGGGACTTTGGATTTGGAAAGCAGTTAAATGCTATAAGTATGACTTAATGGACCCTTCTAGTAGAAGCTTGAAAGAGAGTATTGTTGAGAGCAGGGAGTCCCTTGCATGGAGGCTCAGAGAGGCCATTGCCTGAAGCGTGAAAACGAAGCCTTGACTGTATTGGAGACCGCAAAATGTTGAAAATGCTGGGGGTTGTCTGCTGAGAGCTTCAAAAGGGGAATGGAAAGCAGTCCAAGAAAGAGACTTGTGTTGTTGTCAGCAAGCTGGAAGGAGCAGGAGATCTAAGGGCTTGGTTCTGAGACTTTGGACTTTAGAATTAAACAGTCTGGAGACTGAAATGCTAGAGACTTTTGAAGTTGAACTACATGCATTTTGTTTTCTGATATGGCTACAAGCCTATGGGGGCCAAGGAGTGAATGAAATATTACAGTTTAAGTGAGAATAGTCCCACAGGTTCATATATTTGAAGGTTTGAGTCCCTGTTGTACAGGGACTCCGTACTCACTCTGTCAGTGGTTTTCAATCTTGTGAGACTTACGATCGCAATGCTATATCCAGCAATTTGAGCCCTTGTGGCCGTTTTAATATAACTGGGCCTCATAATCTCATAGGGAGTGGCACGTAGTAGGAGGTAGGGCTTTGTTGGAGTGAGTATGGCCTTATTGGAGGGAGTGTGTCACTATGGGGGAGGACTTTGAGGTCTCTTCTCACGCTTCAACAGTGTGACAATCAATCAGTCCTGTTGCCTCTGATGCAAGATGTAAGACTCTCAGCATCAGCACCACATCTGCCTACAGGTCGCCATGCTCCCCATCCTGAAAATAATGGACTGAACCTCTGAAACTACGAGCAAGCCACCTCAGTTAAATGTTTTTATTTATAAGAGTCGCCACGGTCATGGTGTCTCTTCACAGCAATAGAAACCCTAACTAAGATAGCCCTTTAAGCAGGAATGCAATTTCAGTGGGCTGAGCTGGGCCCGGCTCTTTGAGAATGAGTACTCAGGAAAGACACCGTTTTGAGCTGTCAGGGAGAGCCATCTTTCTCCTGAACCACTGATAGGCTTTGACCTCACAGATGATATGGATTTTTAAGTGATTCCTGCCCATATATATTCAGGTTTCCAAGAAACTCAGATAGAGTTTACAACTTATGGCTGAGAACTGGGGAGGCTCTTGGCTTTGCAATCACTCATAAAGAAAATGTCATGGTCGATTAGGCTATTAGTTTTACTTTATGCCTCCACTTTTCTTTTGATTTTTCTTTTTCCTCCCCTCTGGCACTCTCATGCGTATATGTTCATTATGCAAGCACACATGTAAGCATGGAGGCCAGAACAGCCTTGGGTGTTATTTCTCAGTCACTGTTTACTTTGGCTTTAGAAGAGAGTATCTCAGTGGTCTGGAATTCATCAAGTAGGCATGGTGGTTTGAATGATAGTAGCTTCCCATAGTTTCACATGTTTGAATGTTTGGTGCCTTGGTTATCTGAACTGCTTGTGAAGGATTAAGAGCTGTGGCCTAGTTGGAGTAGGTACAGCCTTGCTATAGGAAGTGTATCGCTAGAGGTGGGGTTTGAGGTTTCAAAAGCAGGTATCTGTTTCTCTCCGGATAGAAAAGTTTCAGCTATTGTTCCAGTGGCACACCTGTCTGCTTCCTGACATGATGGTCATGAACTCGACTACCCTCAGGAATCATAAGACCCAAATTAAATGCTTTCTTTTATAAGCGTTTCCTTGGTCATGGTGTCTCTTCACGCCAATAGAAGCCTCAGACGATAGTAGGCTAGGCTGACTGACCAGCAAGTCCCAGAGTTCCGTCTGTCTTCACCTCTCAAGTCCTGGGGTTAAAAAGCATGGGTCACACCACCTGGCTTTTCTTTAACATAGGTTTTGGAAATCAAACTCATGCCATTATGTTTTCAGGGTGAGCATTTCCCACCTGGGCCATCCATCTTCTCATCCTTTACTCGGCATCCCTAAAGAGTGCATTCGATTTATAAAACTTGAGAATTCTCAGCTATTTCATAAGTGGCTAAAAAAACTACCAAAGCATAAGCAAGCATACTGACACAAACTTTATTTCATGTTCCCCAACTATTATGCTCTAAAAATACCAATTTTTTGGTATTTTTACCAGACACGATTTTGATGGTCATGTAAGCGTGTTTTGTAGACACTGAGGTGTAATAGTGTTCATTACTGTTTGGTTTTTATTCTAAAGGAATCGTGTGGTGTGTGGGGGTGCAATAATGCAATGCACATATGCAATGGAAATGTGTCATCTTTGGGAAGTGAGAAATTAAAGGCCAAGAATTAAACTACCCTTGATCTACAGTGAATGTTTAGAGAGTAAACAATATAGTCAGTCAGCTCAGGGCAGAAATGTCACCGGGGCAGCTTATGTGACAGGTGTCTTTTGACAAACAAATAGCTTTCAGATATTTCAAATTAATGTTCTTGCCTAGTTCAGCCAAAAGGCAATGAGTCCAATTATTCAGGAGCCTGGAAAGGTGAAAGAGATGGAAACGACAGCCAAGGCTGCCACCCACAAGGTGAACACACATACACACACACACACACACACACACACACACACACACAAGACAGGACAGCCTGAGGCTAGTGAGAAACCCATGTGATCTGTAACTGAACTCAAACAACTCATATACTTTCCACAAAATAGTGTAGCGTGGCCACCCACAGGCCTGCTGTGAAAAGAATGATTTAAGAACCCTCTGTGTCCAAATACCATCATTATAAACAGTCTGATAATAGCAGCATTGTTATAAACACAACCAGACCCCAGAGCACAGTGTGCGTATAGGAAAGTCAGGGTGGGAAAGGATGTTGACATAGTGGGCATTTTAAATCAATTTGTTTTAGCATGTTATAAATGCCTGTTATTTATCACAGCCATAACTTTCTGGTCACACTTGCTAAGTATATCGGCTGACATCTTTGTGTTACATTTGGCCTATGGTAGTGGGCTGATGTCTCAGCACAAATGATCACTTGTGCCATTTTATGCCCTAAAAGAAAGGGCAGAAGGAATCACTGAAATTCTGGAAGTATCTCCAAGAGAACTTCCCAAAGGGTTGTCCACTAGATAGGTAGTCCCAGAGCTCAAACCTGCAGGGTTAAGTATACCTTTCCCACAGCACAACATCAGCTCTGTTTGCTCCACTGAGACTTGACTGTCTGTTTATCACAAAGAACCAAAAACAGGAGCTCTCTACACATCAGCATCTTATGCTGTTGAAATATAAGCTTTTTAACACTTGAATGTGCTCTGGCATTAGACATGCCCACAATATTTACAACTTTTGACTTGTAACTGAACATCTAGCAATTTGTTCACAGGAGATATTCTAAAGTGTGACAAAACCTGACACATAAGCACTCATTTTCGCTATTTCAAATTAAGGTGCTAAAATAAAAGCATCTAGCATCATTGATCAAAGGGAGAGGTCGTTAATAAACTGCACTAGAACTTCAAGACAAATGTTGTGTTGTGCTTACACTGAAATTATATTAAGGAGGAGGTTTCAGAAACGGGAAACGCTTACATGCCAATATTATATGAATGAGCCATAATGAGTACTTAAGGACACTGTGTGGTTTTGACTGTGTAAGCATGCACCTTAAGGAAACAGGGAAATACCAACAGTGACTGATTGTGGGATGGGGTAGTTCAAGAGACTTTAAGTTCTTATCAATGATCTAGTAACAGCAATTTTATTATAAAACAACCAAATCCCACAGGGCAGAAGTACACTGCTCAAGGCTATAATTTACAAGGCGAGTGGTGATACAGCAATTACTATGCAAAAACAATATGCAGAGCCACACTGAGCAGCAATTGTGTGGTACACTTCATCACCACAAGGGGGTGCCTCTTAGTGGCCGCTTTGAAGTTAGCAGCTGGGTACAGATCTTATGACAGTAAATGGCTTCTGTCCTCAAAGGCAAAGATAATGACTAGGCTAATGCTAGTCTATTCTGAAGGAAAGGAGAATATTTCCAAGAATGGAGCAAGTAAAATAGTTTAGAATTTGAAAGCTGACATCCAGGGATTATAATATCATTGTCCTCAGTGAAAAATAACCCGGGAGCTGGGTCAGGTCCAGGAACAGCAACCTGAACTTCTGATAATCCATTTAACACAACCCTCAGCTACACGGACACAACAGTCATGCTCTGTGAATGCAGCTCTGGGCAGTAGAGGCAGTTGCTTCTTGGGCATTGCCCAGGATTCAGGAGAATACAAGTGATGGAGGGCGGAGTAGGCTCTGGCAGCCCCCAGATCTGGCATAAAATGTGGACCACAACAAGCAACAATGGCAAGAAAAACACAGCCTTTTCATGTTTTCACATTCCAATTAAGAGGTTAACTCATGTTTTTATTTGACAATTAGAGGAATATACAATTATTTATTTATTACTAGATGCGAGGGAGGAATTGGCCATGAAGGATCACCAGGCTCTTCTGTGCAGTAAGAGCGACAATAAAGAGACTTTTAATATTTTGAACAGCAGTTTGGCACTCCTGGTTTTACACAAATCCCGTGCTTTGTCTGCATTTGGAGGTGTGACGTTACAGTGTGCGAGCAACTTTGAGTATGAAACAGCAGCACCATAGGGAACAGAATGCTCTTCCTCAGAGTGGAAGGGGATCCCCTTGCCCTGTGATACACAAATGCAAGTTTAAATCTGCATTATATCTGCCTGAGACTCATTCACACCCCAGAAGTCTATGATATTGTGCCACAAAGTAAAGACAAGCGAGTCTTCCTCCCTTCTAGGGAAGGTCTCTGCAGTACACGACCATAAGTTTCTTAATTTTCCCCAACAGCTATGCATGAGGCACGATCTGGGAAAACATCTGGAAGACTGATGGTCTGCCTTCTTCAGAGTTCTGCTCAGTGTTCTTGATACTGTTGCACACACTTCCCACAAGTCTGGCTCTCTGAATCTGAACAGCAGCAAAGTCTAAGGCTTAGGGTCTCCACCTTTCATTCCCACACAGCCAGGACCAGGACTGCTCCCTACAAAGAGTCAGTCTACAGACTCAAGGTAAGAATCTAACATGCAGAGGAGAAAAATCCTGTGACAGAAAAAAAAAAGTCCTACACTCAAGGAAGACAATGATATTGTATTAACCTATGATTCACTTTGCTTTGGATTAAGT